>NC_135739.1:19842763-20154605 GCF_041903045.1 Epinephelus lanceolatus
GCTGCTGCTGCTATCTCTCTCACAGTACAGTATCTTTATTGAGCAGTAGAAGATTCATGCTCATGCATTCCCTGCTCTTCACCATCCCTCCTCCTCCTCTCCTCACTACACTTTGACGGCCCTGTTGCCCTCATGAGGGATGAGTTCAATTCATGATTTTACCAACATGGTAGGGATGTCTAGTCGTCTCGTCGTGTAGAAAAACCTGCAAAAAGCATCAGTCGTCGCTGAAACAGTGTGATGAAAAAGAGAACAAATGGTCTTCCCCTGCCTCTTTCTTTTTCTCTCTCCATTTCTCTTCCCTGTTGCTCCACCTTATGTGAAAGTTCCTCCCTCTGCACTCCCTCCCTTCTCCTTTTTTTCCTTTCTGTCTCTCTGTTCCTTTGCTTTGTGCTCTCCCTCTCTCCCCCTCTTCCTTCCCCTCGCGCTGTGGTATGCAGACATGCAGGAATTTCTGGGCCTCAAAATGATAGACCAAACTTGTCAGCCCTGGCTCCTGTTACTAAAGATGGCCGCCCCGGCAGTGTGTGCGCCTGCGATTGGTGCGCATCTGAGTTACTCAGCGTGTGATTGGTTGCAACATGTTTGTCCACAGCTCTTGTGTTCTTGGCAAAAGTGTGAATTCAGTTTTTTTGTTTGTGTAAGGCGCAGTTTTCATCTGTAATTTGTGACTGCTTAGTGACTATAACTCTTCCTCTCCTCTGTTTTCTTTCCTGCACAGTTTTGGCTACAGAGACATACTGTATGTGTTATTGCAAGCTGCTGTGTTTGTGTCTCCTTGTGTGTGTGAATGAGGTGTGTGTCGCCTCGAGATGAAGACAGTGGCTCAAAGTTGGTCTTGCAACTAAGACTTTTTAATTTTTGATTTATCTGCCGATTACTTTTGTGTTTAAATAGCTGATAGTTTAATCTATAAAATGTTGCTATCAAATGTTTTGTTTCATGTGTTCAACAGTTCAAACCCCAAAGATATTTATTTACTATCTCATAAGACGAAGAAATGCATCAAATGCTCTCATTTTATAAGTGGGAACCAGGTAATGTTTGGCATTTTTTCATGAAAATTTCATGGTTTTCTGGCAAGCAGCTTATCATTTAAGCTTTGGTTCAAAGTAGATGTGTAGAGATAAAGAGATAAATAAACTATGCAAAAATGTTTGATTCTCAGTAGGAATTTATCTGTATCGTTGTATTTCCTGAGCATAAAGAGACTCTCTTATGCACACACACGCTTCAGTTTGTAAAGTTTAAAATATAGACTAATGTCAGATTAAGTAGATTTAGAATATACGCAAAAGGATGACGAACTCTTAAGTTTGTCTTAATTGCGATACTTACTTTGCATTGCGTACACTATGTACTTACCTGGCAGTGCACACGTTTTATCAGGGTAGTATTGCCTCAAATCAAACAGGGCCGTTGTGCATTTACGACGGCCACAATGACATAATTAATTAAAATTAAATTAACAATGACATGTAATTAGTGACGGACACAAGAGTTGACCGTTTCCTTTATCTTCTACTTGGTTAATTGCAAATGCACAGAACATTATCGGGGGATAATTACTTGACAAAATACATGCTTGCCATATTTATTTGTTTCTTCACTTGCATTCTCCTGTATTTATTGTTTTAAAAATGAACATGCTTTAATGGCACGTTTCTGTATCGATGAGTATACATGGCTGATACTGGCTCCATCACCAGCTGATCTGCCGAGTTAATGATAGTTGCTGCAGTTTGCAAATATTTACGACTTGTCAAGCATCTGACCACAAATTCTAACGCTAACATCTTCTACAGTAAAGACAACAATTTAACATGCATAAACACCAAGACTAACTTGCATCCATTATGCCACAATGCATGTAACGTCAGTGCCTTATGATAAAATGTGCTGATGTCAGCTAGCTAGCAAGCTAATGTTAGAATTCATGTAACCTTTTGCAGCACCAAATTATTACCCAATAAACAAACGGATGGCTTTTATGAGTCAGCTGTACAGTGTTAGTGAAAAATGCACATGTATATTGGTACAGTGCTTCGGTGTTGACTGTGGTAGTCGGCCAGTGATTCACAAGTTTGAAATGTGGTTGTGGTCCAGCCCTTTCTGTTAAGGGTGAGAACTGTCCAACGTTCTCCACTCAACTTTTAACCGTTATGTGTGCATCATTCAGGTTCTTGTAGTGCACTGCATTTTGCCATACTTCTCAGTGTGAACTCACTTGTGCACTCAAAGTAGTAAATATAAGCACAGCAGTATTTGATTTGAGACGGCTTACGTCATATTCTGCCTTTAGATGAACTTGTCATCATATATTAGGGTGCCACAGAGTGTTATAAATTATCTGCCTATTTCATTACATGCCAGCTGATTTAATAATAGTTTTGCTGCTCCGTATAGGACTCTGCCAATTTAAAGAAGCTGCTCTCAAACTGAAACTATTCTATTATTCACGTTCCCTAATATATATTGAAGATGACACTGAGTAGCACCCATGGCCTGTCCTTAAAATAGACTATGAGCTAGTGAGCTAGTCTCTTACGACGCATGTGTTTGTGTGTGTATCACCAGGCAGAGTGACGTCCAGCCCAGCTAATATTTAGCATGCCTTGGCTGCTACCTCCTCTCTCCAGTGTCTCCTGCTCTGGGCCTTGTGATGGCATTGTTGCAACTAAATAAGGTTCTGCTCCGGTGCTCTGCTCGCCGCCTGTCAGCCAGACATACTGCACTCTGCTGTCTGTTCCACACACTCTCACATGCGCATGACACAGATGACTCTCACAGCTATGTTTTGCTGGTGTTTTGGATGAACTATGGTGCACCTGCGCTTGTTTGTGCGCACTGTGTATACCCATATATCATCTGACTACTCCTTGTGCGATGCGTATCTTGACAGAGATGGAGTGTAATGAGGATTTTTTTTTTCATGAGGAATGTTGCTGTCATGTGCTGTCGGTTTTCCTCTTTTAGTCTGGCTGTATGTACCTACATCTGACCTGCACTACTCAGAATTTAGGTTAATGAGATCAACTGGGCCCACAGTATTTCTGGTGTGTGGACATCAAGCATGAGACCTGATGTAATTCATATCAGTCATGTGGGAGGAGCAGTGGACATTAGTAGACACACAACAACAACACTGATCCATCCGCAGGTCTCTAGCCAGCTAACCCAGTACACAAACCACCATTTTGGAGCTGCCTTTTCCTTTCAGTGTGGCTGCTTCTAAAATAAGAAACCAAGGGGACAAACACTCTCAACTGAATTCTTCTCTAGTTGCAAGATTTACTTTTTATACTTGTTTTTTACTGTTTGTGTACAGCGCTGGAATTGAAAGATAAGTAGGAACTTAAGTTCCTGACACATCTTGTGACAAATGGCTTTGCTTGTCACCGACATAAGATGTAAGCCCCCAGGAGGAATGCTGGTGTATGTCCCCCTTATCGCCCACCATCTCTCTTCCTGCCGCCTGCCTCGACCAATCCAGGCAGACGGGCGCCCCTCTGGCCAATTCCATGAAACTAATTGGTCGCAAGGGCTTGTGGGTAGAAGGGAGTCTGGGAGCAGAGGTGAATATCTGTGTGGCCTGAGTCGGGCCCTGTTTAGTGTGTTTGTGTGTTTATCCCTCAGTTCCTCCCAGAGCAGGAGTGGGAACACCAAGGGAGGAACTGGGCGGGGCTCCTATTAGTGGACGTGCGAGCCTTGCTGGAGGGTTTAGTAGAGAGGGGGAGATGGCGAAGTGAGAAGAGAGGTCAGCATAAACAGAGAGAGGTTAGAGCATTGATAGGACCACAACACAAAAATACAGCAGCAGATATCTGCTGTTGGTCTTAGTTTAAACTCTGCTCAGTTATAATGACCACTCCTTATAATGTGACCAGTTGGAAAAAGTCATCATTGTAAAATTTTAACTAAATATGAGTCTTTAAACTCTGTAAACATGGTCAGATTTTGCAAATATTTTACTTGTGAATCCATTTTAAAATTGAGAATCTCCTTTACTGCCCAGGTATGACAACACATACAAGGGAATTTTATTTTTAGATATTTTACCATACATTTAAATATCTATTTACACATATTACACGTTTTACACATTTTCTTTTCCTTTTTAAAATATTCCACAAATAAATTCCTTTGATTGTTATACATCTTTGTTTTGCATTTGTTCTAGTCTTTGTTCATCCTCACTTACTCTAAAAATTCTGAATACAGTCTCAAAGCATTTTATTTTTTACTTTATAAATTAATTGTGCAGTTTTAAAGTCTACAAAATCTCTAAATTTAAGAGCATATGAGTTTGTAATAATTTGTTGTTTAGTTAATGATAGCCAGCTCTGTTTACCACTCTATAGCTCTCCTTTGTTGCATAAAAATTGGATTTGTGATTATTATCCTCCACGTATTATGTGTGGAGCTATAAAAGAATGATACAGTATGTGTAACGAATTTAGATGGAGGATGTCTTTTGTGTTATTTCTATGCAATATTGCAATAGGCTTTAATGTTTGTTTTTATATCATTTATATGTGTGTCTGTGCTGATGTCCTGTGGTATGTTTTTCTTTAATGTTTTCATGTGCCATAAGGTTGTCATTGTTTTACTCTTCGCCTGTGTATGCGATTTTAAATGCGTTTCTTTAATGTTTTTTATTTGCTATACGGTTGCCATTGTTTGTTTATGTGCTTTTGTCGGTGCTTATGTGCTTTTGTACATTTGCTTTTAACGTTTTTATATATGCCATTGCATCAGCCTGCCAGGGACTGTAGACGAGAATTAGCCTGTATGGCTCAATGTGACACACTCACATGATGGACCGACCCGAGTGCTCGTGTTATTTAATGTGCATTGTCCCTTCTTAATAACATAAACATAATTACGTTAGACAGGCTCAGCATTGCTGTAATTGACAAAACAGCAAAGGATGAAAGAAAAGACAAACTATGTAATCAGATAGCATCTAGAAATTGCAAAGTGCCACACAAAGCTGATTCTAATGTTTCAAATACCAAACATTTATGAAGCTTATTGTATTTAATTTTTGTTTAAATTATGTCATTGGTCATTTTAGAGGCTGTTTATATTTTTCCAGACAAAACAGAGTTGAATATTTGGCTGAATCAATGGACTGATATGCAAATGAACTGATCAGTAATTGAGTGTTGGAGTGGATGTTTGAATCAGAGCCTTCACTTTCAGTCAGCCTTGCCTGTCTTTAATGGTCCTGTTAAAACAGTTTAAAGTCAGCACTCGGCTGTATGTGTGTGTGTGTACATGATTGCCTTTGTGTGTGTGACCCCTCCAAGGGTTGGATCACAATGATGGAGGCATGGATGCCGAGATGCAGAGAACAGCTTGGATGACAAACTCAGCTCCCAGTTCTGTTTGACGGGACGTATGTCTGTAGGAGGGACTGTCTGGCGCTCCATAATTCTATACTGTGGACAGTATGTGTATGTGTAGATTGAGACAGATGTCTCTTCATCCCATGTGTACCGCTGACAGAGATAAATGTGCCAATAGTGCTTTTCTGGACTGCAGAGAAATAGCTGTGGTGATGCATGGCACTCTTTGCCGGTGCTAACTGATTGGATGACCGTACCCCCCCCCCCACTCCACTCGCTTATTGGCCATGTTGGTTAGATCTTGAGCTGTGATTGTTGGCAGTGGTTTGATTAAAGCTGTGGTCTTATTAATGGGCACTTTGTTTGACATAGTATTTGTCACATTGGAGTGAAAATTTGCTTAAATTTAACATTTTTATCATCTGTTCGATTTGTTCATTTGCCTTTGCTGATCCTAACTTTCATAGCTGACTTCATAAGCTATACTTAATCAGGTAAGGAAGAGTAATCAACGACAAATTAATCACTGTTAAGAGTTTGATCAATCCAGAATATATTAACTTTGGTAACGTTGGTATGTTATTTATGTATGTCAAGGTCACCGATGTGTTGGCTTCTTCAGGCTTGGGCTTATGCTGATTATTGATCATTAATCTGGCTGCCAACCGGTTAATGAAAATGCTTCAAATTTGCATCCCTGGTTGCAGTATGGGTGATTAATTTACATCCCAGGCAGCTCATGGTTATGACCCTCTTAAATTATATCCAAGACCAAATAGAGTGAAAATAACTTATCAATTGTCCAAGTGACCTAATTAGGGCTGCCCCGTGAATGTTGAAAGGTTTGAATCAGTCGGGACCCCTCAGTTTACTGAGATTCTTACATTCGAGCAGTCGTTTTTTGTTTCTGGCAGTCAGTGTGTAGTGCACTTCTGAGGACGTTTCCCAGATGCAGCTGCAGAGTGAGTTCTTCTTGCTTTCACGCTGCTCCTCTGAGCAGGCAGCTGCAGACCCAGAACCCAGCTGGGTCTGAGTGAGATGTAGATAAAGTTATCTTCCTCCTTTGCTTAGAAGTGGTGAATTTACATCTCACAGCAACTTCATACGATACAGTCTCTGGCTTTTGTTTGATATGTAATAACATCAAAAATGTTGCAGATTTTCGATCCATTGTTTGTGTAGTTATCACACATTAGCTCAGAGGGCTAACTTGGCTCTTTTACTATATTACATGAACATTGCTGACACCCGCTTTCAAACCTGCTCTGTTTGGTTAAGTTCAATCTTACTCATGTTTGTCCTGAGTGCGGGCGCACCAAAACAACCGTCTTCAAGACCTTCTTGAAGAGGTGGTCTCGGGGTGGTTACAAACAAACTCTGGTGCAGTTAGTTTGTGGTGAGAGCGTGTTCCAACCTCGATCCGAACCAACTGCAGTCGCATTACACATTATTTGGGTTAAACATGAGCATGTTACAGTCCTGGAGGATTATTAATGTGCACCTCCTCCTGTACTGCCTTAATATGCACATTCAGCACATCCAATGCATCAAAACATTGTTTTCTAGTTGGAGCCACGCCTCGTTTTCAAACTGTATGGTTTGACTAAAATGAGCAATGACAACAATATAGTCCACGATGAGCAGCGCTAAAATCAACCTGTGTAGTTGTCCCTCCATTGTGACATTAGAAAGTGTCACATTTATCCTGCAAGTGTACTCTTCTTCAATGTTTTGTTTACTTCCTGGATTTTTCACACATAGAAATTTTGACCAATCAAGAGCAGCTTTCTTGTGCAAGGCATTTGATCTGGTCCGCTTGTAAATGCTGCCGTGAGAACACAAACCAACTCTAGGCAATTATACAACTTTGTAGCAAAATGAGTCCCTGATTCCGACCAAAGCAAGAAAACTCTAGGTCTGAAAGCAGCCCAAAGTCTTGAATTCTGTATGGGGAAAAAATGAACGAATAGTCAAATATCCATATTGAACAGTCAAATCCTATTCAACTAACATTATTCTGAGTCAGTTACAGCCCGAGACCTAATTATAACAAAGTAGTTTGATTTCCTCTGTGAATTGTTATACCTACTACACACACACACACACACACACACACACACACACACACACACACACACACACAAAATCAACAGGTCTCTCAGTGGACACTCAGTTGGCTATGACTGCTGATAGCATCAATCACCAATACCTGTTTACTGTCTCCTGTTAACCGCTCTTCCCCTGACCGCCCAGACTCTCCCCTCTGCACTGATTTAATTTAGCCCTCATTCTACTTTTTAAAATCTTATTACAAACACACACAGACACACAGACACACACACACACACACACAGACACACACACGCAGCTGTTTACCTCTGGCTGTCCAATGTTCTGTGGCAGAGAATCACATCTGTTATACAGTGGCGTTGTGGTGTTGAAGCAAGTATCATATTTAGAAGCTCACCACAGAAACTTGGGTTTGCTGCTCACTAAAACTCATTGAGCAGTTTGTTCCCAGCTTGTTTGTTATTTAGTGATTCCGCTGAGTTAAAACAATAGAAGGATGGACATGTTTCACAACTTTACTAAGCGCGTGTGAGATATATAGGAACCCACCTGTTACTGTGTGACTATGCAGGTGTGTAAATGCTACTGTTCCACAAACTGCTCCCTACTCATCACATATGGATGTCTTTTCCCTCACACACACACACACACACACACACAGATCTGCACAACAGCAGCGTTTCTTAGAATAACATCTGTCCAGTAGCCAGCTGAGCTGCAGGCGGCATCTTCTTCTCCTCTGAGCTGCTTTCATTATGTTTGCCTTGGCAGCATCCAGAGATAAAATTCTTGCTCTGTCTTTTATTGTTTGCTGGATGTGTGTAAATCAGCTCCGGGCATCCTTGTGTTCGCCTGCCCCAGGTCTGTGAATTCAATGTGTCTGATGTTACATATACATGTACTTTATGCAAAACCAGGCAGATGGTTTAAGTATGAGTTTTCATTTGCGATGTTGGCCTTGCAGTACATAGTGTACTTGTGATCAGAGTTGTGCTGGTTCAGGGATCCATCATTTACAGTACAGTGTAGTCTTGCGGAATTAAGTTTTATCTGTGATTTAAGGAGATCTTTTGGGGGCGCTTTGTCTTATTTAAAAGATCAAAAAAGGAAGGCGGGGCATATATAAAAGTGTGACTCTCACACTACAGTCCCAACAGCAAAGACAGTGGGCCTCATTTACCGATAATGCGTGAGCACAAATCTGTGCTTAAACTGTGCATATCTGTATATCTTACTCTTCGACTAAATTTAGAAGTACCTCAGACCATGTGTATGCACAAGTAGCTCAGTCCATAGAGACTTGGGTTGGGAACCAGAGGTCACCAGTTCACCTCCTGGGCAGTGCCGAGGTGCCCTTGAGTAAGGCACCGGACCCCCAACTGGGAACCCCCCCTCATTCTGGCATCTCTCCATTTAATGCGTATATAGGTCCTGTCTGTGCATGTGCTTGTGTGTATATGTATATGACAACAGAGTGAAAAAATGTAATTTCGCCTTGGGGGATTAATAAAGTATATGAAATTAAATTAAAATTAAATTAAATGATGAAGGCCTGGGTGTCTTAAAAATGTTGACACGCACCTTTTAATTTGACGCATAGCATATTAAAACTACGTTCATTAAAAGAGGCTTCAAAAGACAACAGTATTTAAAAACTATGATGTACTAATGGAATGGCCAAATATATTAACCTAAATTACTATGAAATTGACACCCTTTAACACTCATCAATTATTGTCATAATTAGAATATTCAACTATAAAACCTTGAGTGTCCCAGTCCTTGCTTACAGTGGACTATATGAGAATGTCTATATTGAAATTATGCCATGTTACTAGGCATGTGTAGTCAATCTTAATTGGGGCAGAGGTGGGTAGAGCGGGTTCTCCACTTATTGGAAGACCTCAGCTCCTCTAGCCCACATGTCGAAGCGTCCTTAGGCAAGATACTGAACCCCAAATTGATCCAGATGGCTGCTCCATCAGTGTACGAATGCGAGTAAATGGTTACTGACTAGCAAGTATCATGTGGTATGGTAGCCTCGGCCACCAGTGTTTGAATGAATGAATGTGACGTAGTGTCAAAGCCCTTTCAGTGGTTAGAAGACTAGAAAGGTGCTATATAAGTGTCCATTTACTGTTACCATTTAATTGTTAGCCAGTTGATTAATATCAGAGATTCTAAATCACCTCCAAGCAGGTGTTTAGATAGCTAGTCTTGCTCCCTGTGCCTTCAGGGGAGAGCACATCTTCAGAGGCTGACATAGCATGTTTGAAGAGAGTGTATCTAAGTCATAGGACACAGTGCTCTCAGCTGAAACCTTCTATGTTTTGAGTCCTGTCCACCATGGGTTTCCTGGTAATGGGGACATTTCATAGGGAAATAGTAGATCAGGTTGGAATGTATTTCCTTACATAGAGGGGGCTGATTTTAAATAGGACAAGTGCCTGTTAGTTTAGCATAATTCTGATCCACAACATACGCATGTTGGTAAGAACAAAATTAACCTGTGCGCACGTGTCATGACTCCAAAGGTAATTTTACGTGCTCAGTTATTTTGTGCTCAAAGTGAGAACACTTTGTGTGCTCTTACTGGTGAATGAGGCCCATTGTCTCTACATGGGGCATGTTAAGCTGAATTGGCCTTTCAGAATAAAATCTTTTAGGTTTAACACAAGCGAGGACACACAATAATTTGCCAGTTAAGGAATTTCTGAATAAAAAACAAAGTAGCCAGTATGAACTAAAGCTGAAAGCTTAGCTCACAGCACCTTTGGGACTACATAAAAACTGTGGTTGTGAGCAGGGTGGTGGACCTCGGTCAGATATTCTTTATCGACCCTTTGACAGAAACAGTAAGCACAGGTTTCTCCTGGGTTGCTCTGTAGATGTGATTTTGAATGTAGCTTTGGTAAGCACATCGGCCAGTGTTCGTTACAGAGACAAAAAATCAAGACATTGAAATCACTGTGTTGAATTCTAGGATAATGTGATTTTGTTCAAGCTGTCTTTTTTATTTATTCCTGTTTTATTAGCACTAGCATAGGTAAAGCTTTCTGTGAGGCACACGTAGTTACAGTTTGTCTTTCTCTCTGTTTACCTCTGGCTGCTGTGTTTCAGCAAAAGCCTTTTCTCTTTGTGTGCCACCCACCCACTCACCCAGGTTGCCTGCCTGCTAGAGGGGCCTCAGTTGACAACACCTGCGTCCCCAAGGATAAGTGGGGCCTCTTCAGTCCCCTGACACCCTTTTCCCCCCTCTTAATGTATGTGTTGTGTTCCTCACTCTTTGTCCTATACCCTAGTGTACATGTATTATGTATGTGCATACATGCATACGCACACATACACACATATGGCATCATGATACAAATGGGTGCTCCTTTGTGGCCGAACCCTTCTCCTCCAGCAGTCACCCCGCTGTGTAAATCCCTCAGTCGGGGTTTGTTTTTCTCAGTCAGGCCCCTAAAGGGACACCGTGTGCCTGAGCCTGGCATGTAGCAGAGGCTGGCTGAGGACCCAGCTTCTCTCCGCATTCTGTCTCAAATGTCCACATTATGCCCGAGCTGCAGCCGTAATAGCTCGTGAATGTTTTCAGAATAAAACGGCGCCTCATCTACGGTAGAGCCCGCTGCCAGAGACGTAATGGGTGTAAGTGCGTATCAAACATGAGAATGGGCACTTGTTGTTGCAGCTGGTGGAGCCCAAAGCAGTATCAATTTTTTTTCTTTTGTTTGTTTATTTGCTTTTTATGTTCCTGTCAAATTTGGACTGTAAACATCAGGGAAGAGGATCAAGTCAATTATAGCGACAAAATATCCAAAGGCACTGGAGGCCTTTAGCAGCGGCTCTTTGTTGTAGGTCAGTGTTCAGCAAAGCAGACAGCACCGTGTTATTATGTCCCAGTGGAAGACATTTGGTGGTTTGTATTTCTGATATATCTGAATTCTTGGAAATAGTTTGTACAACACGTGGATTGCTGTTTGGGTTGTAAGAGGCAAACATGTTTCGAGTGGAGCTGCAGATGTTATTGTCTTGAGTTGACTCATTCTTTCAGCTGTCTTCTACATCATAATTCAAGTATCTAACTAAAAAGCCACGGTGTAAATTGTTATATTGTAAATTCAACACTTCTATCTTTTCTTTTTCTACCATATTTACTTCTGTATGGTGTCTAGCCAGATGCACCTGCCTGCTGTTTCCATCACTGCAGTTCTTAACTTCTCCAGGACAGAGTTTGTAAACAGCCGTGGCTGCTTTTGCTTCTTACGTGAAATCCCAGATAAAATAAAAATGTTATGCGTGTGGTAAAGCTCTCTTCTCGTCTCCTCTGGGTCCTTACGGTGAATAAGCAGCTCCTCGTTCTTACTCACAGTCTCTCACTTGGCGGCTTTGCAAACAGAAACATGCAGTGAAAGACAGAGGAGTGAGAAACTGAGGTTGGCACTAACGTCAAGTTAAATCTACTAAATAATTGTCATATTCCTTTTAAGCGCTAATAGTCAATCTTTTCAGTTCAGGCAGCGGCGTCTATAAATCAGTGCTGGGGATCAACATTTATTACACAAATTTACAACAGTGTCATAATGAAAGAGCCGATGAAGGAATTATCACATCTGGTTGTATTTGTGTCACAGCTCAGGTTAGAGCACAGTCTGACTGGAAGAGGTTTGATCATTTGTTTCTCGGGTTTTTAGTAGTAAATTCTTGAAAAAAATACAAATAAATAATATTTTTAATATAACCACACTTTTTTTTAATAGTAGCTGTTAAAATACTAAATATACCATTACGGAATATTTATTGCTGCGATACAAACATTCAAGAAACTTAAATCGTAACTGAATCGTAACTCCTGTCCCTAATGGCTCTCCTTTGGTAACTGATGTGTCCACGGTTTAATCTTGTTTTCTAGGAGACGCCCCGCGAATTCCTGTACCAGGAGAGAAAAACAAGCCTGGGGGAGGGGTGTTTGTCAAAGCGAACTGATCAGACTGAGTGAATGAGGGGTAGGAGGACAAAAACAGAGAGCTCCTTACCCTGGACTGTTGAATCTACGCTGTTTTGGCTGCTAATAGGTTCCCCACGTAGTGGCCGCGTGCCTGCACCCTCCGCTGTCAATGTCCTATATGTATCGTCCCTTGCATCAAGTCTTTTCTCTGGCTCTCCCTTTCAGCTCCTTCCCTCCCCTTGAGCATCACCCTTCTGCCTGGCCTCCTTCCTCCATCCACCACTCTCTTTACTTGTGCATCTGTATCGTTGCATTCGTATGACTGTTTTTACGCACTGCATCGGCCCTACCCTCCAGTCCTTTCTCACATCTTCACTGAAGGCATGTCAGGACACAGGATATGTGACCAGGTCGGTGGAAGCATCCGTTTATGGCCCGTCCGGCTGATGATAGACGGTGCTACATGGAGGTGTAAAATTTGCTCATATCCTAGATTGATGCTGTTTATTGTAACTTGAGGTTGTCGAAATCCAAGCATCACATATATAATACTTGTCAATGGCATGTGAATGCATGCACATGCACACACGGGGATCTCCCTTCATTCTCTGCCTCAGCAGTTAATAGTGTGTGCTTATGGCAAATCTCTTTAGTCTGGCAGTTATTGGAACTAAGATTTTAATTAGGGGAGGTTTTAAAGTGGCGCACGCTGCATTAGCATTACAACAGGGGCATGTTTGAGGGGTGGACTGGCAGGCAGACAGCGAGTCATCATCCTAACTAGCAGACATATCAATCCTGTCATATAAGAAGCACAGATGTAAACTGTATGGTATGAATGCTATTTCTTCCGAATCCAGACAGGGAGGTGGTTCAATTTTTTATACAGGATTATTTTTATAAGAGTTTGAGGAGTCTCACTTCCCATTCAGTCGTAGTGGAACATTGTGGTAGCCCTTCTTTTTGAGTATCTGATCACACACACACATTGTTGCCAGAAATCCCTCCTGTTGTTGATGCGAGGTTTTCGGATGATTGATGGAATCATGTCAGCGCCTGTCGAATGGGTTTGGATTTGAATTTCATCAAAAATGGAGTTAACCTGGAAATGTCTATGTCCGTCTGCTGCTTTTGTCTGCAGCGTCTGAGCTATCCATTTTGTTTTGTGTTTGCTGTGATGCCCGAATAGCTAATTTTAGAAGCTATATTCCTAATCTGATCAAGAACCTAGTTTCCACATCTGTTTTTTACAAATAAGTAAGGTATCAGATGGTCTTTTTGACAGCTGTTTAACTCAAATTGAAGTGAGAGTGACTTAAAGGCATACTTTGCAGATTTCTACCAGCTAAATAAACTATGGTAAACTTCCTCCATCTTGTCAGTGCCTAGATCTCCCTGCCTATTGGTCAATGAAAGTCAGCCAAATGATGCTTGTCCATCATCAGGTGGATTTTTGTTGGCTCTAGGGATGTTGCTCAAACTACAGATCGCACTTCCGCATTTTCGAACATTGCCAGCACGGACAAAAAGAGTGTTGAAGCTGATCTGATCTGAGCTACCAAACTTCGCTCAAAGTGTAAAACTAGACAGTACTGAGCAAATATAAACCAAGATACTGTTACTGCATTGCCTATTTCTTGCCTAAAATGTTTTGTGAAATATATATTACGCTGTAATAGAAGACTTTGTGAACAGGAAGTGGGCACCATACTGTTTCCTGTATTGTGAAAAATAGAGGTTTGAAAAACTGAGAACAAATGGGAAAACTAAACAGTGTCGATCAAGCATGAACCAAGATTCGAACCAAGGTCGTCTGTTAACAGCTGGCTGCCATATTGTTCTCGGACGAGCAACTTGCTTTTGTCACCCACTAGTCTGGCACTGCGCAGTGCATTCAGGTAGTTGTAGGTGTTCTACTCCTTGAGCTTTAGCAAAGGAATCAGCCATTTTCCTTTGTTTTTTTCTGGTCATGAAGCACAAGTTTCAAAAACATTCGTGTTTTTCTACTGCATAGACCGCCCAGACCATCTTTCCAGGAGTGGCATAGCTCTTTTAAGTGGGTATTTTTAGTAATAATGTACGTTAGCTTTGTTTTCTCCCTTTTGTTATTGGCCTTTTGTTATTAATATGTCATCTTTTGTTATTTGGTGACAAACATCTTACATAGTTTTCTTTAATCCATAGCGTTGTAGACCTGTTCTCCTTAAAACCAGCAGAACCCAGTGTCAGTTCCAGTCCTCAGTTTTCCCACAAACGCCTCACAGCATATCCAGTCCAGGACAAAGGAACAGGGGATGTGACCAGACAGCTGGATGACCAAAAAGTAGAGCAAACAGAAGCAAGAGATCTCCCAATTTTTCCCAAAATTCCTTTGGCGCATTTGAGCCTGAATCTGAGTTTACACTGTTTTGCTTATGACTAACACTCTCCATAATCAGTCCCTGCGCACCAGCCCAGGAGACCCCTGGCCAGTCTTCTCGGCTGTTTTCCTTGGCCGCTCACTCTGCTGATGGAAAGATGAGTCTCAGCGAGGTCAAACTGAGGCCTCAGCAACTTGAAGTGAGGTTGTGAGGGATGACTGTGAATTGATAACCACAGTTCCATAACTCTTCTTTCTGTGGGCAAAGTTGTTATTACAACCATGTTTTAGATTTTATAACCCAAGTACGTTTCATGACCACAGGCTCTTTAAACCCGTGCCAATGTGCGAGACAAAGCAGCCACTTTTGTCAATATCTGAAGGGTTTTTCAACTCCTTAAGGACACTGTGTAGCCGACATTCACCCCTTTGACATGCAAATTGTTTCTACCAGATCTGCATTTAATACTCTTGGAAATATTTGGCAGTGTCTTATTTTATCGTCTTGAAGCAGCAGATGTGTTTGTTTTGTGGTGTTTAAAAAAAAAAAACAAGTCAGAAAGAAGAGACAGTCACTGTGAGAAGATATCAATTCATCACTGACATTATTTGAAATATCCATATATGTAATAATAATCCATTAATTCAGATTGATTCAAGGCTGGCAACTGTTGTGTTGTTCTCTAGCCTGGGGTCAGGGGTCGAGGGGCAGGAAGGGAGGGCCACTTGTCTTAGAACAAAAGAAAGATACTAGAACTTCACGTGTCTTGGACATGTGACCCGCTGGCTGTTTTTTTTTGGTGTGTTTTGGACATAATATGAGGGAATGTGTGTATGTGACCCCGTATGACAAGCCTGTTTCTCCTAGTCATGATGGAGAGTTTCCCTCCTTCCTCCCAGAATAAATAGCCTTCCTGAGGCCTTGTGGGATATTAAAGGAGGGAGGAGACGGGCGGGATGGGGGTGCTCAGATTCGTCCGATACAGAGAGCGGTGAGGGCACGTAAAATGACATCTGGCCTTATTTTGATAAAGCCTTGTTTTCTTAACTCGGTGACTCAGAACAAAAGAAATATCTGATTTAATTTGATTGAATTATTTTGGCACCTGTTGGCCAAATTAGTTTATGCCATCTGAGTCCTCACCATAATATTCCGACACTGGGAAGCTTTGTTTTCTGTTCTGAAACTTCAGAATCTGTAACATTATAGTGTTGGATGTTTATCTGTCTTACCATCATTTACTCTGGTCTTTGTGCATGAATCCATGCAAGAGTGTAAATGTGTATTTGTGTGCCTGTCTGTGTACCGTAGCTCTGCTTAGTGCTATGCTGTGAATATGAAATAGGGCAGCTAGCATCTGCACTGCAGCCATCCCGCCCAGGCCCCCTCACTGTTCATCTACTGCTCAGTGCAGCTGGCCAGCCTGCAGAAACACAGGAGCATGTAGCTTGTGCGTGTGTGTGTGTGTTTGTGTCAAAGAGAGTTAAGTTTACTTGTGTCTTTGTTTGCGTGGGTTCATCTCCTTGTTTCTCATGCTTTTGGTGTCTGAGAGACTCTTTGTTTACCTGCACAAGATTGATTTCTGCTATCTGTGCATGCATGTTTGTCTTCACGTTTGCCCGTATGCTTGTTGCTACATCCTTATCTGAAGTGCCCATCTGTATTGTTGGCCTCTCTTTAACCTGTGTGGCAGTTTTGTTGAGACACAAGTCTAACCTAGTAAATTTCCAAAAGCTTGTTACCTTTCATTTAGTGTCTGAGCAAACAAATTCCAAGTAGGGCTGCTATTTATGATTTGTTTGATTATGGATTAATCTGCTGATTATTTTCTTATATAATAATGATAATAATAATCCTAAAAAAGTGCTAGCAAATAGTGAAAAATGGCCATCACAGGCTCAGCTGAAAGATATTCAGTTTACCAGCATCATACAAAACAAAAGCTGTATTGTTAATTTTTGTATGTATTTAAAGGAAAAATTAAATATCAAAATGGTTGCCAGTTAAATTTCTGTTAGTGAACTAATTGACTAACATTAATTGACTAATCATTTTGGAGCTTGGTCCTAGTCTTCTCACAGCCTAATCCAAGATAGTGCGAACCAAAGCGCTACTCTGGCCTTAAAAATGTGCGGCATCCCCAACAGCGCTGAGTCCTCGTCCCGGTCATAAGGGCGAGCTGAACCCAAAGCCCCTGAAACACAAGAAAGCCAGGGAAAAGAGAGCGAACCAGAGGTAGAGGTAGGAGGGGAGGAAAAGAGAGAAGGATGGAGTAAGGAAAGAGGAGAGGAGAAAGAGAAGGAATCTGACAATCAGCCCTTTGATAAACATTTTCTCTGTGTCAACTGAGGACAGAGAGGGGGAGAGCGATCTTTGCCTTTCTCTCCGTCTCTCTTTCTGTGGCTAATATGAGGAGATAATGGGCCATTGAGGCAGAAAGGGAAGGCTTAAAAACACCTTAGTCATGACTGGGCTGCCACTCAGCGCCACTGATTAAATTACCCAGATGAAGGGGTATTTATCTAAGCACAACTACAATCCATAAAACTGCACTAAAGAGTGCCCAGTTAAAGATGTCAAATCACTGTCTGCAGCTCTTTGTGGCTGCTTGTGTGTGTGCATTTTGTGTGTGTGTATGTGTGTGGAGCTAGAATAGTAATATTATATTATATATAATATAATATATATATATATATATATATATATATACAGTACAGGCCAAAAGTTTGGACACACCTTCTCATTCAATGCGTTTTCTTTATTTTCATGACTATTTACATTGTAGATTCTCACTGAAGGCATCAAAACTATGAATGAACACATGTGGAGTTATGTACTTAACAAAAAAAGGTGAAATAACTGAAAACATGTTTTATATTCTAGTTTCTTCAAAATAGCCACCCTTTGCTCTGATTACTGCTTTGCACACTCTTGGCATTCTCTCCATGAGCTTCAAGAGGTAGTCACCTGAAATGGTTTTCCAACAGTCTTGAAGGAGTTCCCAGAGGTGTTTAGCACTTGTTGGCCCCTTTGCCTTCACTCTGCGGTCCAGCTCACCCCAAACCATCTCGATTGGGTTCAGGTCCAGTGACTGTGGAGGCCAGGTCATCTGCCGCAGCACTCCATCACTCTCCTTCTTGGTCAAATAGCCCTTACACAGCCTGGAGGTGTGTTTGGGGTCATTGTCCTGTTGAAAAATAAATGATCGTCCAACTAAACGCAAACCGGATGGGATGGCATGTCGCTGCAGGATGCTGTGGTAGCCATGCTGGTTCAGTGTGCCTTCAATTTTGAATAAATCCCCAACAGTGTCACCAGCAAAACACCCCCACACCATCACACCTCCTCCTCCATGCTTCACAGTGGGAACCAGGCATGTGGAATCCATCCGTTCACCTTTTCTGCGTCTCACAAAGACATGGCGGTTGGAACCAAAGATCTCAAATTTGGACTCATCAGACCAAAGCACAGATTTCCACTGGTCTAATGTCCATTCCTTGTGTTTCTTGGCCCAAACAAATCTCTTCTGCTTGTTGCCTCTCCTTAGCAGTGGTTTCCTAGCAGCTATTTGACCATGAAGGCCTGATTGGCGCAGTCTCCTCTTAACAGTTGTTCTAGAGATGGGTCTGCTGCTAGAACTCTGTGTGGCATTCATCTGGTCTCTGATCTGAGCTGCTGCTAACTTGCGATTTCTGAGGCTGGTGACTCGGATGAACTTATCCTCAGAAGCAGAGGTGACTCTTGGTCTTCCTTTCCTGGGTCGGTCCTCATGTGTGCCAGTTTCGTTGTAGCGCTTGATGGTTTTTGCGACTCCACTTGGGGACACATTTAAAGTTTTTGCAATTTTCCGGACTGACTGACCTTCATTTCTTAAAGTAATGATGGCCACTCGTTTTTCTTTAGTTAGCTGATTGGTTCTTGCCATAATATGAACTTTAACAGTTGTCCAATAGGGCTGTCGGCTGTGTATTAACCTGACTTCTGCACAACACAACTGATGGTCCCAACCCCATTGATAAAGCAAGAAATTCCACTAATTAACCCTGATAAGGCACACCTGTAAAGTGGAAACCATTTCAGGTGACTACCTCTTGAAGCTCATGGAGAGAATGCCAAGAGTGTGCAAAGCAGTAATCAGAGCAAAGGGTGGCTATTTTGAAGAAACTAGAATATAAAACATGTTTTCAGTTATTTCACCTTTTTTTGTTAAGTACATAACTCCACGTGTTCATTCATAGTTTTGATGCCTTCAGTGAGAATCTACAATATAAATAGTCATGAAAATAAAGAAAACGCATTGAATGAGAAGGTGTGTCCAAACTTTTGGCCTGTACTGTATATATATATATATATATATATATATATATATATAATATTATATATAATATTTAATATATTCAGGCATTTAATTTCCTCTGTGACATGGCAGAAGTTGGAACTGGAGGATAGTTTTGAGCAGCCAGACCTTTTCACTTCAGTTACGTTCACTCTGGCCGAATGCTTTGGCCGGTCAGTGCAGCAGAAAAGTCTTGATGATGAAAGGTATTTAGAGATGATTTTCTTGATCCAGTCTTAGTGTAAGGTAGATTAGCATTTTCCAGTGTGTTTACTGGTTCTAGTTTGACTGACTATTAGAGACAAAGGAAATGTTTGTTGGTCAAAATGCTGAAACTAGTAAGTTGGAGTTGCTCTGATTGAAATAGTTGTCTCCCAGTCCTGTCCACATTGTTTGATGAATGTGTCTCTTGGTGGATGCCACAGGCTCATTAATGAATCACAGGTCCATTGTTTAGAGTGTGAGAACCAGGAAAAGTAAGCATGGCACCGGGCTTTTGTTGAGCGGATGACTGGTGTTTTGTTATCAAGAGAGTCATGCCTGGTCTGTTGTGGTGCCTGTGTCTGTGCGTGTGTTGATGAGTGATTCTAGCTGGTAGTGATGTAAAGGAAAATCATGAGGCCAGTGATGCAGGTGTCCGGCTCTCTAGATGGATGTTCACCCGCTGCCTCTCTCCATCACCTTCCCACTGTCACCAAACTGCCCAGTCAGCAAAACCTGCCGGACCTCTGTGTGTGTGTGTTTGTGCATGAGAGGGTGAGACTACATGTTGATCTTAGTTATGTCTGACTCTTTTTGTCTACTTTTGGCTTTATGCCTGTGCCTGTCAGAGTATTTGTGTTGATTGCAGCAGTGCATGTATAAAAGTGTGTGTGTGTGTCTGTGGTCCCAGCTTGTCTTTGTTTGTGTGTGTGTATTTCATGTTTGCGTCTAGATGTCAGAAAAAGTGCAGCCAGCAGCAAATGCTGCGGCTGGTGGCAGTGTGACAAAATTAAAGATGTGGCACAGGGGAGGGAAGAGAGGAAGGATAGGATGGTAAGGAGGGATGTAACCAAAGGAGGGATGAGGATGCATGAGCGAGGAGGGTGGTTGCGATAGATCTTTTGGAGAGAAGAATAAGGGAGTGGCAACGAGGACCGTCAGTGGGACTTATTGATTGTCGCTTCCTCCTGAGCGTCTGTAATGAGATCTAGTGGTTGTGGCTTTCTGGGGGAGCAGATTTGTCACCTGGGGCTAGACTCCATGGCTGGGTGGGACAGGGGGAGAGGAGGGTCAAGAAAAGGAGGAGAGGAGGAGACAGCAGAGGGAGAATAAGTCAGAGAGGAGAGAAGAGTGCAAAGCTTAAAGGGACAGAGAGATGGAGAGAGCGTGGCTTTACGATGAAAAGACAAGACACAAATGATGACTAGAGGGGAATTTAAGAAAATGCCTGTTGGGAGCATGCAGCTAATTACTGCAGACAGTCTATGTCTGGACTCATCTCCATGGTAACAAGATGGGCCAGCAGGGCTGGCCAGCACACAGGAAGACACAGACAAGGAAATCAATGAACAGACAGACAAAGCAGGGAGCAAAACCATGCTCATTAAGGCAGATTCACCCTTTCACTCTGTTTGTCTACACATCTGTGTGTGTTCATGTGTGTGTATCAGTTCATGCTTGCCTGTTGACCCCACATTAAGACCTAGTATTTGTTGCTAGAGCAGCTGTTGACAAAGAGCTAACCTTTACATAGAGAAGTAGGTTTTTTTTTTTTTTTTTGCTCTTGGATGAATCTTTGCTTTAAAAATATCGATATTCGATATTGTTTTCGATACCATGGGGGGAAAAAAGTGAAAATAAAATTACATTTTTGGGGGTTAACTCAGAATTATGTCAGATGTGGTTGACTGCTTGTTCCTTTTTCCCAATAGTTTGAACAGGGTTTGGCTGGATGCTCAGGGTGACAGCATAATTCACGTTATATAGTAAACAAGCCAAATTAGCCATCCGAGCTAATGCCTGCTAACTATGCTAACAGTAAATCAGAAATTTGCAACATTTTGCCAAAATCCCAGGGACTATACCACATGAAGTTGCTATGAGCTGTAAATTCACCACTTAAAAGCTGAAGGCAGAAGGTAACGTTACCTCAGCAAAGCCTCTCATCCTTCGGGCAGCTGCCTCCTCTCACTCAGACTCACTCTGGGTCTGCAGCTGCCTGTACTAAAGAGCAGTGTGAAAGAGAGGAGCACTCACTTTGCAGCTACATATGGGGACCAAAACGCTCTGTGCAGTGACTGCTGAAAAAAAGACTGCTCAACTTAAGGCATCTCAGTCGTGGTTAGTAGCAGAGAAAAGCAGAATGACTGCAGTAAAGGTTAACAATGACAGAGAGCAAGAAAGCGCAGCCAGTACTGTAGTATTGAAACCATTTCAAATATTTAGAACCTATCAATGAATCAATATTTTTGACAACACCAGTACGGACAGATTTGACTAAACAGGGCAGCAGCAGGCTAAAGATCAGAGAAGGTTGCTTGTTTAGATCATGTGAGGGTTAAGTCAATAAACACAGTTAAGTTTTACGTCCCTTAAGGGAGAAAACATTTCTGCTCCCTCAGCAACTGCTGCTGAATTGTCCTTGAGCAAAGCAAGAAACCTCTAATTGATGAAGCTTTTTCGTGGCAGAGTGCTGAAGTATTGTCATTTTAATGACTGTTGGCACCGATGAAGAAGATGTTATTAGATTTGGTTTTAGACAGCGAACATTTAAGAGCCTCGTTACAATGAGCAGGCCCTCCCTCTTTAATATGGGGAGATTGACAGACACTGTTTATGTAAGGGGAGAACCAAGCATGTTGAGGCAGGTGTGCAGATATGTGTAAGGGGTGTGATTGTGTGCACATGTGTGACAGAGAAAGAAAAACTACTGTTGGATATCTTGCTGAATCATAATGTCATAAATAACACATTAAACCTGTAAACAAAACTGAAATGAGCTCAATAAGTTGATGTGTAAGTGGAAAATTTAATTTTAGGCGTCTTCATTGTTCTTGTGAATATGTTCACAAATGTGATGTTTTCACCACAATGACCTGTTTACAAAGGGCAGGTCATTGAGTTTATGGGTGAGGGAGGTTTGCTAGCTTGGAGCGAACCAAACGCTAAAAAGAGACCGCTGCATGAACTGTGTGTGTTTGTGTTTGAGAGAGACAAGCCCTGTTCTCTTTCAGCCAATTCAAACCATCAGTAACCCAATTTAGTCTGGGCCATTTAGCCAATGGGACACACACAGACACACACAAATGAAAATCTGTTGTCAGGGTGCTCTGACTTTTCCCTCCCTGGATGTCATATAAGAATATATACCTAATACAGGAAGTTCCTCTGTGATTGATGCTTTAATAATTGTTGGCCCTGTCATCACAAGATGAACATCACCAAGTGAAAGGGTGCTAATACACACATGCATTTGTGTAAAATGGCCTTTAGTTGTCTGTGTGTCAGCATGTTACCACCTGCAATATACAATGTGGTCGATAAAGCCATCGTGAACCAGTGACATGAAACAGGGCAGTAAACATCTTGGCATGGTAAACCACCCAATCTCATTACAGAGTGATGAGTGTGTGTATGTGTGTGTTGTTGAGATGAGTCCCTGCACAAAGCTGGTCTGCATAAGACCATGTCTTGTCCAAACATTTACCGTTTTGGATTCAGGCTTCAGCGTGTGAGTCATACACGCTCTGTAAAGAGACACCACAGAGTGTCATGGTCGTCATTGTCTTGGTGACAGCTCCACAGGATTATATAAATAGAGTCTGATAGAAGGGGAGGGAGATGTGGTGATACTCCACTTTCCGTTTGTTATTCCTGAATGCTATCTCTGTATTTACTTCCTTTATTAGCAGCTATACACAGAGCCACTTCTGAGGGAACGCTGATTGGCAGCGATTCCCAGGAACTTATTTCAATAGTGTTGCTTTCATCACGTTACACAATCTTGTTCTCAGGAAACCTTTTATAAAATCCACAAGCCTAACTGTCATATTTATGGTGCCATTGGGAAACTCCATAGCCTGAATGGATGTTTGAGGCTAATACCAATAGAAGATATCCGATAATGATCTAATGGCTGATGTCTGGTTTCACATATATATATATATATATATATATATATATATATATATATATATATACACACACAAACACATACACATTCACACACATAATGTAAACAAGAATGACTCAAACCTGGTCATTTGGAGTTCACTGCACACCTGCTGAACTCAAAGCATCCCTCTCTCATCAGATCAACTGCCCCTCGCCCCACACAGCTTTGTCACCAAAGGGAAATATTCTGATATTTGCATGTACACAGGAGTAAACTTATAGACACCTCAAGTTCCTGTGTTTAGAAAGGTGCTTGCATAATGGCGGCTCTTTATCTGTGTGTCAATAACCCAGAGAGGGAGTGGCTGTTGCAGAGGGAAAGGAAGGGTATGACTGTTTACTTCTCTCTTCACCCTTTCATTCAGGTTGGAAAAAGTTTGCACATATTCAAAGTGCATATAAAATCTGTTTAAAATATTCATGTTAATTCCAAAATCACATGAAAATGAGAAATTATTAAGATGAACCCCACTATCACCAACCCCATTTTGTTGCTGGGCAACAGTCATCCCAGTCTTTCAACACCCACAGAATAATTTGTTATATAAATATGTAAAGAGTACATACAGTACAGGCCAAAAGTTTGGACACACCTTCTCATTCAATGCGTTTTCTTTATTTTCATGACTATTTACATTGTAGATTCTCACTGAAGGCATCAAAACTATGAATGAACACATGTGGAGTTATGTACTTAACAAAAAAAGGTGAAATAACTGAAAACATGTTTTATATTCTAGTTTCTTCAAAATAGCCACCCTTTGCTCTGATTACTGCTTTGCACACTCTTGGCATTCTCTCAATGAGCTTCAAGAGGTAGTCACCTGAAATGGTTTCCACTTCACAGGTGTGCCTTATCAGGGTTAATTAGTGGAATTTCTTGCTTTATCAATGGGGTTGGGACCATCAGTTGTGTTGTGCAGAAGTCAGGTTAATACACAGCCAACAGCCCTATTGGACAACTGTTAAAATTCATATTATGGCAAGAACCAATCAGCTAACTAAAGAAAAACGAGTGGCCATCATTACTTTAAGAAATGAAGGTCAGTCAGTCCGGAAAATTGCAAAAACTTTAAATGTGTCCCCAAGTGGAGTCGCAAAAACCATCAAGCGCTACAACGAAACTGGCACACATGAGGACCGACCCAGGAAAGGAAGACCAAGAGTCACCTCTGCTTCTGAGGATAAGTTCATCCGAGTCACCAGCCTCAGAAATCGCAAGTTAGCAGCAGCTCAGATCAGAGACCAGATGAATGCCACACAGAGTTCTAGCAGCAGACCCATCTCTAGAACAACTGTTAAGAGGAGACTGCGCCAATCAGGCCTTCATGGTCAAATAGCTGCTAGGAAACCACTGCTAAGGAGAGGCAACAAGCAGAAGAGATTTGTTTGGGCCAAGAAACACAAGGAATGGACATTAGACCAGTGGAAATCTGTGCTTTGGTCTGATGAGTCCAAATTTGAGATCTTTGGTTCCAACCGCCGTGTCTTTGTGAGACGCAGAAAAGGTGAACGGATGGATTCCACATGCCTGGTTCCCACTGTGAAGCATGGAGGAGGAGGTGTGATGGTGTGGGGGTGTTTTGCTGGTGACACTGTTGGGGATTTATTCAAAATTGAAGGCACACTGAACCAGCATGGCTACCACAGCATCCTGCAGCGACATGCCATCCCATCCGGTTTGCGTTTAGTTGGACGATCATTTATTTTTCAACAGGACAATGACCCCAAACACACCTCCAGGCTGTGTAAGGGCTATTTGACCAAGAAGGAGAGTGATGGATTGCTGCGGCAGATGACCTGGCCTCCACAGTCACCGGACCTGAACCCAATCGAGATGGTTTGGGGTGAGCTGGACCGCAGAGTGAAGGCAAAGGGGCCAACAAGTGCTAAACACCTCTGGGAACTCCTTCAAGACTGTTGGAAAACCATTTCAGGTGACTACCTCTTGAAGCTCATGGAGAGAATGCCAAGAGTGTGCAAAGCAGTAATCAGAGCAAAGGGTGGCTATTTTGAAGAAACTAGAATATAAAACATGTTTTCAGTTATTTCACCTTTTTTTGTTAAGTACATAACTCCACGTGTTCATTCATAGTTTTGATGCCTTCAGTGAGAATCTACAATGTAAATAGTCATGAAAATAAAGAAAATGCATTGAATGAGAAGGTGTGTCCAAACTTTTGGCCTGTACTGTACATGAAACTAAAGAAGAGACCATCTGTTTTTAGACACACACAAAAAAAAAACCATTTTATCTTATCCCATTCCTTTTTATCAACACTTGAATTTGTGCATTTTCATTTAAAAAAAAAAACATTTCAGACAAAAAGCTGAGAAAAATGCATTTTTGTCAAAGACAGTCATTTACAAGTATAAAATCAATTTCACATTTACTTTCTTTGTCTTTTCTCATTTCCTTACATCAGTTTGAATTGTATAAATAATAATAATGATAATTAAGATGATATCCTCTTTTAGGTATAGCAGAACACGTTGCGACGTTCAGTGATCGTTCAGCGTTCTGTTGTCTCCCTCTCCTCTGCGGTTGTCTTGTCCATATGTCACTGTCACCGTCATGGAGATCCGGTTTTTGTCCCACCAAACTCGTTTGCTTCTTTGTTCAAATCAGATTCAGAATGTTGATCAAATCAGAAATTATCGCTGTCTGAGTCCATCAGCATCTCCACAGCCTGCGCAACTGTAAACTTTTCCATCGGCACCGGCATTTTCATGCAGTTTATAAGCGGCTATATTTCTATAAACAAAATCTTCTCCTGATTTCCAGCAGATCTTCTTCTTCATTTGTTTTTGGACATCTTATAACAATGAAAACATCGATTGCCAGAATATCTCGTCAATGGCGGGGAAGCGTTCTGTCATAAATGCCGGAAAATCTTGTCAGTGGTGGGGATAATGTTAATATTCTGATTCTTCTTCTTTTTGGCATGTAGCGACTTTAACACTGTTCAACATTGAACACGCAAACTTTTTGAAGTAGTCACAATACTGGAATTTCCAGCTTTGAAGCAATACCTTGAAAAATATCAATCAATCAATATTACAGTAGTAAACATTAACAATGTTCAAAGCTTTTTTTGTTTTACATTAACGAAAACAACATTCTTCTTGCAGTAGTGCACATGTTTAAAAGCCTTTGAATTTGTCGCACATTCAAAGAACAAAAAAGCCCAAATGGGCACTGCAGATGTGTGTGTCAGCTCGCTGTTGAGAGTAAAAAAGTAGTATCAATTCATTCATTCATCTTCTAACCGCTTCATCCTCTTGAGGGTCGCGGGGGGGCTGGAGCCTATCCCAGCTGACATCGGGCGAGAGGCAGGGTACACCCTGGACAGGTCGCCAGACTATCGCAGGGCTGACACATAGAGACAAATAACCATTCACGCTCACATTCACACCTACGGACAATTTAGAGTTATCAATTAACCTAGTCCCCAATCTGCATGTCTTTTTTACTGTGGGAGGAAGCCGGAGTGCCCGGAGAGAACCCACGCTGACACGAGTAGTATCAATACCAAAGAAAAAAAATATTGAAAAAGTTTCTACATTGAAGACATCAGAATTACTTTCAGTGTCTTACATACTTTTGGAAATAATTTACACTGTGGGAAAGTTTTTTTAACATGGATTTTCAAAATAAAAGCCTCAAAAGGTAACAACCATCATTAGTGCTGAAGACTTATAAATGAAATGTCTCAATGACCATTTGTCTTTACACACACACACACTTCTTGGAGTACATAGCAGTGCTTGTAGGTCTCACACCCCAGCTGATAGTTCACCCTTATTCCAACTAAGACACTTGAATGACACCTCAACTCCCTCTGCGTACACTTAAGCTCATTTAAGTCCTTACATTATCACCCTTGTTTCAACACCTTGCATTGCTTACACTATATTTAGTCCCCTTTCGCCCTTTCTTATTATTCCAACTCTGTCTCCTTCAGCTGCTCCAAAGTTAAGCCAGCAGCACAGTTCAGCTCCTGTCTGCCCATCCCACAGTTCGTTCAGCTTCAGGTCTTCAGCACCCAGCAACTATTTAAAAATATTCTCTAGTTTAATTTGATTCTGGGTGGAATTTAAACACCTACATATGGCTGATGGACTTTTTGAGTATGCATGATGCTCAGGAAAATTTCTCCTGAGGACGTCACACATAACCTGCAGTTCTGAGTTTGGCCCCTGAACTACTCGTGGGATGGGTGGGGCTTATAATAATAGGAGGGGGCTATTTTGCTCAATACATAAATTAAATTCAGATAAGTTAAATATAGATGGGTAATGATGGGATTTAATATTAAGATCACATATTGTTAAACCACTTGTGAGGACTTTTGTCCAGGTTCGAGTAAAACTTTTGCGTACATAGGGAGGAAACTGTCATTTTGAATTGGAAAAATGCATCAGAACCCTAACATGTTCCCATCCTTTTACTTTTATTATGATTATTGATATGGTTTATACCTTTCCTCCTCTACATTACAGTTTAGCTCCCTCTGTTTTGCTCCTCTGTTTTCCCTTACCTTATTCCCGCTCCACTCCCCCCCTATCTTACTTTCCTTTTGGCCATAACAATGAACACCAACAGACCTTTGCTTCAGTGTATTTGTATTTGTGTATGCTTGCGCTTGCTTGCATGCATGTTGACGCTTCTAATGACAGTATCACTCTCTCCCTCCCAGCAATCAGTGTGTTTTTGTTTACACTCCCTCCCCCCGTCTCTATCCTCGACTCTCTCAGGGCGAATGTCTTACATCAGATCACTCGAAGCATTTATAGCAAAGCTTTTGAAGCTTAGGACTCCCACCGTGGCCAAATATAGTAAACGTGAATCCAGCAGCTGTGTGTGTGTGAGAGAGAGAGAGAGAGAGAGAGAGAGAGAGAGAGAGAGAGAGAGAGGGTGGATGAGTGTGTGTGTGTGTGTGTGTGTGTGTGTGTGTGTGTGTGTGTGTGTGTGTGTGTGTGCATGCGTTCTCCTGAGTAAATGGCTCTGGGGTAAAAACGTGTTTGTTATTGTTCCCAGCACTTCGCCTGTAGACAACAGTGCCAATTAAAAGGGAGGTTTTATGTGTTAAGAGCAGGAAGTGTTGCCGTGTGTGGCTGCACGCTATTGGCTGCCCAGCTTCTCCCATGTTCCTTCCCTGGGGACTGAGCAGCCACAGCTCTTTACTGCCCCAGCCAAATGGAAGGTAAACACAACACACCTTTGATCAGGCTTTGCATTTAAAACCCTTACTGGAACTCTGCGTGTGTGTGTGTGTAAGGAAGCGGCAGGCAAATTATTGAATGACACAGTGAGGTTTATGTGTGTGTACGTGTGTGTGTTTAGCTTAATGAGAGATAAGCTCTCCAGGATGCTACCGCCTCCTCCTCCTCCTCTTGTTGTTGAAGCATGAGTGAAATCATCCTTCCATCCATGCCTTCTTCCCTCCATCCCCCCATCCAGCAGCCAGCATGAAAACAAAACAAGGCGTTGTATGAATGAAAGTGGGAGGGGTTGAGTGGCCTAGAAAGGCAGGCAGGCAGATAGAGAGATAGATAGTGGTGCAGGGCAGGGTGAGGCTGTGGCGGATAGGAGGGAGAGAGAAGAGGACAGTGGAGTAGGAGGAGGAGGGGATGAATGAATGAGTGAGCTGACTGGAGCATGTTTGGCATAGCAGCTAGCTTGTGTAGCCCGGCGCTAGCGTGAGCAGAATGGGGAATAATGCTGCTGCAGCAGTGGTGTTATGCTACTATAATACTCCCTGCTGAGAGCGCTGTGCTGGGATCAGATAAAAACAGGAGAGGAGAAGGGTAACTATACCTCCGATTAGTAAAGAAAATAACAGGAAGATGGAATAAAAAACAGAGGTTGTGTATTGATTTATTGCACGTGCCTCTTAACATAACAGAGGGATGTAAACAACAGATTCTCATGACCCTGAATTGAATGGATTTATCTATCTCTGGTTTGGCCCTGCTCCGATCTTAAGCTCATTGTAATTCAACCAAAGCAGCAACAGCAGATTCGTCTTCCCTGGCATGCTGGCTGCTTGGCTGCGTCTGCCCCCTGTCTGCCCCAGCAAGGCCAGGGTTAACCCTGGGCGTCTCTCCTCCCTGACATGGAAGAGGCCATTGAATGGCTGCCTCCCCCAGTCAGCAAACACATTGGCTGAAGCTGAGGGTGGATCTGGGGATGGAGCAGCACTCCGGCATGGATCCTCGACTGGAGCTGGAGCTGGATCCGCGAGCTGTCTCAGCCCTCCCTGCTCTGTTATGCGATGCCGTGGTCACAGCATGTACATACACAGCAGACAGACGGGAGGGGGAGGGCTGGAGAAGAGCGATGCATTTTTCCTCTGTGGGTCAGAGACGACTATGTGCAGCAGTGGGTTTACTAGCTCATAGTAAAGAAAATGTAGTGGAGCGACCCCTGCATGAACTACCCCAGAAGGATGGAGATTATGTTTTTTATACAATAGTCATCCCCCTTCTCCGCCGGTTTGACCCCCTGTCCCCTTCGTCATTATTCTTTTCTTTAACCTCATTGTCCCACCCCTCTGCTCCCCCCGCCACAACCCCGTCTGTCCTCTCTGCTTTTACTCAGGCAGCACAATGGGCAGCCCTACCGTGCAGGGGGGGTCCTCGCTGTATCCTTGGCAGTGAGAGCTCATGTGATGTCCTCACAGAGGTGGCATCCCACAAAGGCTGGCATACAGTGCCCTCGTTGCACTTTAAAGCTAACAGTGTGATGCACTGCTCTAAAAATTCTTTCCTCCAGTTCTGTAGCTGCTGGGGAGCCATGACAGTGGTGATTTTAGAAATACTCTAATGCAGACTTTTTCTTTCATTGATGCTGTGAATTTCCACCTATATGGGACTCAAAGCAGGGTGAGATCATCTGAAAAAAGTGTTTGTAGCTTGTTATTTGACCTAGATCTATGTCTTGCCCTGATGCTGCTTGGTTCAGTTAGCACACAATATCAAAGCTGACAGTATAGTGAGAAACATGGGGAGAGACGGTGATTAACACACAGGGTCATGGACAGGAAACCCAGTCGGAGGTCAGATATGGCCTAAATATTTTGCCGTTTTCTCTTGTGGATCCCAAAGAAAGGAGAGATTGAAACACTGATTTTCTTTGGTGTTTTCACTAGCGTTGCCAGCGCAGGATACTTGTTGTACATATGGCTGATGTTCTCTACCTGCCAAAGTGAATGAACTTACAGCTTCAGTAAACATAGCTCATTATGGTGATTTCCTATCCTGTTTGCCCCCACTCAGTACGTGTACTTGGTAAAAAGGTCAGCGGCTGGTATAAAGTGAGATGTAATGAGTCTCTACTGGCCCTCAGACAAGGCAATAACAGCTAGTTTATTAGATCATTACAGGGTACGGGTCAAACCAGACTGCTAATCCAATCACAATTGACACTCAGGCTCTTTCTCCAAATGCTGTTTCGCAATAGGTCAAATGAAACCTGACATAAGCCAGTGGCATATAATGTTCAGCCCATTTGCAATTAGGGTTGTTTCTATGGCACTGCAGACTGGCGCTGTTGACTATCAGACGTGAATTGTGGACAGTGTCTCAGAGATGCTAGGTGTGCATCATCTGATTGTGTTCTTGAATGCACATTAGTGTTTGTCTGATCGTGTGCTTTTCTGCAAATGAAGATGAAATTTCAGACAACCTCATGGGTCAGCAGGGATGTTTTTACTGTAATATAACCACAGAATACAAAGAGGAGGTCATGCAATTCTATGTGTGTTCTGTGTGTATGCATTAATGTGGGGGGTCATTTGGGATATGGCTGCGACCAATGATTATTTTCATTATCGATTAATTTGTTGTCTTTTTGTTCTTGAGTAGTTGATCCATTGTTTAGTCTACAACATGCTGGAAAATGGTGAAAATCAGTGCTTCCCAAAGCCCAAGATGACGTCCCCAAATGTCTTGTTCTGTCTACAACCCACAGATATTCAGTTTACTGACATAGACGAATAAAAAACGCTGAAAATATCTACATCTCGGAAGCTTGAATCAGAGATTTTTTATCTTTTTCTCTTAAAAAAAAATGCTCAAACTGAGTAATTGATTATCAAATTAGTTGGTGATTCATGTAATATATTTAAAACTAATCGATTAATCTGTTTGATCTTTCTGTGAGGCTCAAGTGTTCCAGTCGCAGGTTTGTGTTCCCTCTGATGGCTGCACACCGTTTCCATTTTCTCTTTGAGCGACCGCAGCAACAACACACTAAAAAGGCAACAAGAGACCACAAGGCCTCGCCGAGAACACCTGTTTATAGTTCATGCAGCCATGTTCATGTGTGGGTACTTACATGCATGTGTTTCCCTCGCTGCTCTCAGATCAGAGCAAACCACCACTTGGTGGCCATTTTGACCACAGGGTTTTGCTCTCTCCGCCCCTCCTTGTTTTAACGTTTTGTGAGCCGTTAAATGCAACACAGTGTGACTTAGACACGGAGAAATATCCCTGCCTACATGCTGCCCTGTGCTGTTTATATGTTGCTTTTATTTTACTTTGCTGCTGCAGAGTATTTGTGTGTTTTTGTGAACTTTGGTTAAGTCCCACTGCGCTCCCACTCGTCTTTAAATGCCAGCGAAACCAGAAGAGGTTATAAACACAGTCTTTATACTAGTGGGGGTCAAAATAAAACGTGACTGAGTCCACGTGTATCAAACCTGATATTAACCACCTCTTTCCTGTTTCTCCTCACTTTCTGTCTCTCCTCAGTGTGCTTGGACAACTGTAAGCATGGTGCGTGTAGCCTCCAGGGCCAGTGCTGCCACGACCAGTGCCTGGGCGGCTGTTCGGAGTCAGGTAATGCAAGTAGCTGTGTGGCCTGCAGGAACCTTCAGCATGGCAATACCTGCGTGGAGAAATGTCCTGCTGGATACTACGTCTTCAGGGGCTGGCGCTGCATCAGCTTCTCCTTCTGCCAGGTGGGTTACAGCTGCAATTCTTGAGGTTAACTCATAATATTTAGCACAAATGTAGACCCAGTAAACTACATACTGGTTTAGACGTACGTATTTAATATGTGAAATCCCTTTCTTTCTAAATCCAGGAGCTCCACAATCAGTGTAGGCAGACTAAGAAGCTGAACCAGGACCGGGAGTCTGGCTGCTACGAATACGTCATCCACAATGGGGCCTGTATCCCAGAGTGTCCTTCTGGATACACCACTATCAACTCCACTACGTACGTCTGGCTCACACACACCCACACACCTTTAATGCCACCATAAACACTGCCGTGTTATGATGGCGGCCATCATTACATGATCGGAGATGTAACTGTCACCCACAACAAACTGTCCCTCCGTGAATTCAGCAGAACAAGTGGATTGTGGTCACCCAACACACTCAATAACATTTGCACACAAGAGGTGATGGTGTTTGGAAGTTGATCAAACAAAAAGGCAGGAGTCGTTTTCCACTATGGAAAGTCGTCTCTCATCTGTGGAGAAGCAGAGGTGCAAAGATAAGGGCAAAACATCACCTGCGTCATTGTTTGGCTTTGTTTGTCAAATGTAAGCAGCGCTGTTTAGCCGTTACAACATGCAGGTGTAAGATTTACGATCAGTAGCCCGTAAGAAAGACCACCTTCTCGTAATTCAGAATAAGGTTGGTTCTAATTTCTGTTTTGTCACTTAATAATGGTATGAGAAGTTACTCAGTAGCTCTAAACACAAAGTTGCCATATAGGCACAAGACCATTTAATGTCATGCAAATAAGTCCTCTAATCTCAATTGCCATAAATGAGTCCCTGGTGTGTTTCCACAGCCTCCATCACATTCTGTTCTCAGTGATTACACAGCTGCATCAAGTCTGAGCCTTCCCAAACTGACATTAAAGCACAAATTCAGCAGTTTATAAAAGTTTTTAAACATTCACACATGCAGATTAAATGCATTATTATCTCAAACTGGATTTTACATTGCGTACAGAAATCAGTTTTTATCAGCACAGAGAGTAATCATGCTTTAGTGTTAATTATTTTGAAAACAGCGTACAAGGGTGCAGTGGGGTGAGATAATGTGCCCAGGTCTTTATGCACCAATAGCCAATTATTTTCCTATTGAAAGGATTATTCATCAGAAAACTGAGCTCAACCTAACAGGCTGTCTGGGACCTGTTTACTCACATGAGATAATTTCATGTGAAATAATAGCAAATTAGTAACAAGAATCGTTGATTGATCGTCAGGATTTCATGTCATGTTCACTGACATGGCTGGATGCTGCTCTGTAGTAGCAGCATAGCTCAGCGTTTAAGGTGGTTAAAAGTACGCAGGTGAAAGATCAAAGGTCCAAATCCCCGTTAAAGACATTTGTCCTTAAGCACACAGAACCTCTTATCTTATTGTGCATTCTCTCTGGATAAAAGTGTCAGCCAGGTGCCGTGGATGTAAAAGCAACATCAAAAACTGTCTGGACCTCACCTGGTCCTGTTTAGCACACAGCTTTGTCTACATGTGCAACAAGCAAGGGCATGACCTTTTTTAGCATTCTTACTTGTAGTAAACGGGAGTAGAGGAGCATCGCCGGCGTCCTCGTCTAGCGTCAGTTGCTGTTGCCAAATAATGAGAACATTTATTTGTTAGTAGGTGAAGTGTGTGTTTGAAACCTCTGCTGTTTGCATGCTTTTAAAACACAGACATACTCAAGGTGTGGGCAATGAGGATAAAACGTTTCTAGTAGAAACATGATGCATGTAATTAGGGTCTGTGATGAACTTTTTTCACTACCTGCCACTTTTTTATTGTCTGCCACTCATGAATATCATCTGCCACTTTTGAAAATCATAACCACACACTCGCACAGAGCTATTCTTTCAAAAAAAGTTGATTTGTGAGGTAGTAATGTAGATACAGTGAGTGGGTGTGCGTGTTGGCGTCTTTATATTGTTGGTTATTGGTCAGAATTTGGTGAACTTCAACCATTAATCAAAACAAGTAAGGTTCTACATCCAGTAGTGTTGCATTCATATAGCAGTTGCAAGCAACTTTCAAATGTATAATCCTGTCCAATCATACACTAACCTTACCAAACATGTCTTTCTGTTCATTTTCCTGTGCGCCAAAGTGGCAGATTGCCTGGCGATTTTTACCCACCACTGCCAATAACTTACCCGCATTTGGCGGGTGGCGGGTGCTAATTTCAGACCCCGCATGTAACACTCCTGTTGTCTGTTTGCGGCTAGGCAAATCTACCCAAACAGCTACCGCGGGAGCTGCCAGGCAATTTAAAAACATTATCATATGCCAAGTCACATACCAAGAAGTAGTACTCATGTGTGTTAAAGCTGCGATAGATGAGTACGAGACCACTTTTTGCTGGTGTGAACACAGATAGAGACGTTAATGGAGTGTGGAGAAGGAAGAAAGATGGAGGGCGGGTTAAAAAAAAAAAAAAAAGAAGCACAGAGAGGTGTATTTCTCTGAGTTTGTTCTAATAAGAGCAGGTTGTGTGCTGGAGATGTCTGCATCGCTTGAAGCCGCAGGTGGCTGGATGATTGATGGTGTTTGTGTGTCTCTGGTATACCTGTGTACGTGCATGTTTTCGCGTATACGTGTGTATGTGCGTGCGCGTACGTGCGTCCGAGTGTTTGTGTGTGCCGAACGTGTTTGTGACTACATTAGCTCGTTCCCAGTAAAGCGTTTGGTCGGGTTGCTTTTTCCAGGTGCAGGCTGGGGGAAATGTCCACTGTGTCCAGATAGAGAGAGGTTTATATGTATACAGAGATATATTTATTAGGTAAATAACACACGCTCACGTGCACGGAGCTTTAGTACACCCAGCGGAAATAGTAAGGAACATTACTTTCTGCAAAATGTATCTTGTGTGTGTGTGTGTGTGTGTGTGTGTGTGTGTGTGAGATTGACTTTCCCTTGAATGCTGCCAGCCTGCAGGGATTATCAGGTGCTTAGACAGAAAAGAACATTGCTTTAAGTCTCAGTCATACACCCTGAGGCACAAGGCAGAATGGCATCCTTTGTATGTGTTTGTTTATGTGTGTGTGCCTGCGTATAGATGTATGTGTGCACACATTATGTGATAAACAAGACTTTTCTTTTTTTTTTTTTTTCATTGGTATTCTGACGCAGTCGCAACATCAGGGCTCCTGTGCGTCTGTTTTGCTGCTATGGTTTGGTTATAGCGAGAACAAGCATCATCACAGTGGCTTAGCCTGGCAGAAGCTACTCCCAGACAGACACGCACACAAACACACACGCAGACAGTCGGGCAGACGACACACATTGTACATATGAGTACTCACGCACGTACACACACAGCTATGAGGACTGACAAGAAGTAGGGGAAAAGGTTTGCATTGTGGTTTTTCTGTGATGCCAATAAATAGTGAAATTCTGGCGTCCGTCAGTGTTATGCAAATTTAAATATTTGTAATGTTAGTCTGGATGTTTAGTATGTAAAGTTATTAGCATGCGCATACAAAAGGAACCAGATGTCACAATAAGATCAAAACTGACACGGAAACAATCAGGTGAAGAGCCTCGGATGTTTCTGAACCATTTCATGATATGAAAAATAGTATACTTACTACGGTAATATTATAGTGCATGTTCTAAGCATGTACATGTGTTCTTCATTTGGATATATTCCCTCTGTGTCTGTCTTGTCTCTTCAGACAGGTAGCTGCGCTCTCTTGACATTTGGCTGTCACAAACATCTACTGAAAAGACTTTGCTCATCTTTCCTGGACCCTGTGACAGCACAGTCGTACAGCTGTGTGTGTGTGTGTACGTGTGTATGTGAGTGAGTGAGTGAGTGAGTGCACTTGGTCTGGTTCTGCCAGGCCCGGGCCCGACACCAAACCGAGCGTCAGCTGCGGCCTCTGTAGATGGTTCTAGCAGACCCTGGAGCCCGAGTCACAGAGTTCAGCCGGACACAGATAAACACTGTCCCTTTAAGAGCTGCCGTTGGACCCAGCCTGTCTGCCTGTGTGTCTGTGTTTTTCAGTACAACGGCCCAAAACATTCTCTCTTTCTACACTGCAACTAGAGCATTACTTTTGAGAAGCTGAATACACGATTTTCCATGTGGGAGAAAGAAAGAGACACACAGAATATCCATGGTTTTTTTTTGTTTTTTTTTCTCACTGTTGTTTTGAGAGATCGTTACAGTGTGTTTCCACTCACCCAGAAGTCATAGAGGGGAAACAATGATTTGGCTTCTGATTGATGTGAATTATTAAGAGCTTGATAAGATGGAAACTAGGAGAAGCCAGGTGTGTAATGGATCATTTGGCTCTCTCTGGGTGGGTAGGAAAGGCCAGACAAGGACCAAAACAACACCCCTGGGACTCAGTGTTTCATGTCACCATGGTGAATGGCGTCTATAGCACGGCCTGTCTGTTTAGGGGGAAAGTAGGGGCACAATTTCGGTAAGACTGTGTGTGTATGTGTGTGTGCTTCCTGGAGAGGGGGATTATAATAAGAGTTGCATAAACATAGAATTAAGTCGGGGTGAGCTTACAAATAGCAGTTCATGCAGAGCTTGCATGGTCCCCGCAGCGAACAACAGCATCCTTTGTTAGCTGCTCCCCGGGCACAGGGGCTGCTTTAAAAAGGTGCCTGTTAAGGCTGCTGTTTGATGTCATTGTCTCCTCTACTTTGAGTTTTGAAACCCTGATTGGACTGCTTCAGAATCCATTCTAGTGAACCCGTGTCATCCCCCTGCCCTCGTCTCATTTGTGGATGCATTTTTCAAGAAAACATCATTTTGACTCAGCTTTCTTGAGCAGCGCTCTGAAAAAACGTAGGTGGGTGGGGGAAGCTATCACTCAGTGGTGTTAGGAGCAATATGTTGAGGTTTCGCAGCCGACCAACCAAAAAGCGGCGTTTAAGTTTATGTCTGAGGCAGACCTTTGTGGTTAGGGATGTCAAAGCTGGAAGTGGAATTAAAGAGAGGGATTATGTTCTTTCGAGAGGGCTTCAAAAAAAAAAAAGTGCTCATTTGTGAATGAAGCATCGGGTCCCTTTTCTCCGCGTGGCGTGTACCCGGCTGCTCGCTAGACAAGGCCTGCCTTTTGTGAATGAATTTCCTGAAAGGCAGCACTATCAAGGCCTCATTACTCAGTGTATGTGTGTGTGTATGAGATTATGTGCACAAGCACATGTTTGTAGGGAGAGGACGCCACTCATGGAGCTGAGAGAGAGAAACAGAGGAATGCCTGTTGGGAACTGCAGCTGGTGTTTCAGTCATGTTGTTTTTGTTGTCTGTGATTGTGCTCCGTGTGTGTGTGTGTGTGTGTGTGTGTGTGTGTGTGTGTGTGTGTGTGTGTGTGTGTGTGTGTGTTGTATGTGCGACAGACGTAATTGAAGCAAAGGATGCGTACGCTTTCTCCTCTATCCCCCAGTGCTAATAAAAATGAAGGAGGCTCAGATGTGGATGAGAGATTGCGTAATCTAATTCAACTCCTAAAAGCCTATGGATTCATTATGGGACTTATCAAATTAATTGAGAGAATTATACAGATTCACCTCTGAATACATCAGCTCATTCATTCAATTGCAAGGCTCTGTTTGATTGTCTCTCTTTTGAGAAACTGTACGTTCAGTGTTGCTGATATTTAGTTAGTTGTTGTAGCAAAAACTTCATACATCTTGCTCCCACATTGGTTATTAGAAAGTTGAGAAAGTGAGTTGTGTTCTTACATTGTGCCAAACATTTCCAACAATGTTCAAATCCAGAGGAATCTGTTATTAATCATTCGGTCTGTGGCGTCACATCCCCTTTATGTTGTCTGCAAGAAGCTGTCATGAATTGATTTGTTATCCAGCTTTAAGTCTTAGCGCTGCTGTGAAACTGCGCCTATTTAGGGCAACAAAAAGTTCGTCTTGAGTGCGTCGGTACAATGGAAAATCAAGAGAGGATAAGCAGAAGAAATACCTGCACACCTCTTTTGTGGCTGTCCAGCTCAGTGGAATTGGTGTGCGGGTGTTTCTTCTGCTATCCTCTCTTGATTATCCAGCCACATTTTGCAATACACTCTTTAGATCTTGGTCATTTTTAGCTATATGTTTAAACAGATGAAGGACGTTCGTCATCAGACGTCTGGAGCTTAAGTTATCAGAGAAACATCTGATCAAACGTTAGCGGTAGTTCGACTTCAGCTCTACCAAACTGTGTCAGAGAAACACTGATTGTTAACATGAAACTGCTCCATTGAGTGTTTTTACCGGTTTAAATCACCAGGTCTGGTTGTTTTGGAGAATCAGAGACCTCTCTGGATAATTCTGTTCCCAGTAAAAACCTCTTGAACATTTTGATCTTAAGTTATCAAAGAAAAAACTGAGCACAAATTAGCAGGTGCTGGGCGAGCAGCCCTACTTGACGAGGCGAACAGCCTCAGAGAAGCACTGATTTTTGACCTGAAACTGCTTTATTCGGTGTATTTTCTGGTTTTAACTACCTGGTCCATTTGTTTTTGAAAGGAGACCTCTGTGGATGTTTTGGCTCCTGGTAAAAACAATGAGACTAAAGGAATCCTAACAGGGAGAAACTGCAATGATGGCTTTGTTCTGCCTTTTGTGAATGTTTTGACTGCTCCTACTCCTAGCTGCAGAAAGTTACATAATGTAGGTTTAATACACATATTTGTTTTATTTGCTCTTTATAGAAGGCAGAGGACATTCAGAACAAAACAAACTCTAAACATAAAGACAGATCACTACCTGGACATCAAAATCCAAACAGATTCCAGCTAGTAGGAGAAATGTATCCCAGTTAAACTCCAATAAACAGATTCAGCCCTGTTTAAAAATGCCATGTCATCCCCAGTCCCCAACCCACGCCACACCAGTACATCACTTAGCATTCCTGCCTCATACCATTCAGTTCTGCGTCATTCCTGTTCTGAAATCTGCACACGGAAGCATTTGTGGGTTTTTTTTCTCTCTCTGAAAAACCAGTTTGTTGTTTACTTCTATTTAAGGCACTACTATTAAATATTACTGTGCTCTTCTCAGTGTCCTGACACTAAGTTTAGCGTGTTTGAAATGATTGTGACATCAATTGTCAGCTCTTAGTAACATCGCAGCCTCTGGGTTGTTTTTTAGCTTTGGAATATTTCGAGCACAATGATCCCTTTTTGAATAAACTCGTGTTATGATCTCACTTATCTGTTCTGATCTGCACCAATAAGATTCTCTGCCCACTGTATCATCAGCCACTAATTACTGCATTAACACACAAGTTTTTTTTTTTTTTTTAATGTCTGTGTGTTGATGACTCTAATCTGTTTGTACCTCTTTCTTTTTCTGTCTGTCTGTGTAGGTTGACCTGTTCGCCATGTGCAGGCCTGTGTCCTAAACTGTGTGTGGGGAACAAGACGATCGACTCTGTAACTTCAGCCCAGGCTTTGAGAGGCTGCACTGTTCTGCACGGCAACATGATCATCAAGATTCGAGGAGGAAGTGAGTACTACTACACCTCAGCACCTGCTAGGCCTCATGTAGAGGCTCTGGTTCGCACACTGTGCCTGTCTCCTCCCTCCATCCAGTCAGTATTTCTGTAGCCATATAGTTTAAGTCTATCCACCTGTGCATTCAAACGTGTGTTTGTCTGACTGTATGACCAAATGTCCGTCTTCTTGCAGACAACATCGCAGCTGAGTTGGAAGCTAGTTTGGGCCAGCTTGAGGAAATCACCGGCTACCTGACTGTTCGCAGAGCCTACGCCCTGGTCTCCCTCTCCTTCCTCCGCAAACTGCGTATCATTAGGGGGGAACATCTTGAGGGAGAGTAAGTCTTCTCCCCCCTCCTTTCCTTTCTTCTCCAAGTTCAGACATTAAACTAAACATTGTGTGTTAATTTTTCTTGTCTACCTTCCCTCTGTCTCTTTTAGTACCTTCGCCTTCTATGCGCTTGACAACCAGAACCTGCGTGAGCTGTGGGATTGGTCTAAGCACAACCTGACCATCCAGCGTGGTCGTATGTTCTTCCACTACAACTCCAAACTTTGCATGTCTGAAATCAAAAAGATGGAGGAGGTAACGGGAACCAAGGAGCGCAACCAAAAGAACGACATCGCTGTACGCACCAACGGGGACCAAGCCTCCTGTAAGATCGCCAGATTGCCGAACTTGAGATTGTCATTTGGTCTTCGCCACCTTATGCCAGCTGATTATATTTATCTTAAAATTTTGTAGATGATCTAAATCTGCTCTAGATTTGTCTGTACTTGTAACTTTGTTTTTGCCACCTCAGCATTGCTCTTTCTGGCTTTTAAGGCTGAGAGTACAGGGCTTGACGCTAACTTTTTTCCCAAGGAGCACATGTGCTCCTAAGTTGAAAAAGTAAGGAGCGCACAAAGAACTTTAGGGGCACAATATAAATTAATCAAATAATGTGTTTTCCGTAATAAACGTGATGCAAATAGACATTTACAAGCAAAATTATTTAATGAATTTGTATACGAAATGTACAGAAAGGTAAAATCATCAAGTTTTGAAAAAGTATTGCAATTTAATTTTGTCTTTAATGTTATTATCCTATATATATTATCTTTGCAATATGATTATCTTATATAATGTTATTACTATCCTAAAACATTCTCCAGGTCCTCTGAAACTCTGCAGGACTTAAGCCTCTTTCACACAGAGCTTTCGCGGCACCCACCACGGGGTAGGGCGCAGAGGACAGGATTTGGGGGAGTACAGGCTCGTTCAGGAGCTACAGCTCCATGGTGACCGCTTTCGGGTCTACTTCAGGCTCTTCTCTGCTATTGGATGCGCGGCGCCAAGGTGTCGTCACAGCGCGTTGCGGTGAAATTAAAAAAAAATTCAATTCGAGCGCAGGCTGGCGGCGTGCGCCGCTCAGCTCGGCGGCAGAGCGGTAGCACATACACAATGAATGGGTTCGTCAGCGGAGGTCTGCGCTTTGCGCGCTCTGTGTGAAAAGGGCTTTATTTCCACCCTGCCCAGCAGTGGTACCGTGGCGAACGGTCCCTAAAGACCTCTACACATGATCAGCTGTAAAACTGCTTTGTGCTGGCTGTCCCATTGTTTGTCTATGGAGAGGGCAGCAACGCCTGACAAAGCGGCACCGCTACCCTTGGCGTCGCGCACGATATTCATTGTGCCGACAGTGGCTTGGAAAACCGCCCATAACCGTGTCACACGGGGAAGAGGGAAGGCGGCTGGAGTTCCTCCAACATTTGCGGTTAGATTATCATATTTTTTTATTGACAAAAATATAGGCTGCTTCGGCTGATTTTTTTATGCGCACATGTGCCCCTAAATATTTTTTACAGTTCACACACACCTATTTTTAGTCGCAAATGCGAGTGAAACGCTCGCACTGTCGAACCCTGGAGTACATGTTGTTGTTCGTGCAGAAGTGCTGTTTGATGTTCTGTTCATTAGCTCTTCTACCAAAGGCATGTGCTGAGCACCATCTGTTTCATTCCTTAGGTGAGACCAAGTTGCTTGAATTCACCGTGATCAAGACCTCATCAAACATGATTATGTTGAAGTGGGAGTCCTTTTGGCCCTTAGACTTCAGAGACTTGCTGGGCTTTATGGTTCTCTACAAAGAGGCGTAAGTATCTGACAGAAGTCCTGGGATTTTCCCATACCATTGTATAAAACGTACCAATGTTTATAGCAAAATAAAATGAGAGTGAGCAAACATTACAGTTGGCCTTGTTGGCAAGATTCAGTCGGTCCAACAGGTCCTGTTGTTAGCTGGTTTTCTTCTTACATCAGTGGTGGAACATTTATGTTTATCATTCCCTTTAAACCTGAAATTAAGGGCCCTAAAACACCAAGTTGACAGTCAGCCGTTGGTCAATGTTGGGCTTTCAGTGAGCATCCTTCCGCTAGTTTTCAAGGTGTCCCGCACCGTTGGCTCTAGTCGGCTTTTTTCCGGTTGATTCAGTATGCTGAATCGGCTCTGATTGGCAGCACAGCTCAGTGTAAGAGAACAGAAATGGAATTGAGGAAAGTAAAGAACCAACTAAACTCAAGAGAGTGTGAGATCAAAACAAACTTTTTATATTTGAGTAGATTAAATTTTTAGCCAGTGAGATCTTTAGCAGAAAGAGTTCTTAATGTGTTACTCCTCACTACCACACAGTAAATATGATTTGTATGAATACAGTTATTTCCTCTTACACAGGCGCTGAACATATGTGCAAGTTGGCTGTTGACTGTAGTCTTTGCGGTGTGTTCAACTGCAACTTTTTGGCCAAGACACAGGCGTGGCCAGTGCCACTAATTCGTTGATTTCTCTTTGGCGTGATAAGGCCTTAATATTTTCTCAGGGATCCCACAAGGGTCAGTTCTTGGACCTTTGCTTTTTAATTTGTCCATATCCTATCCTATCATATCATCTACATGACACACAGCTGTATTCCGATGGTCTTAGTCCCAAAAGCATGCTTGTAAACTGTATCAGTATCAACGACTGAATGTCATGAACTCTTTACAGCTGAATAAAAACAAGGCTGAGATATTAGTAGGTTTGAAAAACCAGAGACGTATGTTTGTAAATGTTTTCATGCCTAGAATCACAGTCTCTGGAGTTATTTTGGACTCAACTCCGAAAGTCATGTCAGTAAAGTAACCAGTACGCCTTGTACTCACTTGAAAAAGACATCTAAAGTTAGAGGATGGTGACTCTCAGAGACTGGTTCATGTATTTATCTCAGCCAGGTTAGTCAGCTATTTTTGCTGCAGTACCCAAACAAACAATGTGAGACTCCAGCTTATTCAGACCACAGCAGTCTCACACGTACACAAAAACACTTTACTCCAGGAATTAAAACGCTTAAATTGCTCCCAGTTCAATGCAGAACCAGCCTCAAAATGCTACTTATATTTGTTAGAGCACTTGATGGTCGGCTCCAAAGTATATATGTACTAAAATGTGCCATATAAATAAAAATTGCAATGCTTTACCTTGCCACATTATTTTCATTGGTACTTCTCACAGTTAAATTAAAGTTGTTGATCCATTCTCTCTATCTTTCTTTGCTCCAGGCCATATAAGAACGTGACAGAGTTTGATGGACAGGACGCGTGTGGCTCAAACAGCTGGGCCATCGCTGATGTTGAACCTCCGAACCGTTCCACGGACAACAAGAAAGCAGAGGATCCGGGGCACCTGATCCGACCTTTGAAGCCCTGGACCCAGTACGCCATTATGGTCAAAACCCAACTGTCTGCATCTGACGAGCACCAGGTGCATGGAGCCAAGAGCGAGATCATCTACGTCCGCACCAATGCCTCCAGTGAGTTCCACCTGTTTTATCGAGACTATGTTCTCCGTTTACAACGTTGGATTTGATTAAGACTGTTTCAGTGACAGTGGAGAACATCTGACTTCACAACTGCACAATGAATAAATTAAACAGGATCACAATTTTTGGACTTTTAACTGTCTTGGCTAAAAGGTATCTGGTGGAGTTTTCCTGTTAACAAACGCAGTTATGTTCACATTTAGTCTTCCTCACTTACACGCATTTGGTCTGTCCTTGAGGCATAACAAACAGGCTGAATGCATTTCCTTCTTCATAAATCATTAGCAACATTTTTTGCTTATTTTAAACCCTGCATTGTATACATCCATGTTTGCTTGATAGCAAACTTCCCCCTCCCCACCTTTCCTGTCTGGGAAAACATCACTACCGCAATCATTTTATGCTCCGTTGTGATGATGATGAGGTAAACAGTAGGAATCCAGTGTTTCAAGTCAATCTGTTAGTAATGTATTCATGTTTTTGATTGGCCACCACAGAATCTTGTCGGATGACATAGGTTCAACTTTTTTACTGGACGACCCTGCAGTGGCACCCCTGCTGTGTCGCCAGGCTATCTCCATTCAAATAAATGAGGGGCTGCGTTTTTTACATGAGACTACAGTCAGTTTGAACGTGGCCTAAGGTCATACAACACCAATGCAGTCCTGACCGTTGTCTTTCTTCATCCTCCTCAGAACCCTCTGTGCCTCTGGACCCCATCTCCTCCTCCAACTCCTCCTCTCAGATCATCCTGAAGTGGAAGCCTCCCAACAGTCCCAATGGCAACATCACCCACTACCGCGTCATCTGTCGTAAGCAGGCGGAGGACAGCGACCTTTACAAGTTTGACTACTGCCTCCAAGGTCAGTATCTACAGGTTGATCCATTCAGATCCGTCCAGGCGACTGTTTTCAAACTAATCAGCTGCTGCTCACTTTACATTTGTTTGTCTGGCTTTCGCTCACGCCTGTTTCTCCTGCTCAGGGATGAAGCTGCCGTCTCGTACCCCGACCCACCTGGACAGCGAGGATGAGCAGAAGTGGAACCAGACGGATGAGCCTACGTCAGGGGGAAGGTGCTGCGCCTGCCCCAAGACAGACAACCAGCTAAAGAAGGAGCAGGAGGAGATTGAGTACCGCAAGACCTTCGAGAATTACCTCCACAATGAAGTCTTTGAGAGCAGGTACACATCCTGGATTGTAATTAAATCTCCATCCCAACACACCCCTTGTACATATCTCTTAGCCCTTACCTCTCTGTTTTGTGCATTCATGTTTAGGGATAGGGTGTCCCAACTCTTGTTGGGATAGAGGAGTAGGGCAAGATGTACATGCAACAAAAGAAACCCACATATGTATTCCTTCATTAATTAGGATTTAAAAATTACGATAAACATCATATTATCTTAGTTTAATGCCGTTTCAATGTATTATGGTCCTTTTCTTTACAAGCATAACAAAAGAAATCACTCAGTATGCTGATGTCTTGTTAGCAACTAGCTAGCTAGCTAACGTTACATTGTTATTGCTGATTTGTGCATGACAGTTCCACATTTTGTCATATTTCCATGTTGCACTTACCCCCTTTTTTATGGCACTTGATGCCCAAAATGCAATTTCAGTCCAACATCCAAGTTGCTGTGCTTGTTACCGCTCCTCTTATATTAGTGCAGACGGGCGGGGCAGCAGCATGTGTTACTAAAACATGCTTGTTACAGTGGCCACACTAAAGCCACACACTGAACAGCAGTTTGGTCACAACTTTTGATGAGCTTTGTTTGTTTAAAATGCCTTTATACATTAACATTACAGGATGTTTTTCTCACACCAAGCGTAACACCCAACAAGAGCTTCCTGTTTTGTTAGTTGCTGTTTGTGGCACTGCAGCAGCAACACCAGAGCCCCTCTATCCAGCCAAGACCCCATCACTCCTCTTTTGTCCCAGCCACCGTAATGTCCGTCTCAAAACAGCTCCGTGCCAACTCTGTCTCGTCCATCTGTGTGTGTGTGTGTGTGTGTGTGTGGTGTATGTAGACCCTTGTTTTTGTACAGGGCACTACTGTGGGGGGCTTAGGGTGGGAGGTGCTGATTGTCTGGGCCATGGTGCCCCTACCCTCTCCCCTGACACACACACACACACACAGTCTCTCCCTCTGCTTCCCTAGGGGAGTGATTACTGTGCCCATTATCATTCATGCCAGTCAGGGGAGCAGTCATGCAGACTGCCATTTGGACGCACACAAACACTCAAACTCAACACACACCTCAGCAGGATTTTGAACCCATGTTGTTGAATCGGCCAAGGTCAGCTCCATACACTGAAGTACACAGAGAACTCCCCGTGCTCTCTTTTCCCGTCACGCAAAGGGATGCAGGAAGCTTCTTATTTTTCTCCTACCTGAGAGAGCATTGGTTCAACATTAACTCCACTTCCCTGTACAGTGAGGGAGCGGCGTCACTGCAGCAGCTTGGGGTGAAGTGTTTTAATCAAGGACACTTAATTGTGGTTAGTTTTGAAGGAAGGAAGATAGTTAATTAATTTATAAACAAAGGTTCTACCTGTTCGTAAGTAGAGGTACACTGCAGGTCTTTTTTTAGGAGTCATGGCCTTTGTGGTGGACTTACACTCATAACAACTGAGAGTAAAGTGGGCTTGCTCATTGACACCACCCAGTGGTGAGGGTTGGTAGCTCCTCCAGCAGGGCAGTAGTGTGTGTGTGGATAAATGTCACGCAGTCAGACTTGTTGCACACTATAAAGGTTAGTGTTAGCAGAGGTCCTTGCTGGCCTCCTCCACACTGCTGCTCCATCTGCCAGGATCTGATTCACATGATATTCATCTGACTTATGTATTACTGTGTTTTGGCTTGTCTGAGAAAAACAAACTTTGCTTCCTTCAGGTTTTCAGTGGTATTTTACCTGACATCTGCTAACTGCTTTACCTGTTGCTCTGTTTCTCCAGACCGTCTCGTCGCCGACGCTCAGTGGGAGTTGCCAACGCCACCATTCCCTCTCTTTTCCTCACCACAGCCCCCAGTCTGGCATTAGGCTCCACAACAGCCACCCCTGAAGACGAAGACGAGGAAGGATCCAAGGTCTCAAACACTTTCGATTTTGTTTACAATACATAATTTTGTACATCATTTTTGTGTGAACTATGTGCTGACCATTTGCTGTTCCCCATTCTGGATTTCCAGTTTTAAGATGTGTATGTAAAATAGAAAAAAATGAATATTTATGGCATTAACAAGTTGCTCAAATCAGCGGAACCAGAAGTAAAAACTGTCCCCTGACAAAGAATGTATTTCCAAATCTGTAAATTCATTTTAACCTTGGCTTTATCCATGGTATTTATTTTACCTACTGATCATTAAAAGCATGTTTTGATTTTTGTCTGAAATAATGTCACAACCAGAAAGAAAGCAAAGGAAGAACATGTCCCTGTTCCTGAAAATGACATTCTTCATGAAACACTGACCATATTGTGCTCAAGTAAATATAAACTTGACTTGAATGTATTCATTAATCCATGACATTGTTGGAGTAGTCACATCTCTTTCATCCTCTCCGCTCAGGTGGAGCTGAAGGTGTTCTCAAAGGAGTCGACGGTCATTTCCAACCTGCACCACTTCACCAGTTACAAGATAGAGATCATGGCCTGCAACCATCCGTCAGACCTCAAACGCTGCAGCATGGCGACTTACGTCAGTGCCCGAACTATGCCAGAGGGTAAGACAAAATGCAGATCTCTCACTTGTATGTGCCTTATAACAACTTATACTGACACATGTTGACATTTCTAGGGCTCTACCGAATAGTTAAAAGCTTCATTCATAACGTTGACATTCAAATTCTTATCCACATGTTACTGCTGCACAGCTTTATTTTGTCAATTTATTATATTTGACCTAGGAAGTTCTGCACAGTTACAGATAAAGATTAGGCTACACTAATATTATTAGTATTGTATTATTTGCAGAACTACAAAATAAGACCTCAGAAGTCTCAAATAAATGTAGACAAGACTCTCATGATATCATATATTTATTCTTTGAGCACAGGCAGTCTAACAGTCCAATGCGTATGAACTCAAGGTCTTCATCAGGGTCTGAGAAACACTAATCAGACTAAAGTACATACCAGCCATGAATGGCGTTACTCCCAGCACATAAGGTCTATGTATATGGCTATGTATGATACATGACCAATGGAGGGCTCTCAAACAATAGCCTGGGACTTATACATGTTGACCTTCTTGCAGAAATGTGCCATATAGATAAACTAGACTTTTCATACATGCATACATGCTAAAGGAATATGTCTACAATAAGGTATAATCTCAATAAGAGATTCAGATTCAAGTAAATATAAATAAAACTTGGTACAACCCTAAAGATGTCCCTGCACATTAAGCATTTAGAAAGGCCACAGATGATCATCAGTTCACACGTGCACCCCCCAAAAACACAAATGTTGCCAGCTAACAACAATGTGAAAATGCAGTGTGTTATCCTGCACATGTTAAGTGTTTGTCTTTGTGTCCGATCCCTACAGAGAAAGCAGACGACATCCCAGGCCCTGTGACCCACGAGATAGTGACAGGCGAGCCTCCGTATGTGTTTATCAAATGGAATCCACCTCGCTCCCCGAACGGCCTCATCATCCTGTATGAAGTGTTCTACAGGAAGGTTGGAGACTCAGAGGTCAGTATCAACCATCACCCAACTCTCAGAGAGTGAGGATGCAGGAGAAAGGGAGAGGAAGGAGGTTTCCTAAACTGAAGGACACAGGAGTCAGGGAGGGAGAGCAGCAGCAAAAATGATGCTGATATGCACTGTAGGAAGGAGACATACAGGGCTCAAAGAGCAGACAGGTGCATGAGAACACATGGAGGAAGGTAAGAGAGGAAATGGAGAGAGATATGATGTGGGAAGACTCTGGGGAGAGGAGGCAGGCAGAAACAGGTTTGCTGTATACACTCAAATTCTGCTTGTTCCTTATATGGAGAGAAGAACAAAGGAAATATTTGTTTACAAACTCCCAATGCTTCCACTGTGTGTGTTGACGTTTTCTGCCGCGTGTGTTTGCATATTATTATTCCTGTGTGTTTGTGTGCATGAGTGCATCTGTGATGGCGGGATTCTTTAAGTGTGTGCGGCGGTGATGTTGTTGTTGTTGTTTACTTGCTGTAAATGTGAGAATTCATCTCTCATTGCTATTCATTGCTGCACTGCCTGACCCTAGGAGCCAGTAGCAGCTCTGTTACCATAGTGACAGAGGCAGGAAGGAAGACTAGAATGCAGTGGCAGAGATGGACTGGCATCTCAGACGACATCTCCTGCACTGCACTCAAAACACACTGCTGAAAACACTCCCTGCAGCTCACACACACTGATCTGGATTTATTTTAAAATCACATTTAGAGCATGTCAGAGGTTCAAGTTTATTGTTTTGTTTATTGCACAGTTGTGGCACATGGCAAGACTAGAAACACGTTTTTTTTTTATGCTGACGTCTGACTGACTGACTGTTTATTTGCCTACATGCTGAAGTTGTTAATATTCTAACACAGTGTTTTAGGTTTTCTTTTTAAAATATTAAGGAAGTTTTGGATTAATTTAATGTTGTGGAGGAGCAATATTAAATTTTCTTTTTAGAGTTAACCCAAAGCAGAGCTCAGACTGCAGGAGCTTTGGGCTGATTTATCCTCGATTCACCCCTCCTGACAGTCGGAAGAGAAAGCATTCTGGGACTATAAACAATACAGATGTTCGGCCTAGATTATCTGGTAGTGTGACAGGTTTACACATCCAGTCTTGAACCTCTCAAGCTGATCGCAGGATCATCACGGCTCCTGCAATCACATTAAATGTGTTTGATATTCAAGATTTAAAATCTGGATGATTACAATTATGATTACGTCAGTATGGAGCTGCTAACGTTTTTGCTAATTGTAGCCCTTGACGCTAACGTTGGCTAGCATACGACTTGACAGATATTAAATCTCAACTCCAGTTCTCGCTAAAAAGTTGACAATAAAAGCTGACTGCGTCTCCCCAACCATTTTCTCATCCAGACTTATTTTGTTTTTTGCTTTTGTTTTTCTAACTGCAAAGCATCATTCACATTGCAGCAAGTTGTCGCACCACGTCATACTACGTTTTGCTTAAATCAGCTTCCCATGAGATCACGTGAGGTGGTGCATTCATGCTGAAATTTCTCCTTATGTGTGTGATGCAACCCGATTTCAAAGTCAGTTTGGATATCAAACCCCTCAAGTCTGAACCAGGCTTAAAATTCATAGTATACATTTATATTGTGGCATCCTGAGGTAGTCGTGTAGGTATACCTCCAATCATGCATCGTGACGAAACACTCATGGACTTAGTTCTTATTTTATGTGTGTTGCTGCCTTTGTACTGGTGTTAACTGTGATCCAGAATGTTTCCAGTTTTTACACACTCACCAGTACATTATTGTTTTTTAATTATGAGTAAACCCAGTTAGATAATGCACTATCACTGATGTGCTTGCATGTTGTAGACTCTGGCTCTTGATATTGTCTTTACTCAGGACGTTGAATGCCACATAGCTCTTTCTTTAGAGGCTTTCTCTCATTTTCTAATTTTTAACCAAAGTAAAGTTTCTAGTGCAATTTTGAGCGTTTATAAAAGCATGAATCAGTTTAGAACATGTTTCTGTACGCTCTACATACTTATCATTATTCGTCATGATCTCTCGTGTTCAAGTGTTTTTGTTTTTGTTCCAGGTTCACACAGCGTGTGTGTCACGGCCAGCCTACCTCAAGTTTGGTGGCACGAAGCTTTCGCTTGTGCAACCTGGTAACTACAGCGTGAGGGTCCGCGCCACCTCCTTGGCGGGAAATGGCTCCTTTACAGAAACCACTTACTTCTTCATGCCCAATCGTAAGACTGGACGCTACATGTCTGACTTGAACTGAACTTGCATGCCATGCATCATTCACCTGTTTCTGGAGGTTCATAAACTGCTTTCATAATTGTTGAACTGACCGTTGCCTGTCTGTGTTTATTACAGCGGATCAAGGTTTAATTTGGATTGTGATGGGTCCAGTCATCTGCTTCATCTTGTTGCTGTTCGTGGGAGGTGGAGTCTTTGTGATCTTTAAGAAGAGGTAAGATCTTTGACTGTCTATCAGGATAATCCACCCTGATGGATACATAAACTGAGCAGATTACACCAAATGACATCAAAGAGGGAATGCTGCTTATTTTCTTTATAAACTTGTAGTGGGATTTGACGAAGGTCGTCTTATTACACTGTGCAGCGTCTCAGATGCTTTTTTGGTTGTGTTACAGACAAACAGAAGGGCCGACAGGACCTCTTATCGCCTCATCAAACCCTGAGTACATCAGCACCAATGATGGTAAGAGCTTCATAAAATAACAGCTAAGATTGGGAACACATTGTGCTTTAGCTCTGTATTTACAAAGACAAGCAGCACCTCATGACTATTTGTAAATGTCTCTTTTAATCTAAATGTAAATTTGTTGTGTGTAGTGTATGTTCCTGATGAGTGGGAGGTGCCCCGGGACAAGATCACGGTGCTCAGAGAGCTGGGTCAGGGCTCCTTCGGCATGGTGTATGAGGGAATCGCCAAGGACATCATCAAAGGAGACCCGGACACGCGCGTGGCCGTCAAGACGGTCAACGAATCGGCCAGCCTGCGAGAGAGGATCGAGTTCCTCAACGAAGCCTCCGTCATGAAGGCTTTCAGCTGTCACCACGTGGTACGACACTGCAAAATGCCCTTTCAAAGCGTTTCCTCTCACAGCCTCATCACTAACAGGCACAGCGGAGCAGCTATCCATACACTTGTGAATTACAGTACATTACAGCTTTCAGTCATGTTGCCGAAACCAGCGTGAACATGTATGACTCACAGAATCATGACTCGCTTGTTGTGTTGATGCTGCCATATTGACACACAGTGTGACTCCGAAAACAAATGTTCACACTTGGTAAGCAATTGTGCCTACCGATATTATTTCATTAAACAGCCTACTAAGCACCAATTAAATCGCCATATGTTGTGCTGTCAGCTTTAAAAATCATGTTGAGACGTGTGCAGGGGGGGAAGTTTTTATTATTTACCCACAGATGACGAGTGAGTCGACATAGTGGCAACATTTTATAAATGTGTTATCCTGTCTGCTCTGTTAACAGCAGGGATGTTTCTCTTAAAGGTGAAATTGTTGAAGATATTTTAACTGCACTGAGGTGAATTATTGAAGTGCGTATGACCATGTGTGTTCTTTTTATGTTTCTCTGTGTAGGTGCGACTTTTAGGTGTGGTGTCCAAAGGTCAGCCCACTCTAGTCGTGATGGAGCTGATGACCCACGGTGACCTGAAGAGCTACCTGCGCAGTCTCAGGCCGGACTCTGAGGTATGTGTCACAGATGCCCTGTCTCCTCAGGTGGAGGTAGTCATTACAGCTGAGGGAGGCTCAGCTCTGATATTTAAACACATCACTGACTGTATTTTTGTGTGCGGTTTTGTAGAACAACCCCACAGGCCGTCCACCACCTACACTGAAGGAGATGATCCAGATGGCTGCAGAAATTGCAGACGGCATGGCCTACCTCAACGCCAAGAAGTTTGTCCACAGAGACCTGGCAGCCAGGAACTGCATGGTGGCGGAGGACTTCACCGTCAAGATTGGCGGTACTGTGGCTTGTTTTTGTTTAGCTCCAGTTCATCTCAGTTACTTCTGTGTTATGGTGTGCAGTTAAGGTGTACTGAGCTCTCTCTCGCCTCTTTCTCATAGACTTTGGTATGACCCGAGACATCTATGAGACTGACTACTACCGTAAAGGAGGGAAGGGCCTGCTTCCCGTCAGGTGGATGGCTCCAGAGTCTCTGAAGGACGGAGTCTTCACTGCCCACTCTGACTGCTGGTGAGCCTCAGCAGCTGTTGTGTTGTCCTCACGTTCCTGATCACATTACTGGTGCCTTCGATCACACGTGGTTGTGTGTGTGTGTGTCTTGCAGGTCGTTTGGCGTTGTGCTGTGGGAGATCAGCACGCTAGCGGAGCAGCCTTACCAGGGTTTATCCAACGAACAGGTTCTAAAGTTTGTCATGGATGGAGGATACCTGGACCGGCCGGAGAACTGCCCCGAAAGGATGTGAGTAAATTCAGTCAATCAGGCACCTTTGGGCACCTCGAGCTATATCTTGTCTGGATAATGTGTTCTCTGGGGGACACCATCATATACACCACCAAAACTAGGGCGACATACACTCACAAACGGCCCCACATTGACGAACGTCCGATGGTGGGCTTGGTGTGTGAGGGACCTGAGAGGTTTCCACTGTACTTTATATACTATACTGATCGGTTCAGCACACAGGAGATAATTTGATCTCTGTAACATTTTTCAGGATGCTTCTTCAGCAGATACATACTTTGTACTTGAGAGAAAAAAAACATTTTAAACCTCTTGCATCAGACAACAGCAATATAGTGTCAAACAGTAAACCTGAGGTAGTTTCCCAATGCTCCCTGCTGCGAAGATTGCTACTGTGCCCTGTACACTTGTATCACTATCTGAAATGTCTATATACCTTTATGTTGCATCAAAAGCTACACATTATGTCTCAAGGGGCCTAGTCTGTGTCTGGAAAAGTTTTCAGTAAGTCTCCTATACCTCTATTTTTGAGCTGTCCCAGGGAGGTGAATGCTTAATTAAAGGAAATGAATGAATTATTTGGGTAAGACCCGAGGTCTGCAGTAAAGGTTTAAAGCTCTGTGTCTCTTCATCCCCTCCCCCAGGCACAACCTAATGCAGATGTGCTGGCAGTACAACCCCAAGATGCGGCCGATGTTCCACGAGATCATCGAGATGCTGCGGGAGGACCTGCACCCGTCGTTCCAGGAGGTCTCCTTCTTCTACAGCGAGGAGAACAAAGTCCCAGAGACAGAGGAGTACGACCTGGACCTGGACAACATGGAGAGCATCCCACTGGACCCGTCGTCATACTCCCAGAGAGAGGAGAGCTTAGGCAGGGACAGCGGGCCCTCGGTGGCCCTCAGGGGGAACTATGAGGAACATGTCCCCTACACACACATGAATGGTGGCAAGAAAAACGGACGAATCTTATCGTTGCCCAGATCCAGCCCTTCCTAACATTTCCTGTTTCCTAAAAAGAACTCGTTTAACCCGCCCTTCCCATCCTTCTTTCTCTTCCAGTCCATTTTCTTCTGTATCATGTTCCTTTCATCATTTTCTAATGATTTTCTTATTCTTGGAGAAGCCCTTCAAAAAAAAAAAAGACACACAGATCTCAGGACTTTTTATTTTCTTCCTCATGGCTGCCGCACACAGGCAAGCAAGAGATGCAAACATGGTGTAACACTTTTTTAACTTCCTCCACAACACATCGGACTTTCTATTACCATATTACCTATCTATTGTTTTTTTGTTTTTTTTCACTATTGCCACGTTTCCAGGACTCCTCGTGACGGAAACACAGATAAAAAAAAAACTGTGAACACAACAAACCTTAGACAACCAAGAAGGCTGCTTTTGCTCAATCTCCTCAAGACTTGTCCCTCCTTCTCTCCCCACCAATCTGCATTTCCACATTTCTGTGCTTTGTTTTCTCTCCAAGTGAAATCTTGTTACTCAGATAGTGGCCTTTTTGTATGTGGCCTATAAACAAAGAGAAGTGTCTATCAGCGCTTACACTAATTTCCTTTTTTGAACAATGACTTAATCAGTTTGGAACGGTGGGATGACTTTCAAAGACTTGATCCTAGAACAAACATTTATTCCTAGAGGAATGTTTTCTTTTTGTTTTCATTTTGTTTTTGTTCTGCAGAATTCCAAACTACACACAGATTCATCGGGTGTTTGGTGAATAGTTTTAATTTATTTGCTTTTATTGTATTTTCTCTCCTCTTTTCCTCTTCTCTTTCTCAGTTTTTTTTCTGTGTCCTCACTATATGGCTGAAGGATATTTAAACAGTTAAGAATTGGACAAAAGAGTTCCTCAGACTGACCAATAGCTGCTGCTTTGATATATTTTAGTGGGTATAGAAATATATAAATATATATAATATATATAGTATATATGGAATATTGGCATTTATGTGCCAGTATTTTATATATAATATATGACATATTGATGTTTTTTGTAAATAGTTCATATTTGTAATATTTTTCATCAGAAGCTTTGCTAGCGTTTTGTTTTGCCGGGTTTTTCTTTCTGGGTTTTTTATTTTTAATTCTCTTATTTTTATAGCCCCAGAAATCACACTAATCTACCATCAGTGCTCTCTGTGTCTTAGGCCTCCTGTCCCCCGTGAGTACTCTCGCTCCATGCGGTTGGGAAAGGAGGAAGCCCCGAAATATTGTCAACTCACTGCATCATTTTTTTTATAAACCTTGTTCCCACTGAGAGCTGTCAATATTTAGAGGCAACTTTACTACTACAACAAAACAAAAAATGAAATAACCAAAAAAAAAAAAAAAACGAGCTTTATAAAAGGGGAATGAGGTCTTTCTAGGTGGAAGTGCGCCTGATGTGTTTGTCTCCGTGTCTGCTGTCTCTCTGGTCAGATCACGCTGGAGCTGAGGTCTGTTAGTGTTTGTTATCACAGGTTTATTATATCGTTGTGAAGTTAGAGAGCGTGGAGAGCTTCGCCCGGTGATTGTACTTCCTTATGTTGGCGTAACAGCGATGGCTTTTCAGTTGTGTCGGTGCTGCTCGGATCAGGGCAGGGAGGGGAATTAACAACAGCTATCGGCCGAGTGCAGGTGAAGTGGAACAATGAGGCCCTCTTTTTTTTAACTTATTTTTTTGTCTGTTTTATGACCAGCACTAAACACCCTCATGATTTACATCAGAGAGCGGTAGCATTCTCTTCATCTGACCTGAGATCTGGCACAGGTCAGGACCTCAGTGTTAGAAGGAAGGTTCTATTAAACTCACACATTGCGGTCCCATCACACTGACTACGTTTACTTGCACACTAACATGCCCTTATTTTTTCAGAATAAGACAGTATTCTAAATTTGATGTGGTCATGTGAACAGCATATCCCATTTGGATATGGGTAGCATATTCCGGTTAAAGACGCGGGATATGCTGGTATAATTCAGGTTTTAGGAGCATTCTTTGGACATGTATGCAGTGTATTCAGAATATGCATCACAATTGGGATTTTTACTGCAGTTTACAACACACAGCTTCTGTGTGTTGTACACAAACCAACAATTTGCATGGCTGTGAAGTAGAGGTGCATGCCCAAAAGTAAATCCCACATTTCCGTTCCAAAGGAAAAACACACCTACTTTTAAACATTATGAAAACTGGTCGTTAGCATTGTCGCCTCACAGCAAGAGGTTTCGTGGTTCAAACCCTTCTGTTTGGAGTTTGCATGTTCTCCCCGTGTCAGCGTGGGTTTTCTCCGGGTACTCCGGCTTCCTCCCACAGTCCAAAGACATGCAGGTTAATTGGTGACTCTAAATTGTACCTGGTGTGAATGTGAGCATTAATGGCTGTCTGTCTATGTGTCAGCCCTGTAATAGTCTGGCGACCTGTCCAAGGTGTCTCGCCCAGTGTCAGCTGGGATAGGCTCCAGCCCCCCCGCATCCCACCACCGGGATAAGCGGTTGAGGAAAATGAATGAGAATAAGGGCAAAAATCAGAGTAGTTTGTGCATGTAAACGTAGTCACTGTCATTCAGTTGGGTTCGCTCTGCACCACACACACCACCCGCACGCTCTCTGCCTCCTCACTCTTCCCGAGGCTTCCCATTGGCTGCCCAAGTCACTGCTCAAAATCAGGGCTGTTGGAAATTTCCACGTTTTGTGGTTGAGGGGCTGGAGAGAAATGCGGAAAGTTCCAACTGTGTTCAGAGTCCGCAGCAGGTAGTGGAGAGAGGGGCAGTCTCTCTCTCTGTGTCTCTCTGAGAGTGTGTGAGTGATTTGCTAATCCTATTATTCTCTCTGCTATCACATGCAGTTAGGCGGCCAGGACACGGTGTGCAGCAGCTATTTCACTCAGGTCTGACATTCCAGGATTTAGTTGGAACTGCTCGTTCCCTCACCCCCCCTCCACCCCCCCTCCAACCCCACCCACCCTCTGTTTTGCCTGCCTGCTGGCAAAGCTGATACCATCACCACACCCCATCAGATTCACAGCACACATGAAAGACTTTGTTTTTCCTACTTAGAAATTGAATATTTGAAGTTTGTCCCTCCTGCCGGGAATCAGAAACATTCCTGTCGACCGAACCGTCACACAAAGCTACAGAGAAGTTAGTCGTCCTCATTGCCGACATCTCGTCGTGTCTCTTAAGATCATTAATTCACTCTGACCTTCACTCAGAACCCAAAGGCCGTCAGAGTTTCACAGCAGATCCTCCGCTCCTCTCTCAGTGCAGTCAGTGACGTGGGAGGTGATTGTGAGCAGACTTTTTTTTTTTTTTTTTTAATTTTTCTGGACACACAGACCGGTGTGGTTGCCAATCCAGCCGAACAGCATTCAGCACTTATAGTATAGCCAAAGTGTTGGCAGCTTTCTGTCAACAACCAGAACCCACAGAATCAGAGTCAGAGAAAGCAGAGAAGCTGCCTCCATATTTTACCAGTGCCTTCTCAAACCCAGAGCCACGTCCAGGCTAGTTACATCGGCTAGTAACACACACACTTACACACACACACACACATACACAGGCCTCTGTGCTCTCTCTGTATTTCTTCACATGAGGCAGGAGAGGCGTAGAAATCGAAGCTGCATCTACATTTGTGTTTGTAAGGTTACAACTTTGTTCTTAGCTGGAGAAGCAGAAGTCTATGGGGCAGGGTTTTTTTTATTATTATTTTATATTTTTGGTTTCAGCTTGTTGCCAGCGTAAGGTTTGAACGCTGACGTTCACCTCGTGCTTTGGCGGTGACACTGTGGATTGGCCAGAGTCTGTGCTGTCGTGCACTCAGAGGTGCCCGAGGTTATGATGTAGATTTTAGCTAATTATACAGAGGAACTACAATCTTGGGCTTTTGTACTTTGTAAATAATCTGTGACATAGTTTGGAAAATAAAAGCAGAAAAAAGGTATATTAAAAAAAAAAAAAAAAAAAAAAAATCTGAAGCCCGTCAGTTTTGCGTACATGACAGAAAAACGGTGGACCTCAGCTGTGTCGCAGTTCCACACTATGTACTAAAACGAAATTGTTATCTTAATACTAAACTGTTTTGGCAGTACATCTTTGAGTGTACTTAATTTCCCAGTACGAACACACTACATACTCAAAACCCAGTTAGAGTTAGTATGTAGTATGGAATCGGGACACGGCTCTCATCTCCACCTCGACCTAGGTTGCTTATCTTGTGGTGGTGTTCACACGCATATGCAATTTTTAATTAAGATGGTGCCCATATCTTTGAAATACCAGATATTTATTTTATTATGATCATTGTCATTGTATAAGAAGAACACAGTTAGCTTTTTAGTGGAGCGTTTTTGAGAGTGGAGCGATGTAAAAGCCTAGTTTGTTATTGTACAGGTGGAGTAGCTGGTGACGAGCAGCAGGAGTTAGTTAGTTATTTAGTTAGTTAGTGAGTAAGTAATTGTCGTCGTCTTTGTGTTTTGGCCAGAGTCTACCTCAGTGCATATGGAGGAATCAGTCTAAAGAGCCTAAAATCATCCCCGTCAGTCTCTCAGTATCCCATAAAGTCAAATAATATCACTTTCTCTAACATTACCAACACTGCTGATGAATTCCTTTCCCCCCTGTGGTGTATTAACTCCCTCTGCCTCCTCTCAGTTTTCTCTTCTTCTTGTGTCCCGGGGGAAGCTGCCATCGACCCCTGCAGTATGTGGATATTGTTGGGAGCATCATTTTTTTGCCCTTTTCTGTTGTTAAATGTCTTGAGTGTAAAGCTGCAGTCATCTGTGTAGAGTCTAGGGATATGCTTAGTATCCCTCTCCTCATGATTTTTACCCTCAGCACTTATTAAATGTGGAACATGAGGCTGTAAATTGACTTTATCGACACTCTATCCTTCTCATAGTTGCTATACAGTTTATAAAATTACTCACAAGAGGCCTCCCCTGGGCACTGGAAGAAGCAGCAAAGCTTTGTTGTGTGTGTGTGTGTGTTCCCCTTTTCTGCATACACCAATCATCTGGACTGTATGTTGTAGTGGCTGTACTGGTTTCTGGGGATGTGACATTAGCATGAGTCAAAAAAAGAGCGTCTCTTGACTCTCTGTGCATATCTGTGATCACCTACATGCAGCCACGGCTCAGCCCTGGACCCTCATGCTTTTTAACAAAAAAAAAAAAAAAAAAAAAAAATCACATCTAGACTGAACCTGTTGTCTGGCAGAAAGCCCTACTCTTCTTCTTCTTCTTCAGTCTGTCGATCTGTTTCTTTGTGGTCAAAACAGTTAGCTCCCACGTCTCCTCCAGTCGTTGTCGGTTGATTTGTCTGTTTCTCTGTTCTGATTTTTTTTTTGTTTTGTATGTATATTTTTTCTACTGTGAATATCAAGAGATGACCTTTATTTTCTGTCAATGCCATGGATTGGGTCTGTTTTGGCTGATCAGGACACTGATGTCTGGGCTGGTTAAAAAGTTTTAAAGAGGAGCCCCCCCGCTCTGCAAAGGAAAAGAAAAAAAAGCTGGACTGGGACAATCCTGTGTGCCATAAGAACTATTAAACAGACATGAAATCTAGATTGTAACTTTTTGTCTCAGGGAGGCGGCCTGATGCTTTGTGGTTGGAGGATAAAGAGGACGAGGAGGAAGAAGAGCTACCTACCTACCTTTTATCTACTCTGACTGAAGCGCAAGTTCTCAGCATCCTTGCAAAAAGCAAAATGGTGATGATAAGTCCAAGGACAAGTTTTCAACAACAAAAACCCAAACACCCTTTTGTCATGAATCTGAAACCCTTCTGCCCCCCCTTTGAAGATAATCAGGAATCCTCCTCTATGTCTGGCGTGATGTGGTTTGGACTGCCCTCTAGTGGTTGGATGGGAGCGTTGCAGGTCAGGGGTGGCAAAGCAAACAGGGCCACCGACCCATAGTGCCTTGCTCAGACTAACGGCCCGCCTGACCCCTCCCACCCAGTCCACTCCCCTCAGAGCAGAAACGTGTCTCCACCAATCACTAAAGAGGATTTTCCACCTCCAAACATGAAATGAAAACACAGAAGTTATGTTTTTACACACGCTGTGTTGTTTAGTTGTAACTGCAGAGAGAAACCTTCTCACTGCTCGGTGGGTAAATACTGTAATTTGGATTATGACTGATGATTTTTACCAAAAAAAAAAAAAGAACCCATGTTGAACTTGTGTCTCTACTCTGCTAAGCTCTGGCTTGCTTTGTGCATGAAAAATGAATTATCTATACCAGCAGATAGCTTAATAATTTGATGCTTATTGATTTTGCTTTTCATCATCAGTCTGTTTTGACAGCCCCAAATGCACATGCAAAAACCCCGTGATTAGCAACAGGTGATTGCATTACACTTTGGGGATTTCCATATGAAATGCATTCAGTTGTTCCTTGATTCTGAAAATGAATAAATGAACTGATTAATAAGCTCTTAACTGTAAATAGCAGCAGATCCTCGGCCCCCGCGGGAAACGAAAGCACTTGATTTTTAGGGAAGTTTAGGTTTGTTTTGTTGAACTCTGATGACCTGAAACGTGGTTGGACAGAGCATGCTAGTGACGCAGCGCAGGGTGAGAACAAAGCATTGTATGTATTATTGTTTTGTTTTAAAGAAAAGAAAAAAGTATTACATTTTAGAGATGTTGATTTCTATTTTTTTTAGCCAAAGTATGGAGGGCAAATACAATTACTTTTTCTGACTGTAAACTTTTACTACTCTTGTACATTATGAATTTAACATTGTTATCAATGTGTATATAACTTTTTTTCTAAATTTAAAGATAGCGTTTTGGGTTTTTTTCTTTTTTTCATGACACAACCCACCACACAGAAAAAGAGCTGAGTCAAGTCTGTCGATGTATTTAACAGGAGCAGCACAACTCCGGTCTGAGGGCTTATTAACCCTGTGTAACAAGACATAAAAACAGTATGTGGCCTGAAAACGTTTTGCAAACGAACCCTGCTCTTAAAAACTGATGCATGTTCTGAATGTCGTCATGCATTTCAATCACCCCCCCACCCACAGCAGCATGTCACCCATAAAGCCTTTCTTGTGTCACAAATACGTCACCTATCACAGATGTTGTTGTATGCAATCGTTTCTGACAGAAGACGTGTGTTAAGTTTGCAAATGTTTGTTTTTTTTTTCCTTTTTTTTGTGTATGTGAAAAACTGGAAAAGACCACTGCACATCCTTTTGAAGAAGAGGAAACACGAGTGATAAAATCCTGAATAAGCTAAAAAAAAAAAAAACTTTACTGATGGTTCAACAACCATACATCTTTAAGTTTAGACTGTAAAGCTGGAGGTGTTAGAGTAATAGACATTTGGGGGGGATACACTTATTTGCCTTCTTGCTGAGAGTTAGATGACAAGATTGATACATGGTAAATAAATAAGCTGCAACCAACTGCGTTAGCTTTAGCTTAGCACAAAGAATAGAAACAGATGTAAACAGCTACCGTGGTTTTGCCCGACAGTTATAAAATCCGTCTAACGACACCTCTAATGCTCATTAATTATGTAGCCGTGGCAATCACCAGATATTATACGATACGATACGATACAGTATGATATGATTCAATACCATCACGATACTTAAGCCATGATAAAATATTATTGTGATTTTAAACCATTTTTGTGATATGCTGAGTATTGCAATAACATAATGTGATTAATTATTTTTTAAGTTGGAAATTATGTCCGCAGAGGAAACCTTTATCAACATCTCTTTTATCTAAAATGTTTTCAGACTTAATGTCACTTCTATATCTTTTGTTGCAGAACACATGTACCTAGTAGACTGAAAAAGCTTCTTTTTTTTTTTATCCCAGAAGGCCAGCAAAAGTTCAATTTGTATTTGCAATTTCAATAATTTAGATAATAATAAAAGAAACAATACTTGCTGTCCATGTATCGATACAATATTGGCATGTAAAATATCGTAATACTACGCTGTATCGATTCTTTCCCCCTCCCCTGCCATTACCACACTATATGTCATTTATTTATTCTGTAAAACAAAAAAATACATATGTCGACTGGAAGCAGCAACTTCCTGTTGTATCCAGTTATTTCTGGCATCGGATCCTGACCAAGAAATTTACTGGCACATTTTTTTAAGCTTTGTTCTTGTCCAGATTAAACAAAGGAGATATCACATCATTTATGGAGCTTTAAATGTGCTGTAATCACTGGACAGAGCAAAGCTAGCTGTAGCCTTCAAACGTAACAGACAGATGTTATGTACCATCGTTCTTTTCATCTAACTCTCCGCCAGTAAGTGAAGAAGCATATTTCTCAAAGTGTCGAACTGCTCCTTTAAAGGAGGCCCAGTGTAAAGGTGAAACACCTTCAGCTATGAATGAATTAAGTACTGTCTGTCAGTAGTGTGATGATGAACTGTTCATATTTGTGTTATTGATTAGGGAGAGAGACGCCATTGTTTAAAGATAGACAGTGGGGGGGGGGGGGGGGGCGTTGTAGGTGTGATGACCCTGTTGACAAATCCGAGGTAGAGCTGCCTCTTCTTTTCGTTTAAAGACCCATCTGTCGGTCCAGTGGTCTGCTCCAGTTTACACACCAGTACCTTATATTTATCTCTATCCTGTTCCCTGTGCTGTACGTCGTTTAAATCAATGGAGTTGTGTCCGTGTCGTCCTCTGTTGAAGTCTTTACCACGGCTTTCTTTGTCTCTGATCGCTGCTCCTCCTCTTCCTCTTCTGTGTCCTTCAAGTCTTTTCTCTCCTCAGTGCACATAGGTGGTCCCCAGAATGCTGTGTGTAGTCTTGCAGGATACCTCTTTATTAATGTCATTTATTGCCGATGAATATGCTGATGTATTAATTTTTTGGGATATGTTGTGTAAACATTATGTTGAGACATCGTTGCAGACAGCAGGTGTATATGTGTGTATGTACAGTCCAAAAAAAAACAATCCCAAAACCCGCAACCCACAGAGATCGCTTCATCCATCACACTGGATCCAAATGTGCCATTATCTTTATGTATCACATATATCGACATATTGAAAACATACACACACACACACACATACACACACACAGAAATACATGCATATTGTACAGGATCAAAAATGTGCCATGACTAAATGAACGCTTGACAATTTATTTTTTCTATGTTTTCAAAGGAGAGCCAAGTAGTGACATGTACAGAAAATGTTGCAATGATATGAAAATAAAAATCTTGCTGTGTGTAAATTATTCAACAATTAACTGTTTATATTAAAATTATGAATAAAATTATTGGAGAATATGTGTCTTCTCATGCTGCTTGATTATGGACTGAGGCAGGTACTTACCTTTTAGCTTTTTAGCTTTTCCATATTCCACCACGAGTAACTTTTCATTCCACTGATAAAGACTGAAGATGCTGTTGAAAGCTCTGGAATAAGAATAAATAAATTAGTGGAACTTGAGTTAAAATTACAAAGTAGATTTTTCCAGGTTCTCTACTTTAGAACAATTTTTGGGTACTTTAGTACACTGCTCAAAAAAAAAGGGAACACTTAAATCACACATCACATATGAGAACAAAATGACAACAACGATCAATGGAAACCAAAATCATCACCTGACTCAGTGCTGGACTCGAAATCACACCGATAAAGTGTGTACGGCCCCCGTGTGTCGGTATACACTCCTGACAACGTCTGGGCATGCCGCTGATGAGTCAGTGGATGGTGTCCAGGGGGATCTCCTCGAAGACCAGGATCAGGGCATCAGTGAGCTCCTAGACAGTCTGTGGTGGTGCTTGGTATCCCATAGTTGCTCAATTAGATTTAGGTCAGGGGAAAGAGAGGGCCAGTCAATGGCATCAATGCCTTCATCATCCAGGAACTGCTTGACATATTCTGGCCACATGAGGCCGGCCATTGTCCTGCACCAGGAGGAACCCAGGGCCCACTGCACCAGCGTACGGTCTGACAATCACTATGAGGATTTCATCCTGGTACCTAACAGCAGTCAGGGTAGAGTTGGCTATGACATGGAGGTCTGTGCCACCCTCCAAGGATATGCTCCCCATCACTGACCCACCGCCAAACCAGTCACAGTGCATGATGTTACAGGAAGCATAACGTTCATCTTCAGACTCTTTCATGTCTGTCACATGTGCTCGGTGTGAACCTGTTCTCATCTGTGAAGAGAACAGGGCATCAGTGGTGGACCTGCCAACCTTGTGGTCTCTGGGGAGTGCCAATTGCGCTGCGCGGTGCTGGGCTGTGAGCACAGGTCCCACTAGAGCAGTGGTTCCCAACTGGTGGGTCGCGGGTCCAGTCTCCAGTCAAATTTGGAAAAAACACACTTTATTCTGAAGTACAGTAACTTTCCAGCACAGAGCTTTTATTTTGAAGTGTTGTTTTTTGGTGTAGATTGAGTGACTAACAAACAGCTACTTGACAGAGACAGCAAACTAGTTTGATGACATGTCCAAACGCAAGTGAAACTGAATGTATTAAACTGTGTGGACCTTGAACAAATGACTAAGGAGATAATCTGGACCCTGTGGCTGGACCAGTTGGGAACCACTGCACTAGAGGACGTCAGTCCCTCATGCTATGCCACCCAACATGCACACCAGTAGCCTGCTGGAGGTCATTTTGTAGGGCTCTGGCAGTGCTCCTCCTGTTCCTCCTCACACAAAGGAGCAGATACCGGTCCTGCTGCTGGGTTGATGCCCTTCTACGGCCCTGTCCAGCTCTCCTCATCTAACAGCCGGTCTCCTGGTATCTCCTCCATGCTCTTGAGACTGTGCTGGGAGACACAGTAAACCTTCTTGTGACCGCACGTATGGATGTGCCATCCTGGAGGAGCTGGACTACCTGTGAAACCTGATTGGGCTGCAGGTACCACCTCATGCTACCAGTAGTGACAGGGACACTAGCAGAACACAACACTAGACAAGAACCAGTCAGGAAGGATAAGGAGAGAGCAACTGTCTGTGGCCACCACATGAAAAACCATTTCCTTTTTGGGGGTTGTCTTGTTTTTGCCTCTTCATTGCACCTGTTGTCACTTTCATTTGCAGCAAAGCAGGTGAAACTGATTAACCATTACCTGTGCTTCCTACATTAACAGAGTAATACCCCTGCTTTTTTTTTCCCTCCACATTTGCACATCATTACCAACTTTAGCCAAAGACCTTGTCTTGCTCAGGGGCATCTTGACAGGAACTGAGAGAGAAGGTTGGTGTTTCTTCTTCACACTTATTGCCCAGATTTTCTCACTGAGTCAAAGATTCAAACCCGCTCCCTGTCATTTTAATTCTCTTGCATGAATGATGCAGTTGCAAAAGAAAAAAATGACATCATCACATAAACGTAGAACTTGTCAAATTTTTTTTGCAGAATCACTATGACTGACCTTTTTGAAATTATGACACACTTTGCAGATGTTTCCTTCACAACCCTGCAGCCTCGTCACTGCTTGTGAGCCGTGTTTCGGGGAAAACATCAGGCCTGGCAGCTCAGTCACATGAGCCCCAGTGTTCATTCACACACTACAGCATGATCTCAAAGCAAAAGATGACGAGCAGAGGTACAGAGTGCATGGATGCGCAATTCTGATAAAGTCGTGCTCTATAGTTAAACCACTATAAACGCAGCCAGTTCCTCCTAACCCAGTTTCTCAGGGCTGTGCAGGGGGAGCACACAGCTGCAACACATGAAGCTGCACAACAGACTCTGAAGCATGCATGCACTGCCTTTAGTTTAATGTGTGCTGTTAACACAAATACTTTAAGAGTCTGTGAGGTCAGAACAAAGGTTTATTGTGTATAGGTCACTCATTGTCAGCAGAAGACTTTAACACTTCTGCTGTAATGTGTGAGCTGCCGCCATACGTTTCAGAGCAGCAGCGATGTGTGAAACTGTACGTGTGGGCCACTCAGCAGCACTGTGTTCTCAGCTGCACAGAACAAGAAAAAAGAGGAAGCAGGGTAGAGATCCTGTGGCTGGCTGCTGGATCTGTGCAGTCAGTGTGACGGCGACCCAACGCTCACACACACAACACAGTCAGACCTGAAGGACTTTAAACCATCTTTTCTGCCTTGTTTTGTCAAACAAACAGGACTCACATGCTGCCATCTGTCACCCGTCATCAAATGTAAGTAGAGTTTATGTTGCTTTTCTGACTTTGACAGTGATCTGCACATCTGGGCCCAACTCTGTACTTGTGTTTGTCTCTGGATCGTTTGAAATGTTAGGTGTTTTTCTGCAGCAGAGTTCTTGTTTTAGCTCATTTCTACTCGCCGTCTCCGTGCCAGTGCTCTGCCTCCTCTGTCTGTGGGAAAGTAAGAAGACTTTTCCACTTAATGTGCAGTGAGCTGAACTTGACAGTCATCCGTACTTACACTTGCACAAATTAAGAAGCACAATGGTTGCAACAATTGTCAGGGCTCTGTGTCTGCGTTGCTGGAGCAGTTAGAGAAACTCCCCTCTATCTCTGCTGTGTGCCGATCGTTCCTCTTCACAGTTTATTTCAGCTTTTTAACAGACATTTGTTTCACATCTTCCCAGAAGGTGTGGTGGTTTGTGCCACTGTGACTCAGAATAAGAAAAAAAAACTGCATGTATCGTTGCCCTATAGTTTCGTTGCATGTACTTCCTTCCTTCTTTTTCTGTTTCTGCCTTATTTCCCCTAAAACAATGGCATCATTAAACTGATTTAGATTAGTAAAACATGCTTTTTCAAGGCATTTAACTTGTGCTGAGCAAGATCTTAGACTATTAGCTCCCTTTGCTACCCCTCTGCCCTCTCCTGTGTCACCCAAAACCCCATTTCTGATCATCTGGAGACCTTATAAAATGTCTACAGTGAAGAAACTAGAAACTAGAAGCGTGTATAAGTTGAGTTTCATCAAAAAAAAATGCTTGCATTTTCAGCTGCAGTTGGTCCTAAAGTGAAAACCAAAAGCTTAAAATCTTTTTAAAGTACCTCTAACCTGAATTACAAAGAATTTAAAATATTTCAGCATATCCAAAGCAGTTACGCCTCCTTTTCTCTTCCCACCGTCAACTCTTTTTGCTTTTCTGCTCTTTTCCTGGCTCCACTGGAGTCTTTGCAGAGGTAATCCCCAACCAGCAGCTCCCTGTTCCTTCTCCCGGACTCTCTCTTTCTCTCGACTCCCCTCCCTCCGTCCCTCCTCTCTCCTCCTGCCCTCTCCTCTCTCTCCCCCCCCCCCCCTCCTCCTCCTCCTCCTCTTCCTCTCACTGGGTGCCAGAGCTCCAGTGTGAGCGAGCTCCAGTTCCAGCTGGCCTCCCCACTGCGCTGCTTGTATGGCGGACTCTCCTCTTAACAACTCCTGGCCCTCCTTCTCCAAACTCTGGATGAAGAGATGGTCCTTCAAGAGAGGTACTGCTTTTACTTTTAGATTTACACTCCAGGTGTTTTTTTTTGTTTGTTGGGTGACAGACACTGAGAGGGTGAGTAGGGGTCGTGGACAGGTCTGGATGTGACCTTAGGAGGATGTCATGGCCTGTTGTTTACAATTTTGACCTGGTTGGGGCTTGTGAGTGACGGTTGCAGTGTATCAGATAAGAGGTTTTTGTTGCAGAGTTCAGTGAGTCATTTCTAACCTGGTGCATTGTTTAAAATGTGAGAATGCGCAAATGTCACCATGCATCTTCATCTTAGTTTGACGCTACTGACTGTAGTGCTGCCACTGTGACCTGTAGAGCCTGGACGAAGGCTTTTTAAAATGATATTTGGTGTAGAATTGGTGTGATTTTACAGTTTCACAAGTAAATCCATTAAGAGCTTGAATTCACTGAGACAAGAGGAGCTTCACACACACTACAGACACACCAACAACTCATATTTTTGCGTTCATGCTTCTCCGTAACGCACAGAGCTTGAATTATTTCATGCTGTCTGTTCCCTTGCTGTTATCTTCAGAGGAATATGATGTTTTTTTTTTCAAGACATAAAAAAAGCCGTGTGGGACGCTTCCATTTTGCTTCAGCCGTGGTGCCTGTGTAGCTCGGCGCTTTGAAACAGTAGTCGGACGGATTTCTGATCAAAGGGGATCTGTGAGATGACAGCTGTTTTGATGTGCGCTTCGACCTTAGATCTAACAGCCTCTGTGTTCTGTTTTCACCTGCACACAGCATCTGACACACACACACACACAGAGTCCGTGAATCATCCTGATTCTGATTGGTCACAGTGACCGTAATCCAAACACTTGTTTGAAGTATTTAATAATATATTTATGTTTGTGTTTGTGTATTTTGAGTTACAAGTGTGCTTTTTATCTTGTCATCTGTGGTTTTGTAGTTTGGTAATATATCGGCTCTGTGTGTGTGTGTGTGTGTGTGTGTGTGTGTGTGTGTGTCATCAGAGTGACCATACATAAAAAGGTGTTTATCATACCCGTGTCTCCGTTGAAAACACATCAGTAGACATGAGTGTGCCTTCACTAAATCTGAGAGCTTTGTCATAAACTCATTGTGCACATTGTAAATAATCAACTGACTGTGTCACATTATGCCTGAGTTCCTCGTGTGATTGTCATGTAGATTTGCAAACATACGTACAGTACGCTTTGTGGTCATGTGCCCTCATTTCCTTTTTCCTTCATAACATTTGCTCAACTGTCTTCCTTTTCACGAAAGCCATCAAACACAAACAGAGTGCACACACTGTGGCACACCCATCTGTCATTTACATTCTGCATGATGAAAATTACATCTCTCATATAGGACTGTACATGAACATACTCATTATATAGAACTACAGTATTTTTATAGATTTAAGTTTATGTTCTCCTTCAGTTTGAACAAAACACTAAACTGTGATCATTTTAGGAACAAGATAAGAACATTTCTGCACCACTGAGTCTTTTATCAATAGTTTTGTCACAAGAACAGTCCTCACAAACATGGTTTTACCTTTTTCCACTTAAAGGTCCAGTGTGTAGGATTTAGGGGATGTATTGGCAGGAATATGAAAAGTATGTTTTCTTTAGTGTATAATCGCCTGAAATTAAGAATCTTAGAATGAACCATTTATATCTATACAAGGAAAGGGTCCTCCTCCATGGAGTCGGCCATGTTTCACCACTTTGTTTCTGCAATAGCCCAGAATGAACAAACCACACACTGGCTCTAGATTTTGCGATGGTCACGACAAGCTTTTTTTTTATGTGAAAGTGCTTTATTCAGTGTTGTTACTGGTTTAAATCACCTGCTCTGTTTGTTTTGGAGAGGAAGAGACCTCTGTGGATAATTCAGCTCTCGTTATAAACCTCCTGAACATCTGGATCTTAAGTTATCAGAGAAAAAAAGTGAGCACACATTAGCAGGTGCTGGGCTAATGGCTCATCTCCGGCATACCCAACGGTTTTGGAGAAATGCAGATTTTTTTTTTTCAATGTGAAACTGATTTTTTCAGCATTGTTACTGGTTTAAATCACATGGGGTCTCATTTCTAAAACAGTGCATAGGATCCATACTAAAAATATACATACAGACAAAAGCCAAAAATGGCGTACACCAAAAAATATTCAACAATTTCTACAATCTAACTTCCACTCTGCCATCTGTGTCACCAATTTCCCATTTCCAAAATGTTCGTAAGCATGAGTCCAAGTTTCTCCAATCAAGTCAGTTTTTATACATCACAACTCTTGTGTGTACACAATGTTTATAAATGAGAGTCCATTTGATTTGGAGAGGAAGAGACCTCTGTGGATAATTTGGCTCGGGGTCAAAACCTCCAAACAATGAACACAGAGGGAATTCTAACTGGGAGTTTCAGCTGCTTGTAATCTGCAGTCCCAACACATTCTCACTCCGACCTCGTCACATATTGACATTTGGTCATGGACTTGCCACGTCCACATATGACGTACAAGGTACCCTGGGTGCATACAGCCTCTTTCAAAATAAGTGCACTACGTTGATAAAGCAACGTGAATTGATGTTTTTTTTCCTCCAGTAACTAACACACGTGGTTGGGTTTAGTCAACAAAAGCACAGATTTTGGCTTCAGAATTTTACGGGACACAAACACCGCTCTCCCAGGTGAAAGTCAGTGTTTGTTGGACCCATCCACCACCCCTCCAACCTACCCTTCTTGGACTTTCGTCGCCTTAACTTTCATTCTTGTCCTGCCATGTTTCCCTCTAAAGCCCCCAAGCGCCGTTAAACTATAACGGCAATTGGCTGTGTATCATGCCGACGTTAAGGGACGGTTTTTGTCATCAGTGTCTGACGCCGCAAGTGGTCGCCCAAGCGCTGGATTTCGACAACTTCGGAGTGAGACTGCCAGATGCCCCTAAATCCCCCTAACTCCTCATGAATTCAGTATGATAGCTGATATATTACAGGGCAAGTCAAGTTAATTTCACTTAAAAAGCCAAAATCAAACCTAAGATAAGGAAAGAATCCACAGAAGCCATTGAACGGAGTAGAGAGACATTACAGTTGGGGAATTACATTGCAGAGACAGAGGAACAATATTAAACAGATAAATAAAAGGAATAAAAAGTACATGACGTACTGAGGTGTTAATGTAATTTGGTGATTTATTTGTTTGTAATAGTCGTTAGTTTTAGTAGCAGACCACCCTTTGTTATGTGGAGCCAAACTGTGGGGAAAACAGCTGACTATGACAGTGCCAAAATGGTTATGGAGACACACACACACACACACACACACACACACACACACACACACACACACACACACCTGAGCACACACTCTCACACACAGATGCACACACTGATGCTTCATCCTTGTGTGATGTATTAGCAGATATGAGAGGCCAACCATAAAAGGCTACAGCGGCACTACAAGACAGCATCAAGCAGCCACTGCAGTGTCTGTACCGAGTGTCTGAGTTTACACTTAACACGAGTGGGATTTGGACGCAAACAAATTCTCCCTCCGGCAGGGACGCTGCCATCCCCACAGCCTCAGGCAGTGATTTAGTAATATAGAAAATAGATCTACACTGTATCTGTCTGTGTGTTTATGTGAGAGCATCTCTGGCTGTAGAAGAAGAGGGGAGTGGATGCTGCTGGTTTATAGCAGGACATGGTGCAGGACTCCGAGTGTGGCCCGCACACTAAACAACACTACCTGAGGTCAGGGAGTGAGCCACACGATACAGTCTTCACACACTCAGACACTATAATTTTAAAAGAATTGAAATTATCTGCAAGAAAAGCTATGAACGTCTCTAACTTTTAGTTGTGTTGCAGTTAGATAGCAAGGTCTGCTGATGCCTTCTAGATGTCACAGACGACCATCTGAGCTTTTCATATAACTAAGGGATTGGAAGCAGCAGGAGCATACAGGATATGCCCATGATCCAAGCTACTGCAGACAGCATAATACAGTAGATTATATCTTTCCAGTTCTTAAAGGAATACTTCACCCTCATGATGACCATTTGATATTCAGCTGAATTTGGGAGGAAAATTCTTTTTCTCACGTCTACACAGTGAACGAGGAATCCAAAAACAGAAAAAAGTCTTGATGAATTGAAGTGAGAGGGGCTGCGTTTAACAACAGCAAAACTTTATTAAAACATCCGCTAACAAACTCTCACACAACTTGTGCAGTATAATCCAACTCTCATATACGGTCTCACACATGGACACATAGTGCGCCCGCACTGTTTATGGAGAAGTGTTTTGAATATTACGGTTTGAGTGAAAATGCAGTGTTTGGAAAGAAGTGCGCACACGACTGGTTAAATGAAACTTGGATTATACTGCACGAGTTTGCAAATGGATGTTTTGATATACCGTAAAACCAAACACATTCTCACTCGGACCTCGTCACATATCGTCGTTTGGTCGTGGACCTTCTGTGTCCACATATGACATGAAAGATACCCTGGGTTCGTTGGTTGTTGATGTTCCAGAACGCCGTGTGAAGTTCTGCCTGTTACATGTCTTCTTTCAAAATACACTTCAGTTTTCACAGGAAATTTACTGTTTACATACAGTCTCTTTCAAAATAAACACACTGCGAATGTACAACATACCGAATTGATGTTCTTTTTTTCCACCATCAACTAATACGTGGTTAGGTTTAGGAAAAAAGAATGGGGTTTGGCTTTATAATCTTATTGGACGGTCGGTGTTTGTTGGCCCTGTCCATCACCCCTCCCACCCGCACTACACTGACTTTTGCCACTTTGACTTTTGTTCTTGTCCCACCAAGTTTCCTCCTTGACACCGCTGAGTGCTGTGAAAATATAACTGCGACCGGTCGCGTATCATGCCGACGTTAAAGGACGGCTTTTTTCACCAGTGTCTGACGCTGCAAGTCACTGCCCAAGCGCCGGATTTTGACGACTTCGAGTGAGACCGGATTGGTAAAACTGCAATTAGTAGCCCAGGCTATTATTTGCTTAAATCACCGAACTTAACAGGCCTATATTAGGGAGAGGCCTTTAATTCTTTTACATGAAACTGTTGCTCAGCTAAGATGGGAAATACAATTAAATTGTTTATTTGAACCAGGATGGATATTACTTGTATAAAAATGAGGCTTCGAATAACATCAATTACAAATCATTCATTTAATCTAACTCTGACAGACAGAGCCCAGACAGAGAGAGTGTTATGATACTCATTTCATGGCACTTGAGGATTACGACACTCATTATATGACACAACACCACTTTATCCTGATAAAACAAAATCTATAACTTGGATGAATTTTTATGCAAAAACTTTGTGATTCTTTTGATCGTTGGACCCTTATGGACTAAAGGAATTTGAATAACTTACCGGGTAATCAAGGAACGGACACACATTCTGACTTTAAGACAGCTTCAGGGGAAGTGAGTCACCACTTATTTTTCATCATGCCAGTAAATCTGGATGAATTGCTGTCTTCTGTGGTGCTCATGGTTTCAGTTAAATGAACTGAACTACTGAGGGCGTGCACGACGGCAGCAAGCAAGAACTACGGCAGAGAAAGAACCATATTTAAAATGAGGAGCAGTAAGATGATAGGCAGACAGAGAAGGTGTGTCACTGTGCTGTTGGCTGATTGTGAATCAACTGATGACACAATTGACCTACCCAGACAATGCCACCTAGAGATAGTGAATGAGCATACATGCAACAAATGAATGGCAGGGTGAGAAAGAAACTTACAGCCTGAGCATGAAAAATGTTTTCTTCCTTACTGAACTTTAGCTAGAGCTTCATTAGCGGCTAACTGATGAACATAGTGAAGCATTTAGCTACTAGAGAGCAAAACATATCTCTCAGGAGGTGGTGGAGACCAAAAACTGAGCTAAATGGAGAGCAAGTACTATACTAATGTTGCTCCATGTCTTCTGGATGTATAAACAACAAGAGAAACTCAGAGGAAAATTGCTATGCCAGAGAGTCAGTTCACCCTTCCTTACACGACATGAAGAGCCTTAGCGGCAGCAGGTTACCCGTTTACACTGGTCATGTTAAATCAGAGAATGAACCTTCACAGGGGAACAGAAACAGAGCAAAATCTATTCAAGGAGAGTTGAGTCAGGCCCTGTGGAGCCAGGCTGGCTTAGGGTAAGGCTCAGGTTCACAGGAGGCGTCCCTTATGAAATGGGGCTTATGTAACCTGTCGTAGCTGCGGCTCTCCCCTCCTCAGATGGGCATGGTGTGGCTGAAACCCTAACAGTGAACATGACACACTCAGACGCCTTAACAGTCTTTTCAGACACCAGGCTACACAGACACATTTGTTTTTGATTAATGTAAAATGTAAGAAACGTCACAATTACATTTCTTACCTCAAATATGTGAAACCAAACTCCACATGTGCCTCTGGGCTGTACGTTTCCTTCATATGGCATGTATTTACTATAGTATATTACATTATTTACCACAGGCAAGCAGCTTCCCAGGCCGCTGAAAGCTCAGCAAGGGAATAATCTCCAGCTCTCCACCACTGACATGGAGACTAATGCTGGCTCTCCGAGCAGTTTGTGGTGATGACAGTGGTTTGTGGCATCATGTGAATCCAGGAATCTGTTTATGCAATGGAAATGTAAAGGAGCTTTCAGTGAGCAGCAGGAGCAAGAGACTGCAACTGAGCTTTTCCTCCATCATACACAAGATTACTTAAAGTGATTACACAGGTGTTGTACAGCTGTTGAAAGCAACTGCATCTGCCTTTATCTGTGTTCCTTTTCTCCTCACGGCACTGTTTGTTGACGTTATTGATGAATTTTGGGGAATTGTTTATAACTCGCAAACATCACATCCATTATCTTTCAGCATCAGAGTGCAAGCCATGTAGTCAGCCCTGTGAGCCTCCCAGTACCCAGCTCAGTGTCCTGCCTCATGCTGCCAGCGGGACGGGATCTTCCTCCTCTCTTTCCCCCGCCTCCATCGCTGAGGATGTCTTCTTTGGTAGCACCAATAAAGACCAGGTAAAGCTCTTTAGTCTTGAGTTGGATCCTTATTATTTTCAATATTTTTCCTTCCTTTTTTAGCCATGCTGGCAGCCCGGCTCTTGGGACGGCAATGCCTGTCAGACTAAAATATCTCAACAACTATTGGAGGGATTACGGTTCCCACATGATGAATCCTCACAAATCTGGCGATCCCTTGACTTTTCATTTAACACCACCATAAGATGTACATTTTTGTTGTTTTTTTTTAAATTGAAAAATCTGTCCTTCAGTAAATGGTTTTATTATTGCAGGAAGAGTTGTTTTAAGGTACTGGAAAAATACAACCCCCCCAGAATTTACTGAATGGCTCAGACGTATGACAGAAGCTTCCTATTAGCTGAGGTCTGGGATAACTTCTTTATATTTATTAAGAGCTCATGACATTGAAGTACATATGGGTGCATCTGTGAAATATTTTTGTTGTTTTATTTGACAGTCTTTCTGCTTTTGTTTTTGATTATTTTATAAGTCATCTATTTAAAAGAAAATCAATAAAAAATTAAATGACAAAAACTGTCCAAAACTACTGGACAGATTGCTGTAACTTGTGGTTCAGACATTCATGTCCTAAGAGGATGAATTGTATTAAATTTGATCTTCCATCATAAGGTCATATTTTAAGTTTTTGACCACCCTGATTGTGACGTTGGGTGACCAAATTCAATGTCATCACAGAATACTGATGATAGGTGACACTGATATTTTGTTAGTTTAAAGTTGTTTTAAGTTTTAGTAACCAAATGTCTTCCAAACATTTCGTGCCAATGTTATCTTGAAGTTGAATAATGACATTTAGTCTTTATGTATAGAGACCAAAACCCAATCTCTGCAAAACATCTTTAGGTTTAACTCCACACGTGAAATTCTAACATTGTCAGACGTAAAATATCATCAACCCAATTTTCAGTCCAACCAAAATTTAACATCCAATGAAAAGTTCCAACCTCTTTCTGACAACATATAGGCCTAGACATCCGGTGCTTGGCAAGTACCTGTGAAGCTAACGACATTCCCTTCAACCTTGGTCCTACTTTGTGTTTCGAGCTAATTAGCAAACGTTAGCATGCTAACCTTCTTAAATAAGATGGCAAATATGGAAAACATTACATCTGTCAAACATGTTAGCAACTATGATTCCATGTGCATTTCTTTTATTTTGATGACATTTTGGCTCTTTGGGCCTTCTTCAGTATCTTAAAAAAGGCCCAAAGGCCAAAAAGTCATGCTAGCAGCCTAGCTTAACACTTGTTTTTCTACAATCAAGTCTACTGCCAATGATCAGCACCTCATTATAATTCTTGGTGTGCATGACTTTTTTATTCTAAGCAATGTTAGCATTGTCACTGTGAGCATGTTAGCATTAAGCTAATGCAGTAGACTTAATTGAGAATTTCTTTGAATTGGGGCTGATGTTAACGATATATTTTTCTAAATTTCGTCTCTGTAACCCATGTCTATCCTATTTCTTGGCTCTCTTCTTGCAGGATACATGTTCAGTAGTCAGTGACTACGACTGCCCCTGTGTGGAGGTGAGTAGCAGTGTGGAGGACCTGCTGGCCTTCAGCTCTTCTCTCAGAGACTCAGAGTACTTTAAAGACCTGGAGGGAGGGATACCAGCTTCACAGTCCGCTGCATCCACAGTATCAACAGTCCCAGAGAGTAAAACCCTATCAGTTGGCCTGCAGGTGTCCCTAAACACAGACAGTCCTTCCATCAATCAGCCTGTACAGACTTCTTCAGGTTACCCCCCTCAGGTCAATGCACCATCTCCCCCCTACTTTTTACACCCTGCAGAAGAACCTCATCAAAACTTTGTGGTCACTCAGCTTTGTCCGAAGTTACTGCCGGATTGTATCATTGACAGCAGTGACACGTCAGACCCTGCCGTAGGGCTCAGCTTGACAATTAATCTGAATGGACTATTGGGATCAATGGAAACAACCAAAGGAATATCAGGATCAGAGGAAGTAAAGGAGCAACCCTCTATGGATTTCGATGGAGAGGCAGACCTGGATAGCTTTCCTATTCTGGTCAGGTCCATGTCAACGTCTCGGAGGCACAGCTGGGGTGTCCCTGTGTCCCCCATTACCCTGGGGAGGAGGTAAGACGGATGATAGATAGAGAAGGATAGACAGAAATAAAGGGAGCAATCTCATGAGGATGAATTAATACAATATCAATATAATTACAGTCTTTCATATGTTCTTACCTGATAAGTTAAGTTCATTGTTACTCTCAAAAACAACAACACAAAAAACCTTGCTGTGCTCTTAAGCTGAGCTCAGTGTTTCTGGTGGTTAGTGGGTTGTTCTTTCACATCTTCTTAAATAATGCAGGCTACTTCAGGGTGTGAATATGAACAGTGCACCAAAATACCAAATGAAAAACAAAACTGAAAAACAACACAAAAATAAACCATGGTCACAGAGTGTCTTGCTCAAGAGTTTTGTTTGGTTAGACTAGATTTCACTGCCTGGTGAACCCTCCGCTGTGTCTCTGTGTTTGTTGCTATGCTGTGCTGCCAGACTGAGCCTGGATACCATGGCCATGGACAGCGATGGGGAGAGAGAGGACGATGACGAGGAGGAGGGACAGAAAAGTCTCTTCCAGTCCACCCAGCAGCAGACCTACAGCTGCACAGCATATCCTGAAGACGAGACAGACGGCCCCAGGCTGAAGGTCCCCTGTCCAAGAGCCAGGGTCACTAGCATGGTAAAAAGCAGCAGTGACACATTGTACATATTATTGTCCGCAAATCTCATCTCAAGACCAAAACTTACTGGTTTCCCCCTAAGACATACATCCTTTAAAACAGGTCAGGCATATATATTTCATATTTCATATCATTAATAAAAGGGTTAGATATATATTGATTATTAAACATGAATTAATTGTGCATTTGTTGGGGACTACTTTCACCCATGGATTAATACACATTTGATACTCTAGTGACTATTTACACTGTCTGCTGTGTGTTGGATTGAGTCAAAATAAACTACAGTGTGTGTGTTCATGGTAATGAAGGAACATGTCACCCAATCCAACAGTGGGGCTTATTTATGGCTGTGTCAAATATATGGTCCACTAAATAGTGACTTCATCATTTTGTAACACTGTCTGAATGTATAGTAATAATTATTATACCCTATATAGAGGACTCAAAGTATTCCACAATGCACTATAATGGTAGTGTACAACCCATGGTCACTAACCAAGCACTATATCCCATCATGCATTGCGCTGAAGGAACGGAGGGGCCATATGGGTGGACACAGAGACCGATGAGAGGAGATAAATCAGCTCAAGTGCAACCTGTCATACATGTTTAACTTTCAACGACATGTTGAAGTTTGTTTTACTAGTTTCCTAGCCATGTAGTAAATTGTTAATTTAATGTGTAGCTGTCAGTCTGTGGGGAGATTAAAATATATCAGCCATTGATATTTCTCTAGAACTTAATGTTGCTGTAGGCCACAGAAGTGGGCTAATAATGCTAGCTAATGTTAGCAAGGAGGGTTGCTGCTACCCAGGTTTTGTGCCATACTAGCGTAATGCATAGGGTTACAAATTATATTCACAAGATATTACATTACTAATTGGTAAAACAAATTTCAACATATCAAATATGAATGAAAAATACTTATTTGTATTATTATTATTATTATTATTATGGGAAAAATACCTGAATATAATATCATGTATTTATCACAAATATGCATGTCAGTATTTGTTATGAGTGGTCGACCAGCCAGTGTTGACATGGCATGTTTTCATTGTGCAACAGCAATGGCGTAATTACCGGCGCCAAGAAAATGACGCGAGTAGTGTCTGAAAGAGTTTTTTTCATGTTGCAGATGAGCTCACTGTGTAGTCATCTACACTGAACTCCTTTCAGACTCAGCCAATGCGTTTTAGTGTTTTTTGGCAACAGCTGAGCTTTAATAAGATATATCAGGCTTTTACTACACAGATAAAACATTCTAATTCATTGTTGTTGGTCTTTTCTTGTTATTTGTTGACAATAAAAAAAATAGGACATCACATGACTTATCCAACAGTAGTTTGGTCAGATGCCCTATGCTTCAATGATGAATGATGAATGATACTTGGCCATAGTATCATACCGAGAGTAAAGGAGGAAGTCAGATGACATAATATAAAGAGTGACAAAGTCCACATATGGAGGAGGCTGGGGTGGTTTGACAACAGTTTCTCATCCAAGGCTGTCAAATACAGAAAAATTGTCATGCCCCCTCTGTGACTGACATTGACGTCAAGGCCCCAGAGCTGAAACACATTGTGACATGTGGTTAATGTTGTGAAACGGTTGCAGTTAGGTTAAGGCAACAAAAATACTTGGTTAGGTTTGGCACAAAGATCATGTTTTGGATTAAAATAAGTACGTAACATGATGAAAATTCATCACGAGTGGCGTCAGTGTTTCCTGCATAAATTGCATAACTTTAGGTTAAAACAACACTTACTTTTGTTAAGTTAAAGTTGTTTGAGCCATCCACCTCCCCTCCTGCTCTCCCTACACAGACATGCTCGCTTTCAATACTACACCAGTTGCTCACAGATTTAACTGTTGCCATGGATGGGTTTTCACTGGATTCAGCTGAGGGGCTCTTTCGTCTCATAAAGATGCTGAAGGCTGTCTACGGCGTCAATATAAAACGCAGAGGGACAAAACAAGGCAGCAGTATCTGACACCCCGAGAACAGGCAGAGACGGATGGGTCAAACAAACACAGGACTTTATCCCGGGGAGAGCACTGCTCATGTTCTGTGTGAAACCAAAGGTCAAAGCTGACTTACTTTAACTTACACATGTTTATTTATGTAATGTACTTGAGCGTTGCCTTCCGTTACAATGCATTACGTCAGTTAAGTAGTTTTGGTGCCTTAACCTAACCGGACCTTTATTTTGAAAAGACACTGGACTAATTTAATGAGCGGATACTAACACAAGCAAAACTGACACTAGAAAGGTACTTAGAGCGTCATAGTTTAAACCATAGGGCCACTGACCAAGCTGCCGTATTTGATGAGCTAGGATTGAGATCATGTTAATAAGGAAAAAGGCTGATGGTTTAATAGTTGGCCACAACTTGGATATTTGAAGCTAAATAACAAATCACTGAGTCTTTAAATATGCATCATTTGCAGTATTGTGACAAACTGCAAGAAAAAACTAAATAAAAAAAATAAAACTATCAGACTAAAGTGACCAAAAACAACTAAATACAAATTCCCCGCTGTTAAAGGTTATTATCAATTACTTAATTATATCATGATAAGTATTTAAGCTGTATGTTTAAGAGAGAAAGTACAACAGATTGAATGTGCACGTGATGTACATGTGTGTTTATTCCTCATTGCTTTCAGGCTGCTGGTGGGCTTGGCAGGCCTCTGTACTCCCGCTCAGAGATCCTCGCCACAGACGAATGTTCCCGTGCTGCTCACATTTCTCGTGTTGTGCAGACATCCAAACAGGCTGCGAGGGCAGCAGGAGGTGGGGCTGAGTGTTTGTACATGTAGAGTACATGTTAGCTGATGTGTTTTACACTCGGCAGGCAGCTGTTTTCATCCTATTTGCCCTTTCTCCTCTGCAGCAGAGGAGTTCGACCCAGAAGAAAACTTACACTCTACTGAAGGACACATGTAAGTCTACAAATTAATTACATCAGCAGCTTGAGTTGGCTACACACCACTTTGTGCCTCCCAGTGTGTGGTGGAATATCTATTTCTTTCCCGCAGGATGCTTCAGTCTGACTGGCAGCTCATGTTTAATGATGCTTGAAAGAAAGAAAATAAAGATACTCCTCTGGTTTGATTCACAGGTGGAACTGTTGATCATTTGTGTCCTGTAAATTATACCTGCAGCTTTTGAATGGTTTAGTGCTTTAGTTCACGTACTGCTGTAAATTACTATAGTCTGGTACAGTTGTCTAACTCCCACACAACAGGGGGGCTTCCCTCATCCCCTCCTGACATTTCTGCTCCATGTCATATGTCTGCAACCTCCTCCTCCCACAGTCCTCTCTCCCAGCTCCTTAGATGGCCCATCAGTGTGTGTGTGTGTGTGTGTGTGTGTGTGTGTGTACGTGCATGTGTAGTATATGTGTGCTCTGGCGATTGTGTGGATGTAGCAGACAAGGGAGGATTCTTCACTAAATCACAGTTTGACACCCAGTTCCAGCAGTCCTCTCCTCTCCTCTCCTCTCCTCTCCTCTCCTCTCCTCCTCTCCTCCACTCAGCCTCAGTGTCTTGTTTGTCTTAGGCTGATGGTACAGAAAGTTCTCCAGGAGCTAAAGCTGTACCATGGGTAAGTAAACAGGAGAGGAAGGTCTGCTTGCTCAAACTCTCGTCCCAGTCTTCCGAGCAGCAGCAGAGCCTGATTGTGTGACCAGGGGGGAGCAATGCACTGAGTGTTTACATGTCTGTGCATGAATGCTTTTGGCATGTGTGTTTGCATGTGCCTGTTTGGGCACTGACACAGTATGCCATCATCTCTGGAAAGGGTCTGTGGAGCACTACAGGGTTTATTTTACTTTATTATCTCACAAAATCCTCAGTTGACATTGAGCTCACCTGACAATGAAACCCAACTGACTGAGTGAAACACATCTCTTAGAAGTGCACTGCTGGCTTTACCATGTTGTGCTCTCGGGCTGTCTATTCAGCTGCACTGCTTTAAAGGTCTCCTATGGTTATTTTGAAACTAACTCTCTCCACTCTGAAACCATCTCATTGTCCTCCACAGAGCGAAGCAGAGGAACAACCGATCAGACTCGAAAGTTTCAGGAAATGTCACTTGGTACGAGTTCCTCTCTAACGAGTAAGTACTGCCCTTATCACAAAAGCTGTACACATTTTCAATTTTATGGAAGTTTTGGATGCAAATAAAACATTTTGCATGTAATTATGTGCTCAATTGGTTGCTATGTGCCATGTGTATTTGCACTGAGATGTTTTATCGGCCATTTATACCAAGATATGGTCAAAACCAAAAAGGTGTCTGTACTTTCAAAGGTGCTTTTGGTTTCTTTTCATGGAAAAAATCCAATTTAATTTCTCATCACAACAACTGTAACTATTCAAGAAAATCACTTGTTTCACATATTGAATTTCAGATGCACTGATTACCTCTGCCAAGGAGGTTATGTTTTCGCCGGCGTTTGTCTGTTTGTCTGCAAAATAACTTGAAAAGTTCTGAACGGATTTTGATGAAATTTTCAGGAAGGGTTGATAATGGGACAAGGCACAGGTGATAAAATTTTGGTGGTGATCGGTTGAAGCGAAGTGGATAAAATAATAAAATGGCAGGAAATCCGAGCTGCTTGGCGGAGGTCTGCGCTCTCCGAGTGCTCTAGTTTCTACATTGTCAACCACAAAACACTGTAATAGTTATGATATCACGAGACAAACACTGTGCTATATTGACTTAAGCTTTTAAATGTCCAGTGTGTAGGGTTAAGGGGCATCTATTGGCAGAAATGGTATATGACATTTATATGTTTCATTGATTTATAATTACCTGAAAATATGAATTGCTTTGCTTTCGTTACCTTAAGATGAGCCGTCACCTACATTCAGAGTGGGTCCTCTCCCACGGAGTCCGCCATGTTGTTTTACAGTAGCACAGAATGGACAAATCAAACACTTGATCTAGGGCTATTCACTTTTTTCATGTTTTTTGTGTCAGCAACCGTAGTTCTGAGAAGTCTGAGAAGTTTTAGCTCTGCAACCTCACCACTAGATGCTACTAAATCCTACACACTGGACCTTTAATACTCAATAAATACTAATGATTATTAAATGTGAGTTTCAAAAGATTTCATTCTCTGCTCCTTTGACCAGGAATGAAGAAGAAGACGATCGTGCGGAGAAGGTTGAGAAAGGCACCAAGGTGAAGAGGACTCTCAGCTCTCTGAGGAACAGGGTGACTGGCTCCTTCAATAAAGATAAGGTAAACCTATACCACAGATGCATGGCACACAATGTCACTGTGAGCTCACAGTGTAATATATCACACTGCCTGAACTGCAATGAAATATATGACCTCATTTGCATTAAAAAGCCTTTAAGAGCTAAGAATTATGTGTGGAAGAAAAGACCAAATCCTGAGGTGTAAACAGTTCCTTGGTGCGCATACTGCTGCACACACAAGTCACTAATCCACTTACACAAACCCTGCTATATATCCTGCCTCTGACACGGTTATGAGATGTCATACTCAATATGTGTGCGCTATGTGCCACAGTGAAAAGAGAACACACAAATTTGCATGTAAAGACTTCCCTCTGTTTGCTTTCTTGTTCCTCTGCAGGGTAAGAACCGAGAAAAAGAGCAGCAGAAAGAGAGGGGGAAGGAGAAGGAGCGGGAGGCCAAAGAGAAAGAGAAAGTGTGCAGTAGCAGCAGCAGCAGCAGAGGCAGTAGCAACGGGCATTATTTGATGCCAGGCGCTTTCTCCAAGAATGCCACCTGCTCACTGTGCAGCAAGACCCTGCAGAGAAAGCATGGCCTGCAGTGCATGAGTGAGTAACACCACAACCACAGGTGTACACGCACCCACACCTGCTCTCAGCCTGACACACACGTGCACAGGTGCTCCGCTCACACAAACTGCCGCCTATTTATGTTCACGCTACTGCACGCATGCTCACTCACCCACTTGTTGGAGCACTCAAGCACACGGGCAAACAAACAGAGCCACCCACACACACACATACAATCGCACACACCCAACCAGAAACTGTAACATTTCATAAAACATTCATGAATTACTCAGAAAAACAGAAGTACTCTTTTTAGGTGTAACTATTTCTAGCTTTGTGTTATTTTAACACACTTGTTGACACCTTCATGTGAACTACAGTGGTAAAAATACACACAAACTAGCAGGTTTTCACTTTCTATTCACAACTATGCCATAACCCAGGGGGTGATAACGCATACCATTCATCATTGTGGCTTTTCTTATGCATGCTTCTGCTGAAGCGAAGGTGACTTTCATGTTTAGTTCCTCTTCAAACAGCATTTACCCACCTAAAGTATTTCACACTAAAACACACTTGGATATTCTGCAATCCTCTCTGCACTTTTTCACACTGCATCATGACTGCGGGTCCTCGTGTTGCACAACTTGGCTCACTTGTTTAGATTGGTAATCTGATGTATTAGCACCATCGGCTGACAGTTGTTTATGTGAATCTGCAGCACGCCCTAACTTTGTTGCTCTGGCTTGAAATATTATTCACATTCGCTGCATCTTTTGTCTGTAGGGTTGCTTTGTCTGCGTCAACCACAGCTTTGTGCGTTCATTCATGGAGGAGACCTGCACAGGACATTTCAGCACCTCGCTGCTCCTTTCTTCTGTCTCGCTTATGCCACTCCTATGCAGCCTGCAGGTCAGCTGATAAACGTGCAATAACTAGTGAAAGACATGTAAGAGTGTTTGTGAGAAGAGTACAGAGGAAAAACTCTGACTGTGATACGGTGAAACAGCAGGAGTAAAACCTTTTTATTATAAGCTATGTTTGGAAAAGTAGGCCACTTATCAATGGAATAATCAAAAGAGGTTAAAGTGTGGGGTAAAATTAGGCAGAAATTGATTACTGTGTATATATGCTGCGTCTTACCACAGCCTTTAGTAGTAGATCCATCATATAAAGTTGTGTTATAGTGCAGTTAAAGTTAAAGTTTAGTTAAATTAAAAATACTCTATTACAAGTAAAAGCCCTGCCTTCAAAGTTCTACTGAAGTAAAAACAAATGTACTTGTATAAATATCAAAAGTTAAAGTAGTCATTATGCAGAAATACACTATATCAGGTGTTAAATGTATCATATATTTTATCAAATACATGATTTAGAAATTATTACTGATGCATTAATGTGTGGCAGCATTTTAGTGTTGTAGAGAGCTCATTTTAGCTTCTTTATATACAGTCAGATTAGTTAGTTTATTCTCTAACAACACATAATATTCTAGAAAACGGATTAGCTATTTTATATGTGAAATAAGTAGAAACTGTAGCTGCAATTGTTGCCTCTAAAAATAAATATTTGGTGAAGTACCTTTAAAGGTAACCATCGGCCCATTTGAGTGTCGGCTGCCTCGGCTGCGTTCCGGCTCCATGGTGCCAAATGTGAGCCAGCGTTGGCCCGTTTACTTTTGCCAGATCTGGCCCAGATTTATTTTTAGACATACATGGGCCTTTTCTGACTGAGACACGGCAGGTGGGCGAAACAGCAGCCAGCACCAAAACGTTTTCTGGCCCGTTGACGGTCACCAGATCTGGGTCGGGCGTTGTAGGCGTCCTGGCTGAGACACAGCTGCTAGAATCAGCCTACTTTATTTGGCCCGATTCTGGGGCGGCCTGACTTACTTCTTTTCGCATGCTGAGTTTGGGCTGATGCTGGGCTGGGTCATTTTGGCTGCCTGGGATTTCTCCTTACTTTATCTAATTCTCAGAAGAAATATATATATATATATTTTTAAAAAAAGTTACTTTTCCCTTTTTAAATATTAAAATTAGAATTACAGTGTCATCCTTGTGGTGTGATTAAACTGCATAGTTTAAGTCAGACTTTCTCTATTGATCTTCCATCATCCCCATAAAAGGGCATACATGTTATTTAAAAAGTGGTACCATTATAGTGCCATGGGGTATTTCCTTATGACACACATCTATCATTTCCAAAGCATTGTGGTCTGTTGGTGGGAAATTTCACATCACCAAATAAAGTTTCAAACACAGAACAAAGAAACAAAACTATTCCCCAAATTAGTACCATTTCATTTTCTCTGAACTGGACTATTCCCAGCAGCTTCCTCGCTTCACTTCTGTGAGGAGACAGAGGCCATAATATATCCAGGACATTTATAAATCCTGCAGCCTGGTAGCAGGGGATGTAACGTATGATTGTTTGTAATAGTGTGCTTATTAAACAAAGTTGTTCTGGCATATTTCACAAGGCACAGGGCACCACACATCCAGCGGGAATCAGCCTGCACTGCTTCTCTGTAACACTAACCAGAAGCCAATAACACATCTATCTCTCCGGCTTTCCCCCTGAGACAATCTCCCATTCAACAAGTATGGCTGCTGCTGAGAGTGATGAAGTTACAAATCCTACATTTTGACACTTGTCCTGTTGGTGAGGTTACACACAGGCACGGGCGTGAGAAAACAAGCGAGTGTCCCTTTAATTTGAACCAAGCCCTGTGGGGATTCAGCCGAGAATCAGCCTGTGGAATGCGTCGTGTGTATGCCAGAGATTGTTCCCAGTGAGAGTAGGACACAAAACTGGACACAACCGAGAATGTGGGATACTTTTTGCCATTGACCCCAATGGCAGAAGTGATTTATCTATCTCACGGGCAGACTACATTTCCTTTCGGATGCAGCTGAGTCAGATAAACCTGGGTGTTGTTGAAACGGTAAGAGGCAGCCACTGTAGCGATGGTCCGTAGCGGGATCAGGTGGATAACTCCCGTTGTTTCGCTCAATGGACTTTTCGGGCATCCTGGCCGCTAGCTAAGAAGCTATATGCTAACCATAGCCAAACTACCGCTTTTTAAATGTTTCCTCGGACGGCTTGTTGTCATGTCAGGTTTGAGCCACTGTTTTAATACGTGACACCCACTTCTAAAGTTTCTTCGATATTAAATGTATCAGAAACTGTCCCAAATTAAATCCCAGTCACTCTTAACGTATAGCTAGCTAACGGTTAGCCACTTCATGCTAGCGCGTTAGCCGCGTCTATTTGAAAAACAAGGTTAGTCGGATGAGCAGTTAGCTTTAATTAGCTTAAAGTGATAACAACAATACACCACATCGACTCTGCTTGTCTTCGTTTTTAAAGGTTGCACAACTTCACTTCAGTTTCACTTTATGTGCCTCTTTTAGGAGTTTGGTTGCAGACTTTGCCTGGAGCTCAACAGGTGATTGCTAGCTAACGTTAGCCTCTAAGATAATTTCTGTTATTCACCCGCAGTCAGCTGCAATAATGTAGTAGCTTAGTCAGATGATGCCTGTAACGTTGGTGTGAAGGGAGGATTTATAAAGGTTAGTACAAGTTGCATTACAGTTGGATCGTGATCTGTCGTGTGCAGTCGAGGCTGTGTGTAACTGTTGTGTTTATTCTTATGCTCCCACCCCGCTATAGTTGGCTCAGCTCAGTAGGCAGCTAACTGGCTCGCTGTTATGAAACTCCATAATCCTCGATGTGTTAAATGATGTTGTTCTTCAGTGTCAAATTCTTGCCTTTCTTACTCTTCTACCACTCTGTTCAGACTGGGCTTTCTCTCTGACTGGGTCACATGGTGCTAATTGTGCTTGGCAGGTCTGCCGGTGCATAACAGCCCACTCCACTGACTCTGGGTCTCACCCATCTCACCCTGTTAGCACACCACTTCTCCATGCATCATTGCTTTGCCCTCCAGCATGCCTGACTCTCTCTGTATGCCTTTTACTAGATTTAAAGTCCGACTGCCTCCATGTTTCCTCTGAGTGGCCCTCAGTAGATTTTTCACCTCCAAGCTGTTGTTATCATCACGTCTCATGGTATCTCTTTGCCTGATTAGTCAGACGATAGGCAGGGATGAGTGAAATGAGTAAAATAATTGATCTTATTCTATGTGTGACTCTCACTTGAAAGTACACAGCATTTATTTAGATCAAGATATGCTTCTTTCTTGGCTTTCCCCAAGCTTCATTTTCTGATATCATCTGTATGCAACTGGTGTGTAATGGTGATCATGACTCTCCAGTTTGGGCCAGAAATGTGACCGGTGGTGGTGTTTCGCTTCACTGAGTAAACAGCTCCCTGAGTCTCAGTTCCTCCTGTTTCACTAGATGATGTCATGGGTTGGCTGGCTGCTTCAGAGTTTGCCCCAAGTGTTGGTGTTTTTGTCTCTATTGTCACCGGGAATTAAAAGTAACCTCTCACACATACAGGAAGCAGGTAGCTGTGTAAAAAAAAAAAAAAAAAAGTAATGCCTCCAAAACAGCTGCTGTGACCTCTTTTTCCTTTAGGTTGGTATATATATAACCACATGTGGTCACAGGGTTTTTCTATGAACTGCATATGCAAGTATGACAGGGGGCACATGTGGTTTTTCAACATGAGTTTATACTCAGCCAAGAATAGTGGAGGAAACCACAGGAAATTATAACCTAACCTACTTCATTTCAGATAGTAGCACTACACCATCTAAAGTTACATTGTGAAAGATTAATACATTTGGCTTAGTTAACAAGAAGAGGGTACAAGCTGTTTAACACTCCTCGCACATTTGAGTGAACTCTGCTGGCATATGTGAATAGTGGACCACTGCTTTACCTAAATTCGTATGCTTTAGCTCATAGAAAACACTGCGCACTTGTACTGCATGATTTGAAACCGTTAAGAATGAGGCAGTGTTGTTGCCACAGAACTTTAAAGGACAACTCTCCATTGTTTTGTATGACAGGTGTTTGAGCAATTTTTGAAGAATGCTACAAAACAAAAATCTGAAAACCAGAACTGAAAGTATAACAATAAAGCCTTATGGATTTCATTAAATTAATAATCATTAGGTTACGGTCATCCTTTTGGGGCTGAGCAATATATTGAAATCATATTGTGATACCAGACTAGATATCATCTTAGATTTTGGTTGCTGTAGTACCGTAAGTGCTGCCTTTTCCTGGTTTAAAAAACTGCATTACAGTAAAGTGATGTAACTTCCTTAACTTACCACACTCTTCTACAGTAGCTGTAATGGTATTTGCCTTTACCCTCTTCGTCATTTTATCCACATTACTAATGATTATTCTTCAACAATTTCATTGTATAAATACGTTGTTAAAGTACCAATAGTCAACCCTACAATATCTTCACAATATCAATATCAGTATGGAGGTATTTGGTCAAAAATATTGTGATATGTGATGTTCTCAAGCCACAATACTGGTATACATAAGTCTTAGGTAATGTTAGAAAGCTTACAGAACAATTTATCTTTTAAACTTCAATTCGACACACCCTGTCTTAAATCCGCCTGTGTTTGAAGGCAAGTGTCCTGTTGTATGAGTTAATGTTTCCCTGGAAGAACCCACCCTTCGCTATCAGGAGCTCTCCCGATTCCAGTTTCTTTTTCCCATAGACAACACGAGGCAGCACATTCTCTCTTTGCAGAAGGAGTCGTAGCACAGGTGATTTTTTTTTTAACTTGATTTGATATTCTCTGTTGGTTTGTTGGTTAACTTCTATTTTAGCTGCCCAGCACAGGCCAAAGAAAATGCTGATCATCTGTCATTCTGCAGAACTTAGTGGTGATATAGGCCTCGTTTGCATTTCTGGTACATTGAGTGAGTCACTGATCTGTGTGCTGTTGTACACCACAAGTGTGCTTCTTGTGTGATAGGGTAGTTCCCAGTCAGCAGATGGGTGTGGTGGTGGTGGTGGTTTTGATGGAGGGGCTGAGAGTCCCGTGGATCAGCTGCAAAACCAGCTGGTCGACACTATGCCCACCACATCCACCTGATGATATTTACCACAAAGCAGTATACTGGCCTGATGTCTAAGCTGTGTATACTTTGGTCTGTCGGTAATGACAGATTTTCTAGTGCAGCTTTGGTATATTGGCATTGTGCTATTACTAACTGTTGAGGTGGTCTAGCTGCAACGACTCATCGCTGATAAGCTCTGTGATATCAGTAAACAGAAAACACACTGTTCTTGCTTATCTTAGGATGTTTTCGTTTTTACTTCAATTAAGCAGAAATTCCTCTGAAAGCAGTTTGAGTTTAATCATCTCTACGACACATTCCTAACCAGAAATAGCTTACTTTGGGGTTCCTCAGTGATGACTACTAGTGATGTTGTAGCAATGACATGGCTTTATATTCAGTCTATCGTAAATCTCTTATCTTTACCTGTTCTTAGCAATCCTTTTCCCAGCCTCGCTCAGTCAGTATGTTTGGGCTTTGTTGAAGATGTACTACCGTCTTGATAGACTTAACTTCGAAGCTTGCTTGTGCTTTTTGTCTGAAAGTGCCAGGCTGGCAGAGAGACTGGAATTTTGCATATTAGTCGGAGCGAGGTGGAAAATTATCTCTGGGTCTGGCTGCTCGACTGCTGATAAGTTTGTTGGCTTACTGACTTCTGTGCCTGAATCCTCAGTCTAAAGGTAATAAACCAAAACTTTAAAACTGAGCAAAATCTGATGACGACTATCTGATTTGAAGCAGTCACTTCTGAAAAGGTGTTGTTTGTGTCAGATGTTTCGTGCTTTTGGGCAAAGTATGTGTGCCTACATTGGGATTCAGTGGACTCGCTCTGGTCCAACTTAAAGTGTAGCAGTCCAGTGTAGTTGGAGCCGAGTCAAAGAGGGACACAGCACTACTGGTGAAGATTATTCAGAAGCCAGTTTCTGTTTTCTTTTCCTTCAGCTCAGCCAGCAATTGTTCATTTATTAGCAGAGAGAGGGAGACAGAGGGGGGCAGGCCAGAGATTATGAATGAAGTAAAGTAATAAAAGTAAAAGTGGTTCGGGCTGGATCTAAGGGTAAGATAGAAGATAGATGACACTAAACAACTCACATGTATATGAACCTATTCTTTATTCCTACTCACTTCACTCACATACAGAAATAATCGCTGCATGCCTTTACTGCACAGGAAGAAGGGTTTTTGTCATTGTCTCCATTGTGCCAGCACACAGACTGGGAATAAGCAACAGAGGCCTTTACAGTAGGCTTTACAGCAGTTAGTGGAAGTTGCTGGTATAGGTCATGTTTAAACTGTGTTGTTCACAGGAGTGCCACCTTTGTCAACAAGCTATGCAGCCATATTCAAACAATCACCATACTGACCTGTGCCCCATGTAATGTGGAAAATGTAAAGGGGGCAGTGTTGGGGGGAAAGATGATTTTAAAGCTGTCACGTTCATCTTGTTACTTGCCATAAACTAAAGCTTCCATGATGGTGCAGTGTCAGCCAAGTGTCTGTAAATGTTGGTGTCCCTACTTGCCCTGCTCTAATACGAAATCTTATATATGTGCAGGCTCTCCGTCTCAGAAAATGGTATTATCCAGGCCTTGGCCAACCCTGAGCTGAGCTCAGTGAATTTTTTATTGAGATTGTGGGGCCACTGGCTCTTTAGTTTGTTTGTGGGTACAGTTATTGAATTATGTCTTTAGTATATGAGCTTGCATAATGTAGTGTTGGGTATTTCTTGTCTTTTTTATAGATATTGTACATATTTTTGTACATAGACGATTTTCTTTTTTTGTGTGGTACGCTATGGACCTTTCTCTGTGTCCTTAATAGTCATTATTATTTATTATTGATAGCTACTGAAAAAGTTTGAGTTAGTTAGTTTGAAATGAAAATAATGACAACATTAAGACCCTTGTTGTCATAAAAATCTGAGCACTAAAACACAGGTTAATGACAAACAAACAAGTCTTTTTTTTAAATCTGAGATTCCACAATACTGTCGTAAAGACGATCTGCCATTATGCCGACTTTTCTTTTTTACACTGGACCAAATAACTTTGGCATGATGCTGCCCCAAAAGCGTGCAATTATAGATAGCTTGCTACAGGAAGCAAAAGAGGTGTGACATGTAACACAACAGTGTCAGCATCAAGTTTCATTTTACACACAGCGAATCAGCTATTTAACTACCTCAGCTACCTGCTCAATGGCGGAACAACAGCCTGTCTCTTGATTGTTTTGTGGTTCTGATTTCAGACTTCATGGTGTTTTCCAGTATTGAGTGACCTACTTCAGCAGAGGACTGCTTTTTGCTAATAGCTGCATTAGATCAGGCTGTTAAACCACCAACCCTGTTTCTACCGATCAGCCTCTATGCAGAGAAGCGGCTCTCGTTTTAGTGTGTTTATGTATTTCTCCACATGTGTACATCTGAATCTGTTTTGCATTGAAGGCCATGTGCTTCTTGCCCACGTCAGTCTGGTTTTACCTGGCTGGGTTGGGGCCAGACTTTGCATAGTGATACCTTCATTTGTTTTGCCAGCCTAGTCCCTCAGGACAGGGCTCTGTTGCTTGTCTTATGCAGTATGTACTAGGCAGGCTTAAAGATTGAATCGCTTTGTTTTACAAGTGTTTTGTCTTTCCAGTAATTAAATAGAGCATGGACGGGTGCTCGCAGTATGTTTTTCCAAAACAACTTTGATTTGTATCTGTGTTAATCAGCAGAGATACAGTCAGTCATGTCATCTAAACCTGACAGCAGTAGCTTTGTTTTCCATACAGGGAGAAAAGTGGACAAAAAGAGAAAGCCATTACTGAGATAAAGAAGTTCCTGACCTGCCACAGTGTGGCTCTTGTACGTGTAAATCAACACAAGCAATTGCTGCACCAAGTCTCATGGAGCCAGAAGTGATACATTGACTTGATGACAATACTTGTTTGAAAACAAATACTCGACTTTGTGATTGTTGATAGCGGCAGCTGGAAAAGCTACGCCTCCGGGCTTTTTGTCTCAGCACCTTTGCAGTGCTTTTGTTTGAGTCACGGCCTTTTACTTTGAACACTGCCCTCAGGGAGCTGTCGGATTGGTTTTGAAATTTCAAACTTTGTTTACTGTTTCATTTTTCTCATCCATATTGAAGCCAGAAGCCACCGCTGGTGCCTCTGTGTACTGTATACTCTGTACCTAATGCAGCTCTGACTCTGTGTTCCTGTCCTTCTTTTTTTCAGATTGTGCTGTGAACGTTCACAAGAGCTGCAAGTCTCTGCTGGGTGACTGCAGCAGCAACAAGAATAAGGTAAACACTACACTGGAGCATAGGAAAACATGGGCTTAAGTCAACCATAGTTCCTTGACTTCCACTTTGTTGCATATAGGCTAGATATATTGGTATACACGTGTACATGGTCAGACATTGGATCAGTAGCACAGACAATGAATTTCAGAGTTGTTGTAGCACCACTGTGACACTAAATGCATGCTAATAATGAGACAAAATTACAGTATACATGATTATGCTGCATTGCAAAACCCAAATTTGTCTTAGCACTACTAAAAAAGAGATCTCCAAGCTTCTTGTTTTCACCATCAACAAACACTCCCTGCACCTACAAGTACATATCTTGCTTTCTCCATGCAGCCTATGCTTCATGCCCTGTAGTTACATTTAGAGGTGGTGCATATTAGTTATAGATGAGGAGCCCTCTGTGCAGCAACAAAGCCTCCGCAGCTGCAGCTCCTCAACAGAGAGGCATAAATCCACTGTTGGCAGGAAGAGTTGTGCGCTCATTCGGTACAGGGCATTTAAGACAACTCGACTGAAGATTACACGCCTCTGTCCGCTCTCATGAGCCTGCCTGAGATGGACTTTGCTTGTTAAGGCCATGTGAGCGGTCTCGTCCTGTAAAGAAAATACAGTAAGAGGGTGCAATTTTTAGGCATTTTGTAAGCTGTCACTCAGCTGATAAAAGCTCGTGAAAATGGCCTTGAAAAACAATCTTTATTTTCTCCACACAGAGAGATTCTCAACCAAGGACCGGCCCGTCAGGATCTCCTAATCTTGGTAAGCAGAAACGTGTATGTGCAGATGGACCCCTTGGGAATCCCACTGACCACAGTATCAATTGAAGAAGGAGGGGGGTGGGAAGATGGTTTAGTCCCTGTGTGTCAAATTAAAAAAACTGGCTGCCTCTCTGGTGGTTTGCAGAGGATTAAACAGATGAACTCTTGTGACTTCTGAAGATGATATTGACCTGTTCTTTCTCCTGCGTGTGTGTGTGTCTTTATGGGTCTGGGTCTTTGTGGTGTATGTATGTCTGCCTACACACTGAGCATAGAAGGGGAAATTGGCCTCCAACAGACTGGAGGCAAAGGTGATGATTAGCGCAAACAGTCAGGGGATTGACCTCTGGTTCAATTCTTGTTGAACCAAGTGAAACCCTTGATAGATTTAGTAATATTGCACCATTACTGCGCCACACAATATTTATATGCATTAGTCAAATTTGTATCAGGACACAATGAGAAACAAAAGGAAGCAAATCAAACATCAGATTATTTCTAAAGGATGTCACATTCTTCCTTACATAATCTTTCTACTTTATACAAGATTAGATTAAAGGTCATTTGACTTGTTAAATTGATTAGCCTCAAAATGAAATATGCAGTGTACTAATATTTATTATCACCAAGTGGTCCATCCCAGGGAAATTTCAATCAGTGCTAATTGTAACTTTAAGCAGGTCCCCGTGCATGTGACTGAACCCGCAGGAGACCTGAGCGGCAGCAGCAGCAGCTTTAGTTAATCTCCTGTAGCAGTTGTTATTCTCCACTGAACAGCTGGAGTCCTTTCAGCCACACCTGATTTCTCTTCATGTCCTGCTCAATCAGTGGCTCATGCAGGGGGTCGTGAGGACGAGGAGAGGCAGTGAGGAAAGTGGACTGTCATGAGGTGTGAGAAAAATAAAGGGGTGTGCACCTTTCTGGAAGTTGCTAGAAGAGATCGGACACATATATAAAGCAGGCTTCTTTTGCTTCTCCCGATTTACACCCATGACAGCCATTACTTAGTTACCATTGCTATAATACCTAGTGATACTGTGACGGCAACCATTGAACGTTACCTTGGAGTTCGGATTATTACAAAGCTCCCTCTACTGCTCCTCCTAATTTGACACATCCACAATGAAGCTAGCGATTACTAAAGGCACCACTGAAACCACGGGAGCCACCAAAGGTTGCTCCAGGACTGTAAAGCCGTCCTCGTCTTCTTCCCCATCTTCCTCCGCCTCATCATGGGGTCTGTCCGGACATGTGGGCGTTCGAGTGTTGATGCACCGCGACCTGATCACTTGCCGATTCTTCCGATCCCTGCCTCGATCTTGGCTGAAAAAATACTGGGGTCGGCTTGGGCAGGGATCCAACAAGCACCCGCCCGCCTCTTCTTCGTCCTCTTCTTCTCTCCGCTGGTCATCCTCTGCTTTCTCTCTCTCCTCTCCCCGTTTCTCCCCACCTTCCTCCGACATGTCCTCTCATTGCCCCTGTTTACCTCTCTCTCGTCTTTCCTCCCCAGCGCTAAAGGACTGGGACAGAGAGCGGGAGCATTCGGGCCCAGCCTCATCACAGGCCCTGGATGGCCACCCAGGTTTGCTCAGCACCCCAGGCATGACCATTAGTGCGTGGGGACCTAGCACTCAGCCGACTGCTGCTCATAGCACCAGCTCCACCGCAGCCTCTAGCTTTGGCCAGAGCCTCCGTCACGACAACAGCTCAGGGTGAGTATCTCCGCCTTGGAAGTTAGACTTTTTCACTCCTCCTCTGAAGGCCTTTTTTTGTGCAGAAGAATTTCTCTTTTTCTTTGTAACTAGTTTCCTTTTTTAAAAAAGATTGCTCCTGAATGACAGGATTCCTTTTTACTTGGAGTTCAAAAACCACCACTATAATTCTGTAGATGTTTACAGGACCTGCTGTATGTTAATGCTGGATATTTTTAGATTCTTTGATGCTGAAATACTATTTTCTCTATGCCATCGTAAGATGCGTATTTATAGTTGACATATCAAGGCAAGCTGTCTCTTCTAATATAACAGCCTTGTGAAACTGAGTCTAGACGAATCTCAGAAGTGGACTACTTTAAGGCTGCATCACTAAGAAAAATGTGTAACGAGATGGGAAGACGGTAGCAGAGAGGGAGAGACAGAGGCATAGGGAAGGTGTAAATAAGAGGAGAAGATGGGGAGACATAGATTGACGACAATAAGTAAGAAAGAAAAATGTAGCTGCCTGGGTTTCTGATTTGTGACAAATTGAATGTCAGTGTTACTGTGGACCTGTAAATGCACACGTTGACTGTTAAGTTTATTGAGGCTGCCACCAGTTACAGGGATTAAGTTTGACTCAGCATGTATGCCACTTTGGACCTGTGGTTGTCGTCCCTCAGATCCCTCCCCGGGGAAATGGACGAGACAGATGCTCTCCGCTCCAAACGCTGCAACGAAGACGCCATTTCCCTCGCTCCCTCCACCACTGAGTCCATCATCGTTGAAGGTGAGTTTCACACTTGGTTGAAAGTGTTTCCTGAAGTGAAATGGTTATGGCAGTAACAGCTATATAGCAGCCTGTTCAGTCCTTCAAGACGTATAAGTTTGCCTGAGTGCAAAGTGATAGTGTATCTTCAGGGAGTTTTCTTAAATCTGAGGAGGAGAAAGTGTGGAGTGTGTTTTGAGGAGTCAGGGGTGACCTCACCCTGTCTCATTAAGTTGTAGTGTGTGGGAGAGAGGGACAGGCTAACTGGGCACCAGCCTGCCACATACACAGAGCTACTGCACCTTTTCTTTCTTTTTCCCAGCTGCCCTGTTCTAAGGTTTATTTATCATCAGAGGCACACTTACTATGAAAAAGCGACTGCACCACTTATACTCAGGAGCATGTAGATTCTTATTTTCTCTCTCTGTTGCCTTACAGAATATTACTGATCCACAATGAAAAGCATGCAGCACATTTAGGTTACTGCACTCTAAGACACTAACCTGAATTTATCATTAAAAAATCAGCTCCAAACACCTTTTTAAGGAAGTCCCTGATATTTCAAATATTATCTGTTAAACAATAGTAATGAGATAAAAGTATACAGTGCAGGGTCAGCTATAATCAGCTCCTCTTGAACTGAGTACAAGTCAACACTGTCAGTTCCCACCCTTTAAACCACAAGTTCCATGCTCTTTTGTTGGTTTAGATTAAGTAGATAATCTCCTTCCCCGTCCTTTATGAGATTTTATTTTTAGAGTGCATTGTGCTGTTGCGACTGGATAACAGTTGATCTCATACGCATGTAGTTGTGTCATAATAATGGGACGATTTTTGCCATAGTTTGGTGGGTAAAGCCTTATTATTTTAGATTTCTAAAAAGTTTAGGAATAACAAAGAAAGTGTGGACGCATTGTGTCATTGATTTAAGATTCCTTGGTTTGTATTGCCTCGTCACTATCCCCATGTATCATTTTCAGCTCTGCCAAAACACAAAAAGACGAGACATTATGTCAGCAGTGAACTATTCTTAAACTTGGGTGCTTCACAATTAGAAACCAGAGACCTTTTCTAAGAGAATCATGTCTTGAATATCATTGTCCGTTATTTATGGACGATACAAAATGTGGAGAATTCTGTTAGGTCATCTGAGGACTTGAGTTACGTTGGTCCTTAAGAGAACAGAAGATATTTTCATTTGGTGTCATGGGAGTTTAGAGATGTCGAGAACGACCTTCAGCAGCACAGCCCAGACTGTATTCTCACACGGTGCGCCTCTGCTGACCTTTACCTCTTTTGTAAAGCCTTTTTGTATTATAACACTGTAATGTGTCATAGCTTTTGATGCCTCTGCTCCTCTCCTCAGATGCTCATTATGCAGCAGTGCGGGCTGATCTGGAGGCTGATGCCCAGGACCTGGAGGCAGAGTCATGGAGTTTGGCAGTCGACCAGCAGTATGTTAAGAAGCATTCTAAAGAATCGGTGAAGAGACAGGATGTGTTATATGGTGAGTGTGATTTTTTTATGTGTTTTTTATTTGTGTTTTTATTCTTGAAAGACTTGTTTCCATTTTGTAGGTATGTATCAGTATGTTAAGCCACAAGGGGGCAGGTAACATGTTGGGGATGGGTCATGTCACACAATAAAGTAATAAATACACACAGTTGTGAAGTCTCATTGACTACGTTTACATGCACAAAATATTCTGTTTTTTGTCCTTTTTCTGAAAAAGATAATATTCCTTCAAAGATGTATAAATGATAAAAAATATTTTTTTCCTGTTTTCATGCAGCCATGCATACTTGAATTAACATCCTCTAACATGTTGTTTATCGCTTCAAAATATGGAAAAGTTGGACGGTCAGAGGCCTTGCATCATTTTGCTTTTTTGCAGCAAAATAGGCTTTCTTCAGAGTTTTTTACGGGTGGCGGATATGTTCAATCGTGCAAACACAGCCTCCCTCTTTCATTACTTTAACCACCTTCTTGAAGAGGTCAGAATTATGATATTTGTGCATATCTAAAAACCTGCCGATATCAAAGTCTTTCATAATGTTTAAAAGTTTTTGTTTTTTCTTTCAACCAGAAATGCGGGCTTTTCTTTTGGGCATGCATCTCCCCACTGTTTTGCAAACTGTGTGTTAGTGTACAAAGCATCCATGACAATGCACATAGCTAAATGTAAACAGACACAAGGCTGTGTGTTGCAAACATTAAAAATCCCAGTTAGCATATGCACATAATCAGCATATTCCAAATACGCTGTATACATATCCAAAGAATGCCCTTGAAACTCGACTTACACCAGCATATACAACTTGTCTTAATCATAAAAAGTCCACATTCAGAAAAGGGCCTAATACAGAATATCCAAACATAAATGCTGTTTCTATGACCCCAACAAATTAAGAATATTGTCATATTTGAAATAATGGTGAAATATTAGTGTGCATTTAAACATAGTCACTGTGTTTAGATGGGGGGAGATGTAATGGTTGTTATCGCAAAATGGTATAATATAGACCAACACAATCAAGAGACAAAAAATAATTAGATTCTAAATATTAATATAATATTATTCCCTGCATTATTCTTTTGGACAAAATCTGCCTACATTACAGTAAGCTCAATTTTTTCAAACATTTTAATGTCAAACTTGTTGTCTTCAGCCCCAGCTGGCATTGCCTCTAGTGACATCACAGTTTTTCACATTATGCGCAGGTGACTCTGGAGGCACAAAATGCTTTATACAGATTTTTTTTTTACTTTTTTACGACTTTTACATGTAAAATCAGTGGAGGTCCCTTTAAATTGTAGGACTGTTTTAAGGAATAACTTATGCATATTTATTTATTTATTTGTTTGTTTTTTAAATACTTAATGGACATTTTGAATAGCATAAAGGAGCTGTTGTGAGTCATTCCATATCATTGCAATACATTATAGGTATATGTGCTTTATATGGCAGAACATAAACATGTAATGTTTTGTCATACAGAGCTGATGCAGACGGAGATGCACCATGTGCGGACACTGAAGATAATGCTGCGTATATACGTCCGGGAGTTGAAGGAGAACCTCCAGATGGACTCGGGGAGGCTGGACTGTCTGTTTCCCCGCTTGGAAAACCTCCTCGAGCTTCACACACATTTCCTCTCTCGTCTCAAAGAGCGGCAGCGAGAAAACCTCGTCTCACCCAGCGACAGGAACTATACCATCAACAGAGTGGCGGACATTCTGATCGCACAGGTACAGAGCTAATTTGGGCAGCTATTGTAAAATTTAGTCTTAGTCTCTTAATCTGTAAATGAAAATGCTTTTAGTCACACTTTATGAATTTTATCCTCAATAGTTTTAGTCTAGTTTTAGTTGACGTTAACTCAATACCGAAGTCGACAAAAAGTCATGACGTTTTAGTCAACTTTTACAGAGAGCCTGGATGACTACTGCATCCTTCTTCAGAGAGTCCATGGTTAAAACTGAACTCTCAGCTCTGTCAGAGAAAACTCTGCTGAGTTTGGACTGTTTACGTGCAGCCCAGCTACACTCAGAGACAACCAAGCCTCCTGCCTGCCTGTCAAATACCAATTGAACCATAAACCTTCTGGAGACAGTCACACATGCACAGAATGATACACAAATTATATGTAATCAGCATAATACATGTGCCACGGTGCAGTGTGAGCAGATACACAACCACAGACTGCAGTAACAGAACAGAGAGATGACAGTGGTCTTTGTTCTCCAGTTCTCAGGTGAAATAGGAGAGAGGATGAAGGACAGCTACGGAGATTTCTGCAGTCACCACACTGAGGCTGTCAGCTACTACAAAGAACAGCTGCAAAACAACAAAAAGTTCCACAACATCATACGGGTAAGACACATTGGTCTTTTCATTTTTGATGTCAGATTTAATCCACAGTACATGTGTGGGAAAAGCTGGAGTGCAGAACTTTTGTCTCCCCCCTCTGGCAGTGAGAGTAATTACACAATGAATGAACGATAACATAAAAGAAAATAAACATCAGGGATAAAATAAATTAAAAATCACTGATTAAAGGGTAAAATTAATTCTGTAATAATACTCAAAATCTAAATAATATAAAGCTAGGTCTTTAATTTCCTTTTGCTTTGCCAATAGCTTTTTGGCAGCTATAGGCTTAATCAGAATTGTGTGAATTTGTTTGCCGAGGGCTTGAAAGTAAGTGACGTTCATTTAAATGTGAAAGTCCCATATTACAGCTTTAAGGGCATTCAGTCAGTTTGCAGTCTGATAAATGTTATACTGAATAATAACCTTTTTTCTTCTCAGAAAATCAACAACCTGTCCATTGTGCGGAGGTTAGGAGTGCCCGAGTGTATTCTCTTGGTGACGCAGCGCATCACCAAGTACCCAGTGCTAGTGGAGCGCATTTTGCAAAACACTGAAGGTCCAGTATTTCATGTGCATTTTACTGCTAAAATAAATCCCTATTGAGAAGAGAACACCTGTATATTTAATGAGGAATAGCTTGACTCAGTATAGTTTTTTATTGCTGTATCTATAAAGTATCACTTTGTTTCCGTCTCTAGCGGGTACAGAGGAGCACGAGGATCTGACTCGGGCTCTGGGTCTAATTAAAGACACCATCGTTCAGGTTGACGCGCTGGTTAATCTCCACGAGAAGAACTCTCGACTCCGAGACATACACAACAAGATGGAGCCAAAGGCGCTGGGAAAAATCAAAGATGGACGAGTGTTTCGCAGGGAAGACCTGGCGCAGGGCAGAAGACGGCTGCTGCACGAGGGCACAGTCAACTGGAAGGCTGCTTCTGGCAGGCTCAAAGGTATGAGTAGGCACAATAAAACAAGGTGCTTTACTTAGCTACTGTTTAGTAATGTGCATATATGTGTTCCAAACCAATATGGCTGGCATTCTGGCCTTAAGAAAGTTTTAAAATGAATTAGTAAAAAAGATACTCATATATCTTTTCAGCTTGCAAATTTACAGGTGTCTTTTGTGGTTGTTATCCTTTTAGATATTCTCGCAGTGCTCCTGTCAGATGTGTTGCTCTTGCTACAAGAAAAGGATCAGAGATACGTATTCGCTACAGTGGTAAGTGATTTATCTTTTCTGTCAATATAACACTAAGAATAACAACATGTGTATTAAAGAGGAATAATTGAGTCATGTGCTGTAAGATGTGAGTGGGAGCAGAATTTGGTTGATGATACACGACAGCAGGGCTGCTGGATTATGGCAGAAATTATAATCATTGATTATTTTGGTCAGAATTGAGATCACGATTACTCAGTGTCTTAGGGAGCATCATGCCTTTGCATTTATAGAACTTTTTTAAAAAGTTCTCTTCAAACGTGGATTTTCTTGAATTTTAAATATTATTCAACTAAAAAACAAATTTAAAATAAATGTAAAAATATATAAATATAAATGGCTAGCGAAAGCGGTAGAGACCCCTAGCTGTTGGTAGAAGAGCTGTAGACTGCGATTAAGCTGAGCAGCATGCAAGGAAAGGAATTACAATATAATATATCTGAATTTATTTCTCGCTTTTCCCCTGATGGTCTAAAGAAAAATGTGCTAGTTGATTTTTAGAAATAAACTCACTAAGGGTGTCTTAAAAGTTGCTTGATCTACTGAGAAAGTTGCCAAGTTGGCAGCACTGAGCGCCCTGCTGTGAAGAAAACAGGTGTGTTGAATTTATAAGACAAGTCAAAATGAGAGCATTATTGCAAAACAGAATGCAGCACAATAACCTTTTTATCTCAGTTATCTTGTTTTCATAGTTGTTTGAAGCCAAAATCATAATTGGAAAAAAAGAACAATTGCCCAGCCCTGAAAATGCTATTACTACCTCAGGTACCAGTAACCGAAAAGCTCTTGTCTCTTTCCTCCTTCTTCTTCATCCCCTTTCATTGTTTTCCCCCCAGGATAACAAGCCGTCAGTGATCTCCCTTCAGAAGCTAATTGTCAGGGAAGTGGCTCATGAGGAGAAAGCCATGTTTCTTATCTGTGCCTCCTCCAATGAGCCCGAGATGTACGAGATCCACACCACCTCCAAGGAGGAGCGAAACACTTGGATGGCACACATACGGCAAGCGGTTGAGAGGTAGCTGCATTCATACAGAGAGGAATTACACAACCTTTCATTACTGTTACTCACATTTTGTGGAAAGTTTTTAAACAAGATAGGGGAAACATTTAGGTATAACAGAAAATGTATCATAACCAAACTCAGTTTGCTTCCTCTGTCTCTCCATCTGTAATGGTTTCTGTCCTGTGTCCTCTTAGTTGTCCTCATACAGAAGAGAGGCTCTTCAGCGAGGAGGAAGATGCAAGGGCTTCAAGGTTCAAAGAATTTCAAGGTAAATGCAGATCAAAAGCAATGACCCCTGGAAAATCATAAAGTAGGTATAGTTGGCCACAAGAGGGTGCTCATGTATCGTCTTAACCTTAAAATTGTTACAAGTTGATTTGTCTTTGTTTTTCTTTACATCTCATCTCAGTAGAAACAGATTTAGGACACACAGATTTTACTCCATGTATCAAAAGCTGTTTATGACACCTATGACTTTTACAGGTGTGATGAAGCATAAGGGTTGCTGTGTAGTTGCACAAGAAGTACACGTGTTAAATCCTGCTTCTCTATCTATTGTTTTAAGGAATTAAGTCCTCTCTTGCTCCTTTTCATGTTTCCCATCGCAGAACGGCTGAGCAAGAAGGATGCAGTGGTCGTCCAGGCTCTTACTGAGAAGCTGCAGCTGTTTGCGGAGATGGCAGAGTCCGTGGCAGGTTTAGAGGACACAGCGTCACGTTCCAGACTTCTGCTTCGAGGAGACGCCTCAGACCTCCAGCAGGGGGAGGCCCTGCTCAAAGGAGCGATTACTGAGGGTGGGACGATGCTGCATGATATGTGTATCTGTTTCAGATGCAGAGGCATTGTGTGAATTTTACACAAGACTTTTGTCAATTTTAGGTTCATCTACTGCAGCTGTGTAAAAAAAAAAATCACTTGATAGGAGCATTGTTGCATTTCCACGTTCAGCTTTTCAACTTCAAAATCAAAAATGTGTTTTTCCCTTTAGCTGTAGTACTATTTATCAGTCTAAATTGTTTCAATGTGAGTTGCAGATTATTGGAGATGTCAGCTGTAGAGATGTCTGCCTTCCCTCAAATATAATGGAACTAGATGTCGCTGAGCTTGTGGTGCTCAAAGCTTAAAATGAACTTGTTGTGAGCGGTTTATTTCCAATACTCAGCAACTCGTACAACAATCTAGACTGATAAATAGCACTACTGGTAAGAGGACGATATCTGTCTATCTATTTCAGGGTGAACTACCCCTTTAACTTGCTGTCTCTTTCACTATAGTGGAGAATCTGCAGAACCTGCTGCAGTCTGGGGTGAGGGAGGAGGCACCACCCTCGCGACTGGAGGAAGGGGGCGGCTCGGGGCTTCTGCCCAGGCGAGCGGACACCTTTGGGGGCTATGATAGCAGCCCCACCATCCTCAGTAAGAGTGAGTCCAGCACAATGCACGCCCTGAGGAAACCTGCCATCTAATGGATTTGCAGTTGTATTTCAGCGGCCTTTATGCCATTAATAAATCCTGAATTCTAAACAAATTTGACTGTCGATTCCTTGAATTGGTTTTATTGGTTGAAGAACAAATTTCTCTGGGGCCTAACTTAAAAAAGAGCATTTCAGGACAGCTGTAGGCAAACATTTATACATGTATATCTGTGTTGTTTATGTGCAGTGTGTGTTATTGTCAATATCTCTATGTACCGGTTTGGTTTAATTACTTGTGTGTGTTTGTCCCTGTGTCCGTTTCCATGTGTGTGTCTGTGTTTTGTGTGTCTGTGCCAGATGGCAGTGTGAAGAAGAACTTTTCTGGCGAGTCCAGAAACAGAGACAGAAGCCAGAGAGCCAGTTCTGACCCTCAGCTCAAAGACCTCTGTGGCAGCCACACCCTGGAGCAGACGGTAGGGGCTCAACACACACACACGCACACACACACAGACAAACAGTATATCTTGGGATGAGTCATACTGTTCCTGTAAATAGTAATGACCAGACCAAGTCATCTGGAAAGTTTCCATGTCCTGATGTTTACTGTAACCCTGTTCTCCCAGGTCAATTCATTTGTTTATAAATAGATAAAGCCTTGATAATATAAGACTGAGACTGATCGGGCAGACAGAGTGTGACGACATGTTGTTGACAATGAGCAGTGTGTGAGAAACAAAGCCAGTTTTACTCCCTGTTGCAGGAAAACATGCCCCATATTGAGTTACTGACAAATATTTGATCGTTGTTATGCTGCTCAGCTCTAAAGCTTGTAGAGACAGTTTTTTAACATTATTTGCCACACAGAATAGTACTAGTTGTACCAACATGGATAATACCAGGAGCTCAGTCAAATTTCTTTTGTATTTTAGTGTCTAGGAGGTACAGAAATTACATCCTATACCTGTATATAGTACGTGCAGTGTGTTTGTGATGTTGTTTCATTAGTATGAGCTGCTGTGTGTCTGACTGTTGTTGCTCAGGTTGATGAGAGCTGCTGCACTCCCGCCAGATGGAACCGCATCTGGTCCAACTCCTTCCCCGAGGCTGAGGTAAGCTCTCCTTCTCTGATCTGTCACCTTGTGCCAAACAACTCTGCTGGATTTGATATTCATAGCCATGCCTACTGAACTGAAAAGATGTACCTATGAGAAGTTTACAAATCCAATTAAATACTGTTGTTTTGGTGATTTCTGTAGTTGTTTGATTATGATAATCTTCCCTTTGTCTCCATTGTAGTTCTTCGACAGAGTGCTGATGCTCTCCCAAAGGCTCTATAGTCTGCAGGTAACTAACTGAAACATGGTATATTCTGTATGTTTGCAGTTTCTCTTTTACTGTACAAGTCCCAGTACATATGTCACATATGTTCTCTAATGACCTTGTGTTATTTTTCACCTGTCCCTGTCTCCGTCTTCAGGCCATCATATCACAACAGGACAGTCACATTGAGCTGCAGCGAGCCTCGTTGACAGAGCGGGCCTCCCTGCCCGGCCGCCACAGAGGGAATGTGCTCCTGGAACAGGAGAAGCAGCGGACTCTGGCTCTGCAGAGAGAAGAGCTGGCGAGCTTCCACAAGCTGCAGTCTCAGCACCGGCAGGAGCAGCAGCGCTGGGAGAGGGAGAGGGAGAGGCACCGGCACCAAGTTGAAGCCACCGAGGCCCGGCTCCGACAAAGAGAGGAGGAATGCAGACGGCTGGAGGTGAAGTGCTCTGTCTTCCTTAGGCCTGTAGGACAAGTTGAAAGAGTGAAAGATGTATGTGAAAGGCTGAATTTCATCAACCCACAGCTCTGCGTTACTTTTGAATTATGGTCTCATTGTTCTATGTTTGATTTTCTCATTTGCAGTGAATAGAAATAAACTGTTCCTTTCTGGAGGTGAAGTCCCTCCTCTTCTGGTGGACCACTATGGAACCTTATTATGGAAAAACTATGTATGGTAGTTAACAGTGAGAGACAAAAAAAAATTTGATCCTGCTTAAATTGTGTTATGAAATACACATATTAAGTTTGTCAATTTAAAAGGAACTTTTGCAAGTCAAGTTTGTTGTTAAAAGGATGAGTCTGAAAATATGGAATTAGAAAGACTACAGTCTTAGCTTTCTCTCTTGCTGAAGCTACGATGCCTGTGTGTGTTTCTCACCGGGATGTACTCACACAAACAACAGGTCTTGCTTTTTCTTTCACGTCCTGGCTGATAAATAAGACCAAGAGTTGCAGGATAAAAAGCATCAGGCGAGATTTCGTCGTATTTGTGCATGGAACATAGCTAGCTAGCTGGTGTTGGTGATGTATATCATGTGAGACGTCACAGTTCACAGAAAGCTTATTGTTCTACGACAAACCTTATGACAAACTCCAGCTTGCTCGACTTTCAAACTTATCTTTTAAATTGATACACATTTCAAACTAAGTTCAAGTGGGGGACACCGAGAAAGGTGCTATTTTGAAGAAACTAGAATATAAAACATTTTTTCAGTTATTTCACCTTTTTTTGTTAAGTACATAACTCCACATGTGTTCATTCATAGTTTTGATGCCTTCAGTGAGAATCTACAATGTAAATAGTCATGAAAATAAAGAAAACGCATTGAATGAGAAGGTGTGTCCAAACTTTTGGCCTGTACTGTATATAGTGGCAGGAACCAATCAGAGGCCATCACATGACCCATATACAGTAATGGTATGACAGGTGAAACTAATAGATAATAATGACAAAAAATCAAGTTAACAAAAAACACAGGATGACATGAGATACCATACCCAGAAAAAACACAGGATGTATTTCACGAATAGTATTTCATAAAAATGTCTTAATGTTGCTTGGTTTTTTTTTTCTGGATGCAGGAGCAACTGGCAGAGGAGCGGCGGGAGCTGGAGAGTCAGAGGGAGACGTACCAGCAGGACCTGGAGAGGCTGAGAGAGTCCACCAGAGCTGTGGAGAAAGAAAAGGAACGCCTGGAGCACCAGAAGAAGATCAAGAGGAAGACTATTGAGGTGGGAACTGGTAGTAGAGATGATGGCCTAACAGTGTAACAAAATACAACATTTGCTGATACAGAAATATCACAGTATGCCTTAATTTTAGAGAAAAGGCTCAAGACTAGCAAGCAGGCTGTTACTAGCTAAGACAACATTTAATTCACACAAATAATTAACTTCAAAAAAGTAAAGGAGCAGCTGTAGTCCAAAAATGGATGTGGACAGCAGACACGCATGCTGCTCTGTTTATACCACATTAGCTGCCTGCATACACGGATGTGTTTGCATGTTTGTCAGTGTGTACGGTCAGCATATTAGCAGATGGTGGAATTCACGTCATGTGGATCCTCCCAGCCACACAGACACAGAAACTATAGATGAAGCTGAAGCTAACAAATGTGAAATATTGGTTCAGTTTGCGATACAGTGTGATTTATTTCAGATACACTTAACTATAGCTTGCTCTTCAGTTTTATTACTGATGACTGATTGTATGAAGGATTTTTATTATTACTATAGTTTGTAGGGGACTTTGATTTAAAAAACGCTTCTGAAAAATAGAAAACTCAGATTGAAAGTCACAAAAGAGCATGCTACTACACTTTCAAAGGTGTGTGTCAGAAAATGGAAAATGAGGTGGAAAGCGGGGTGTTGGGTGACAGGGAAGTGAGGAGGTAATACCAGGAGCTGTGGTGCTGGTGATGATTACTCACATGATAAAGAATGCGAAGGGGCTTTCCAGTCTCTCACTTCCTTTTTCGCCGTTTCTTTGCATCAGTTTTCCAAACCTCTCCCACCTAGCCTCTCTTTTTTTCTCCTTCCATCCCATCCCCTGGCTATGAATCTTGTACCCACCCTTCTAAGGTGGAGGAACACTGAGGAGCCAAATATATGTATGAAGGAACATTTAGTTCTTGAGTTAAGGTAGAAAAGAAGCCTAGGTTTCAGCTCAAACAGCCTGTTTCACAGATGCACAAATGATAAGCACGCATACAACAGAATACATCTCCACCTATGCAGGGAGCAGTCTTTCTCCTCACCTCTCTGTACCTCTGCTTCTCCTCTCTCCTCCCGGTGTTATCCTTCTTTCTCTCCTTGCAGCACAATGCGGGTCATTGTTTGTGAGTTTCATGGGAGAGGAGCTTTGAGAAGGATCCACTGACCGTAATTTCATGCCTGGTGCTAACAGATCTGTCAAGGAGCTACAGTAAAGTTACCTAATATCAGCCTTTAGTGTTTTCAAAGGCCCATATCACCGTCACAGTTTGGTTGATTGACATTCTCTGTGAGAGGGAAGGGCAACTGAGGCATGGGAAGTTTTATCTTGATAAGACTTTATCTTCTCATCAGACCAAGTAGTTACAGACAAACGTGACTGTTCTGGTGTCACTACTGGGGTTGGGCAGTGTAATTTTACAATATCAATATACCATGATACCAATAATTTTCTGTAAAACTTAAACTTCAAACCCTGACAAAACAAAACTCATAACTCATAATGCTATGATGAAAAACATAAATGAGAGAACTAGAAATCACATGAGGGGAGGCAACAGCTTATTTGAAGTCAATAAAACCAAGCAGACTTTGTCTTTGCATCACCAGTTGTTCTCGCCCCGACCCCTTGGCGTTCCTGTTACTTAGCAACCAGCTTGGCTTGACGAAAGAAGGAGTAAGCCAGTAGGGGTGTAACAATCCATCGATCTGGATCGATATATCGATTTAATGATCAACGATCCAATAACAGTGATCCATATCATTACTTTAACATAGGCTTTTATTTTGAAAGTCTGTGTCACTGTCAAACAGCGGCAGGCAGATGGCAAGCACCCAAGAGAAAGAGGATGAGGATAATGTTACTTGGTAAATAAATCAGCAGAGTTGAAATAATTTGGATTTCAGGGCAAATAAGGATCAACAAACAGAGCACATGGCGTATGTAAACAATGACTTTGCAAGATAAAACAAGATGTACCTGCCTGGACGGGCGTCTCACCTCGCTAACTTCTTGCTACAGCAACATTAGCTGCTCTGTTTTAACAATGTTCAGCTAAAAAACATGCATTGTATGGCCAAGAATAAAAAAGAAAGGGGTGGCAGCATCCTCTATAACAGACTGTGTTAAATGGGCATTTAATATCGCCTAATATCGATCGCAGACCCCTGAATCGTACTGAATCGAAATCATATCGTTGCAGATTTTGTAATATCGGAAAACATCATATCATTGTCCAAAGAATCGATATAATATGGTATCGTGATGAAACTGGTCATTTACACCCCTATAAGCGAGTAAGTTAGTTGGCCCTAAATCATGGATCCAGAGATTGTTAGAGATTGTTCTATAGAGTAAACAGTACCCTCTATAGTCAAATCTAGATTGTGTTAACCGTTGAGTGTTGGTCCCTCTGCTCTGTGGGTACATTTTTAAAACAAGCCATCTGGATTTGATCACAGGGAGAGGAGCGTGAACATTAATGACAGCTCCACCACCTGAGTCACACATATGATTCTGTCATCAGGTGGAGGCCATTTAAAACACACCTAATTATGGGACTATTGGCTCTGACTAATGAATGAGTCAGTGTGTTCTTCAGCTTCTTTTCTTTTTTCTGCTTCTTGAGAAAATAAAAAATGTCAGTGCACATACAAACTGGAGCTCTGTTTTCCACGAATCCGGACAGATCAGCTGACGGGCTGCACTGATACACATGCTTCCATACATGGGACGATGTGTTTTTCTGATTAAGGCTGTCTCCGGTGATGTCATTTGTTCCTCCCTGCTGTCTGACATTCCTACCTGGTCGACGCCTGACAGTTATCTGGACTTGCCAGTGCCTCTCAGTCTAATGCAAGAGAAGTAACTGACAGATGACACAACGCCATCCATTCAAGTCTGGACTTGTCCTCCCCCCAGAAAAAAGCTACAGTGCTTTTTTGCAACTGAGTGTTCCGGTGTTTTGTTATTCATCTACTGCAGTTTCACTCATAACATCTTGAGACATCTGGCTGCCGATCTACCATCCCAAAGATTTCATGGTAACAAGATTTGTCAGAGACGTGCCTCAGTCCTCAGTTAACTGCAGTCTTAACTCAAGACGTACACAAACACAACCAGCTGACATGAGTTATTGCATTTCTCTTGTCATTACTGACTCTGAGCAGTACCTAGAACACTTCACAGGGACTTCTTGAAAACCACATCCTCAGGCTGGACTGACCTCATCTGTTGTGATGAGTAATGGCGGGACCCTGGTAATTACAGAGGCCGTTACTGAAACAGTGGCGGTAAATAGGATTGTTATGTGGTTTGTTTGTTTGTTGCAAGGACTGCAAGATAAAACCTGAAGCAGGTTAAATTTAGACCCTATCGAGACTCATCACCCCATTAAGTCATGCCCATAATATTTGTTTCAGACCAGCTAAGTAGTGTGTTTGTGTGTTTTGTACACACTCAGAATGTATGGGTTGCAGCTCCATACTGTTGGCTGCACTGTGGGAATTTCTTGGCTGCGGTAATGGGAGATTTGGAAGCGGTTTGTTCCCCCTCTGCGTCAAACACATCAAACAGTCTTTTCATCAGCTGTGACCTCAGGATCTGTTCCAGGCTTTGGGCCAGCCTGATATCAACAGACATTTAATCACCAGCACCCAACATTAAGACTCATCAGCAAACCCGTGGAGCTATGATTAGACCTCATAAAAAAAAAAAATACATGCCTCCCTGTAAGTGTGCGTGTGTGTTTCGGAACATATGTGAGTGTTTGCACAAGAACGGTGCTAGTTGCGGCATGTCCTAACATCAGAGGAACTTCTCTTTTATGTGTTACCTCATGTGATCGCATTTGGCCTCTTGATAAGGAATGCATTGCATTTTTTGTTTGGCTCTACCCCAACAGAGCCTCGGGTCCGATTGCTCAATAATCCTGTGAGTGCAAAGTCACAAAACGTGTTCATAATCAAGGTTAGAGCTGGAGCTAGGGATTTGATTGACAATAAATAGTCGAGAAGAGAAATGACCTGCAAAATACAGCAAGAATCACTGCAACAAAGATAAAAAAAATACGGACTGGACTTAAGACTACAAGGTCAAAGGTTCAATACCTGCACTACTGTGGAAGGAAATGCGTCAATGAGTAACTCCTGCTGTCTTTAGTAAATTATTTGAGGTGCCTTTAGGCAAAGCATCCAGTTTAACGAGTGCCCCTTTCTCCTGCTTCGCCTGCAAGAGCAGAAAATTGTTAAACTGGATTGCCACCTGGCGTGAGTAACTACATGACAGAAAACATTGCTAAAAACCTGCCAAGATTTGCGAAGTTCAAGAGAAACATTAAAAGGTCAGTCATAAACGATGACCTGTATCTGTGTTTCTCACACTCTGAGTTAACTTCCCCTCTTTGGCCTCAGTCTCCAGGCTGATTTATTTCACGGGGTCTGAAAAACCCTTGAAGAGTCACCCTTTACACATCAACACCCTCACCATGTACACACACACACACACACACACCTATATGCCTGTGACTGGCCTCTTCTATAATCAGCCGGTAGCAGTTGCTTTGAGAGGCTAAGACAGAACACCAAGCTCGAGGGCAGATATTTTCTTTTTACGCCATCTGTCACTGAAGCTATCCCACCTGTTCGCTGCACACTGTATGCAGTACTGTTCTGTGGCCATCTTCAGCTAAAATATTGTCCAAAAAATTACCCATGTGAAAGAAATAAGTGGCTGGATATAGAGTAAGTTGAAGATTTCAGGGCGTCTTGTCTGTTTCCAGACATTGTTTCTTGAGATACGGCTAATGTGATCTAATAATGATTTTCATTATTAATGAATCTGCACATTATCATTATTTTTTATAGTTTTAAAAAACATTAAGAGTCCAGTATTAAATGTTAAAGTCCAAAATCACGTCATCAAATGTCTTGTCTGACCAAAATAGCTGGAATCAGAGAATGATGGTTATTGAAATGGTTCTTTAAGTGACTTATCGCTTCAACTCTAATGTGATGTCCCCATATATTGTATAAAGTGGATGTAGCCACTGTGATGTCACCAATTGATTCGTGAACCCATTTTGAATCCTCAAGTTTGGATTGTAGACATCTTTAATTTTTTGAGTCGGAAGTGACCATATTTGGTTGAGATGGTGAAGATAACTCTAATGCTAGCTGCTAATGTGGTTAGCACGAGGCATTTAAAACTATGGTTAACTGTGATAAAGCTAATGCTAATTTTTGCTACCAAAAAGAAGACTTAAAACCGTTTAAACAAAATGAACTCCCTTGAAAAACTGACAATCGTACTCATTAGAGCAGGGGTGTCAAACATATGGCCCGGGTGCCAGAACCGGCCCACCAAAGGGTCCAATCCAGCCCACTAGATGACTTTGCACACCTCATACTAATGCTAGGCAGTGTCGGGTCGAAACACTAGATACTGAAATTCAATGAATACTTTCTGTGGTCAGATTTAAAGCTATTGAACACTGTGCAAAATATTGTCAACCAGCAGCTTCAGTACAAAAGAATCTGTATCAGCCTTCTGTCTTGAAACAGTGTAATGAAAGTGAGTAGTCGACTGACTGAAAGTAGAAAAACTGAGACATACTGTTGAATTTGCACATTTTCTGAGGTTATCGTGGGCTGTTCATCATTAGTTTTGTAAATGGATGAACATTTTCACAGTTGACTTCTTTACATAAATAAGGGAAACATTTTAAGAGGTTGTTATTTATAGGTCACTATGTAATGGTTTTAGTGGACCACTGGAGGTCAAAGTGGGTTGTATGTGACCCATGAACTTAAATGAGTTTGACACCCCTGTGTCAGAGGGTCTTTTAGTGCAACCAAAACATTACAATTAACTACGCCTGTGCCCTGTGAATTTTGGATTATGCTATGGTTACGTTACCTTACCAGCATTGTCGCCGTGTCACCAACCTGTTTAAACAGGTGATTTCCTTTTGTAAAAAGAAAAAAAAATCTGTAGAGGCCAAAACTGTTGTGTACCAGGCTGTAAGCATGTTTATTTCTGCTGTAAAGTTGGGCATTTTAATATGGAGGTCTCTGGGGATTGGCTTGCTCTTGGAGCCAGTTTTGGCACTTTGCAGTTTTTGGCAGGAGTCCTGACACTGAATCATTGCTCATCACCAAACTTAATAAAAAACAGTATTTACTCTGCATAATTATCACATTTGTAAACTGTATGAACAACTTGAACAAAATTTGATTTTGGATTAGACCAATTTGAGGCTGCAGTGTTTATTAATCTCAGTAATTCAGCACAGATCAGAGCTGCACATGGCCCATAGAAACTAATACTCAAGTCAGTATCTCACACATGTTCACTACCACACGTCAGCTGGGCTAGGTAAGCTTCAGCAACCAGTATCTCTTTCCCACTGGTGTCACGTTGTGTACAAGGCGACACATTGTGCAGTGAGTGGAGATATGTATGATATGGGAGTATCCAGGCAGTTTGCAGGATGAGAGGAACCTGGCCGTATAATTAGCTCATCCAGGCCTGTCATTAACGGAAGCCTCTGGAAGGCAGCCAGTGCTAATTGTTTATGAGCTGTCAGTCAGGGCTCTTTGTGCTCTGAAGCTTCCGCACAGTTTACTGCCCTGGAAACCTGGTGTTTGTGCCGCTTAAAGCCCATCACCTTGTTCTGGGAACAATGCAACATCTGTGTGCCAAGATGAGTGAGTGCTGAAGGAGGAAAAATGATGAAGGGGAGGAAGAAAGGGGAGATTTAGGGAAGGAGTTATGGAAACTTTCCCACTGCAGGGGCCTCTCTCTGCCTCAGGGCCTGTCATGCTCTGCTGTTACAACTGGGGGAAGCGCACACATACACACAGTCACAGTCAGATGAGTTTGCCCTTCATGCCTTGTGAAACACTGTCATCATGTGTTCCTCTTCTCCACAGGAAGTATTCTACATCATCATCAATCATGTAGCATGTGGACTGAATATCAAACAGAACAGTTACAGACTGATGTCAAACTTTACGTTAAAGACATTTCTGATGATAAAACTGGTGTTAGACTCACTCATGTTTGTTTGGTGTTACATTATCATGATGATACAGGCCTATTTCTTAAAATGTCAGATATAGATGATATGATGATAACTGTGTTATCAGCTTTGTCATGTTAGTTTGCTTATTTAACCAATCAAACATACAGATTAAAAGTTGTTTCACTAGTCAGTACCATCATTTCACATTAATAACCAGTAGTCACTTGTAGTGCAACATCTATATTTCATTTCTCATAAATAATGCATTTGTATTATCATTGAAATGAAATTTTTTACTGTCGCATGTTTCAGTGGCTTTTCAACGCAGCTGAGATTCAAATTCAAACCAACAGCGTCTCTGTAAAATGTTACTATTTGTGAAACTTTATTAATAAAAGGTCTATTCAGACATAAATTATTAGTAAGTGGCTGCTCAAAAACCCACATGTACTTGTCCAGCTATGATCAGAACAGATTTTGGAAAGTTTTAACAACTGAGTTTATATTAAAGTTCTTTCAGAAAGGACCTGCTGTTAAAGAAGGTCATGCACAAAGTTTTGCACCTTTGCTTTATCTTATAATAGCTCTAAGCTAAAATTGGTATAATGGAAATAACCTGGACTGCTTGTTTTTTTGTGTTTTTTATTTGAAAAAAAAATCATTTAAGGCAACCAAAAGACGCAATACATGTTAATAGACATGATCAGAAATGCAGGTGTGTCTGAAATAGCTGGATTCTGTCACTCATTTTTGGCCCAGAATAATTAAGAATTTTCTCAGGGAAAAGTTTTAGTTTTACATTCTGTATGATTGTGATCATTCCAGCAATCAGTCTTTGTTAATGGACTGGAAATCCCCCTAATCTCAATGTTCTCAATCAGCTCTTGGCTTTAATCAGCCAAAACATCAAGCACTTTTCTTTATGTTCGAGTCGTCAGAAAAGTCATTATCATATGTATTGATCTTAAATATTTGAAACGGTTTCAAGTCTCATTTTTCCACATCGATAGACTTGTACCAGCTGCTCTTTGTCACTCTCTCTTGTTGATAATGTTTGCTGTTGTCATTCTTATGTTCTCTGCTACTCACCAAGAAAAGAAAAGTCGTCATTGTCATGTTATAGCCTTGTTATATTTATCTTCTGATAGACATTTTAACTTGTATGCCCCCAATATTTCCCTATGAAATTGAAAATGATATAGAATATTAATATTTTTCAAGGTATTGTATCGAAGTTGAAAAATACCAGTAATGTGACAACACTGCTTTATGTATAACCAAAGCTGAACAGCCAAAAATTGCCATTTTTTTTATGTTTTGACTTTTAATTTTGATGTGTGATATGCAACATGTTGAGTCACAGTTCTGTAGAAGGGCTTAAGCATGGTGAAAAGATGTCTGTTATAGTTCATGTGATGCAGGATATGTGGGATTACTAACTCAAACAAACCCTACACCACTCCATTGTTGCCGAAATCCTCCTGGTCAATGTGATTGAATGCAGATTGGATGATAATGTTGACTCCATCTGTAGATCATCTTTCCTTCAGTCTAGTAATTAAGTGGACAATGCAGTCAGTGTCTTTTATCCACTGATGTCATGAGAGCCATTTTCTTGTTCCCCTACTTGTCTAACAGCCCTGCCTGTTTTGTTAGGCACGCCTTTATGTGCACAGGGACTATTAAGGGTTTTATGTTTCTCATTTTGTGTGTGTGTGTGTGTGTCTGTGCGTGTGTGTTTGTGTGCGTGCATTGTCCTTGAGTCTTTTGGAACACATCAAAAGCCTGTTACCAAACTTACCAAAGTGTGTGCTCAGCAGAAAGAGTCGCATGTGTTTCTGATTCCCTCTGTAGCCCATAAATACCCTGCTCCTCAACAGATTATGTTTCTGTAATGACGGCATCGCACAGACGATTTATACTGCGTATCTGCGTGTGTTTGTGTGTCTTCTATACTCTTAGGCTGTTTTAAGTTTTGTTTTGTTTTTTGTCTTCAGAAATATACTCTCATACATAGCTAACAGCAGGCTGCTTATACACACACAACATGCAAACTCCACGTTCCACAACTGCGATTCTAAACTGAATCCGACCACAAATATGGATAATTACAGTGCAGAGTTGGGAAGACATCCTCTCTGAACTTGAATACTGATTTTGAAGTCTTATATGATGATGTTTACAACAATTCCTCAGTCATCTTTCAGCAGATAACATCCAGTATTCTTCTCCTCCAGGTGGCTCCTATGTCCGGCAGTCTGAACGGGGAGCTGCTCCTGTCCTCTGGCCTCAACACCTCCACCACTGTCGCCGACCTGCCGCTGCCTCAGAAGCCCCTGGTGCGCGCCAGCCTGTCTGTCGCACCGGCCGACTATCCAGAGCGCCCTGAAGTGATGCTGCGGCGGGACACAAGCTCTTCCACCTTGCCACTAAAGACGGAGGTGCCGCTTCACCTCTTCAGCACCACCAACCAGCAGCACAAACTGGTGGGGGTGCAGCAGCAGATCCCCACCAAGCTGGCTGCCTTCAGCAGCGGCAAAGGGAAAGGAGGCAAGATAGGCAAAGCCTCACATCGCACAGACAGCACTGGTAAGGAGTTAGACCTCACAGTTAGGGTCACACCTGTGTACCTTTCCATCTCTGAACATCTGCCGAAAAAATTAATCAACAGTAACTGAAGCACACACACATCTGTACACACGGAGTCTGCTCTACAAACAGTCAGTAAGGCCCTGTAAATACCAAAGCTGCCTTTTTTCCAGCTCTTAAACCTGGCGCTCTCCAAGAAATAGCTGGCAGGGAGTGCTTGAGAGTGCTTTAGTGGCGCAGCACTTTTTCAGTCGAGACAGTTGATTGTTTCTGGTTGATACAGAATATCCACAAAATATCAGTGCAAGGTAGAGTCTTTGCTCCGGGTGAAGGGAAGGCTGAATCACTTATGGAGAAAGGATGGACCTGCTGCTCTACATGGGGCATTAGGGAAAGATATATTATTATACACAATATATAGATATATTTCTCCTCCATTATTGTCAGTGTTGAGCACTCGTACGTGTAAGATGTGACAGTTGGTCTTTGTCCCTCCAGTTTGACTGGACGGCTAGGTAGGTAGGACAAGTGTCAAGCACAGCATTTTACCCAAGCGGCACCCCCCACAGACCCCCATGTTAAAATGCCCAACTTCTCAGTAACAGTTTTGGTCTCTTTAGCTATTTCCCATCGTCATGATGACTGTACAGGTTTGTTTTTTTTTTTTTAATATATAACTCATCTGTTTGCATTTGATTAAGGCTTAATGTTACACCTAATTAAAAGCGAACAGCTTTGAATGACAGGCTGTAAGTTGATAGTGTCCACAGCTCCACCCTCTTGCCCAAATATTGGATCATAAAAAAGTATGATCGCCTCAGGAAACAACGGTTCAGTAGATACAGCCCCTAATGTACACATTCATAGATGTGCATACTATGGCTGCAGCTAACTGTAACTGTCATTTTTGATTGTTCTGTTCTTTATTTTTTCAATGAATCATTGGTTCTTTACAACATGCACAACAGTTTCCTACAGCTCATGATGACATCATCAGTCTGGCTGGACATGGGCTCAAAACTTATATGAATAATATTTAGTTTGCTACAAAGGAAGGCAGGAAAACAACACATCCTAACTACTAATCGTTGCAGCTCTCATGCATTCTTTAATGTACATCTACATATTAAATACAATGTTTTTTTTCTTGCATATGCGTGCATGTATGCCAAGGACTTCTGGGAAGAAGAGATCTTGAATCCCAGTGAGACCTTCCTGGCTAAATAAAGGATGAATAAATAAATAATATCATGTAACTGATATTTTAATGGGACTTTAACAGCCCTGTAATGTCACATACAGTGTGAATGAATAGTCTGTATGAGTAAACATACAAAGGATGATGATTTCATCTTTTAAGTACAAAGAAAACAAAGACAGAGGAGTGTCGCAGTGAAAGGACAGGGTGAGGTGTGTGACTTTTCTGTTACACTTGCACCAACAGTGCATCAGTTGCCAACTCATACCTACATCAGATTATCATAACAGTATGCTCTTTCACAATGTGGCGCCTGTTACACTGAGGTTTTCTCCTCTCTTATTCTTGCAGGTGATGTATAACAATGCAGCATGATCGGTTTTAAAATGAAATTTTCTCACCCACTCTTTGTCGGTATACAAGCCATCTGTTCCTGACATGAGCTTGACCCGATCAGCATGATTTAAGTGGCTCGTTAGGATCACATTAGCTGTCTAAATTGGGTCAGCCCTCTGATTTATCAAATCGGAGCCTGAGAGAGAGGCTAGGCCGCGCTAGTTTACCAATGCAATCTAATTTTACAATTAAATCACCTTCTGTCTCTGTTTGTCTCGGTTTCTTTGCTCCCTCTTCCTCTCCCTCCCCTGGTCTCCCCCTCCTCCTCCTCCTCCTCCTCCTCTCAGCCTCAGTGGATATGAAGCAGATGCTGCCGCTGAAGCTGTCCGCCCGAGACGACAACGCCCTCAAGGCCAAGCGCTCCATCAGCCCCCACCAGCAGCTCCCACTGTCAGCCCCTCCTCAGCCTCAGTCCCTGCATCAGCACGCAGGTACCTTTATACACACAAACTGCTCATATATATACACACACAAACACACACACACACACTTCCTCCTTCGCTCCGTTGGGACAAACCCAAACACAATCTCCTCCCGTCTGTCTTTGCCTGCTGCATTATTAAACTTGGTTCTCACAGACACAAACATGAGACGCACACATTCTCCACCTGGGCAAACCGGACGCCACCCGATCACGTTCCTGTCTCAAGCTTACATTCACGCCTCACCCTGTGTAAACACCCATCAGTTTCACATGCTTCAGTGTGATTAATGGCAGGCTGTACCGCTGACACAGACATTTTAACACTTTAATCCTCTGCCCTCACAATTACTGCTGAGGCAGGATTCCAGATGATAGATTTCAGTGTATAATGCTATTTTTGGATTAATCCCTTGCTCTCTAACAGCCTTTCTTGCATGTCTCCGACAGATCAACTCAGTCCCCCAGACAGCGCCGGGCCAGACACCCAGTCCACCTCCTCCATCAGCACCTCCCACCCTCCAAATGTCCAGAAGCCCCCCATGCCTCTTTCACAGTCTCATCCTCAGCCCTCTGTGCAGCCTCCCGCCATCCCTCCCCACTCTCAGAGCACCGGCTCCCTCCAGTTCCCATCACATCTGCAGCAGCACGGCCACAGTCCCAACGCTCAGGCACATGTCCAGGTAAATGTTCACGGGCTCACTCACAGCCACAGCATGCCGCCACCTTACAAGATTGCCACAGAGGACCTCAATAAGGAGGACGTCATCTTCTTCTAAACTGCAGTCTGCTGCCCTCAGATCAACCACTAATCACAAAAACAGAAAAAAAAGAAGAGAATTATGGGATAGTTGCAAATTAACGATGTGTCAGCCTCCAAGAAGCCACTTAAATGCGATAATGTGATGTTGATGGTTGTTGAGTGTAGGCAGCTGTGGTGTTACTAAGGGCTGGTCAGGTAAGACGGTTTAAGTATCTTTACACAGCAGCAATCCACAGCAGAAAGCAGAACCTTTGTCAGCACTTCTGTGGTCCACACAGAAAGAAAAAATGATCTTGAAGGAAAGATGACATTTCTATTTTAACATTGCTATGTTTTTAAGATGCCACAGTTTCTTTTTATTTAAGTTTTAGTTTAAGTTTTTAACTCAAGAGGACAACAAGTATGAGGAGGAAAACAAAGACTTCTTCTAACGTGTTGGAAAAGGTTTAAATGAAGTTTAACCAATCCAAAGACATTAGCTGCGGGAGCTGATTTGACTGAAAAGGACAATATGAAAGAAAAATGGTCGGGTGATTTTCAGACTCCGGTCAGGCTGGTCTGTGATGTGGGGGAAAAAAGCGAAAGGTGCAGCGATGGCGCTCTGGCCTTAACCATCTGCATCTTCTGGACCTGGATTCGCAAGAAATGATTCAACAGGAAGTCAGAAATGATCCAACTCTTAATACAGGAACACTTTCTGCTTGATGTTTCATTTGCACAATGTAAATACTCCATTCCAGACTAATGAATGAGCTTTTATGGACAACATGTTTTTCGTTTGGTTTTACACGTGTCAAAATTTTTGAAGGTTCATTTCATTGTGTTGTTCTTGTTCTTCTTAACCACGCGGTGGAGTACATTTCAAGTGTTGCCACTGGTTGTGAAACCTGAAACAGGAGTTATTTTTTCAGACTGGTGTGTAATAATTCATTTCAAATAAGGGAGAGTTCAATTTGCGGCAAATTCATTTTTTTCCCCCAACTCATGCAGAGTGAACAAACTCAGGGAAGTCTTTATTATGTCTGCACAGTTTGAAATTGTGTCTCAAAGGCCTTTGCACACTGAGTCTGTTTTTTTTGTTCAAAATTATCACACGTCTAAAAATCCATGAGAGACATTTGACCAGGAATCAGTGAAGAAAATGTAGCAGCGGGACACAGCCATGACAAGACAGAGGAACAGGGTGCACACAATCATTTCATAACTCAGACAGCTCACTTTCAACAGGTCAGATAGAAACATTCAGGTGGATTATGATGAAGAGGAGGTGGATGTAGACCACACATAAGATGTGGAGGACAGCTTAGCTCTGTCATGCAGCTGTGGTGCCAAATGAAAGACGGAGGGAGTGGTGACAGCCAGATTGGTAACTCCAGTTTAGAGAGGCGGAAAGGAAAGGAGGAAATGTGTCTTTTGATTTTGTCACATATTAGGAATTTTCACAACAAATACAACAATAAAACGCATCAGAATCTGTTTGCAAGGTTTCTTTGCGTAACGATTTTTTCAGATGACGGATTTAAAAAATGCATCGGAAAGAAATGGACTCAGTGTGCAAAGGCCTTTACTTGCATTATTCTCAAAAACACAGGTTTTACTGTACAATCATTATTCTTGCATTAATAATATTCCTAAAAAAACATTTCACAAGTACATTTTGTTGCATAATTTAATACAGAAATTTACAACAGATAAATATGTACATTTAATCATGTACTTAAATTAAATTAGCCTTCAGACTTTAAGAGTTTAAAGGTGTATTTGAATGTAGAACACAATTGCGCACACTCTGGCTCAATATGCATTTCTTTTATTTTGATAATGTTTCGATCTTTGGGCCATCTTCAGGATCAACAAACATATGTGATATATATGTCATATACTTCCCAAACTTTTAGCAGAGCTGCTCTTGACCCTGTAGGAAATGAGCTCATCTTTGCAGCACACTGCACCGTGTAGACATCAAAAAAGCCTCGCTGAGTTTGTTCCACTTCATGTCAAGTATCCCTTTAAGAGACACATCTTTGAGAAACACATCTGTTGCCATTTAAGTGGAACCGTAGTGCACTGTGTAATTCATGACATTTCATGCTGCATGTTGTTTTAAGGGCAAAATTAACTTTTTATTTTGAAAAAAGAGAGAAGATTTGGGGTTATAAACTTTCAAGACGACAAAAATAATCACAAGTTTCATACAGAGTTTAAATGCACTGGAAATATTTAACCCATCATCATAATAACAGAAATATGACTTTCTGATTTTGCACTAGTTGGTCCAGTAAAATAAAGGCCTCTATGTGTTATCTCCAGATGAGTCAGATATTGACAGTAAGGCCCCACTGTGCATACTGGAGTTAAAACTGGTGTCAACACTGTTTTATATCTCTCAGTCTCTGTTATTCTGGATTGGCTTCACTGATATGATGCATCATATTATAAACTACACATTCTCCCTCTTTAACCACACATATATAGTATGTACAGTATTCTGGAGAAATGTGTTCAGAACATTGAAGCAGTTTAAAGGTTATGGATTGTAGCCTAATTTTTCACTCAAGTCAGGAAATGAAAAGTTCAGCGAGTCACATTTTTGAAAGCTGTGTCTCTGCTGACTTGGCAGGATGGGTTCATTTCAGATATATATATATATATATATATATATATATATATATATATATATATATATATATATATATATATATATATATATATATATATGAAGATGACAGTTTTAATTGAGACCCTGAGGTCTCATCGACGCTGTGTTTTATTGATTGCTGATAACATTTCATTAGCTGCGTCTTAAATCTCTGCTTGACTGAAAAGCGGTACTGTGACGAGTGCAGTGGTCCTGCAACAAAAATGACTATCAGCTTTTGTCTGAAATTTCAATCTTGATCTGTCTTCACAGAAGAAATACAGAGATGTCCATGTGATTTCCTGTCTCTGTACATACGTGATAACCCTTTAAATCACGAAGGAGTTGACACATTGATGTGTTTGTGTCTCTGGAGGGAAAAATGTCAGAAGATTTTTGTCTTTGTCCAAGTAAGCTTGTCTCTGAAGCTGTGATCACTAGCTGGAGTGTTTATGTATATTATGTATATTGTTGTACATACTGTGTGTGATATCCGCTGCACCGGCTGCCCTCTTACACACTCTTGTATTAGGAACAGAGATATTTGACGTGCATCATGATGCAAAAGTCAGCCAAAAGTCTGTTTGTGCATATGTGTATATACACTTAAAGTACACACATGGGTGTGTATGTACGATACGGTACGCCTTGCTTGGGGTAGACTGGTGGCAGTTTAATGAAACCACAATCAGTTGTTGATTTTGTTTTTGAATGAACTTAAAATGAAGGTGTGCATATTTAATCTCCTGACGCGTGTCGATGTTGTAGCATTGAAGCCGAGGTGCACTGTCTGTCGTCTTTTTCCCGCGATCCATGAGTGATGTTTCACCAAGATTATGTAGCAGTCGTGAAAACTAAATCATCTGCTTGTTTCAGTTGGTTAAACCAAAGACACGCTGGGCTGACTGGGTTCCTGTCTGTGTGCTCTTGTATGAAGGAGAAGTGACACTGCGCTGGTTGTGTGGTCGTCCACAGAGTCTTATTACTTGTGAAAACATCCTCCAGGGAGTGTCCATCACGAGTGTGTTTACAGCACATTGTAGTCCAGCTAATATCCTGTCTCGGGTCTAATTTTTGGGTTTGCTGTGTGTTTGTCTTGTTTTAAATCCTCATGTCCAGATCTGAAATATCTCTCTATACACAGAGATTCACTTTGAAACCAGAATACACAAACAATAAATCAAATGGGGCGTCGACTTTCCCTGTTTTCCGATTTATAGAGGCACAACCCAGCTCAGGATATGAGCTCATCTGAAACTGTCTTAGAAGATATTTATGTGCACCATCTCTTAACAAAACAACTATGTAATATCAGTGTGCACGTGAACACACTTGGTGGTTTTCAGTGGGTTGAGCCCTTCAAATATCCCTCTAGACTTTGACAAAACAATCTCAACTCAGCATCCACTTACAAGCTTTTTTACCTTGAGCTTTCAACCCTATCACATGGTCTTCATCAGCATAGTTAAAGGGATACTGTTGCGATTTTCAACCAGCTCTGTATCATAACACTGTGGGTAATATGTGTAAATGAACTGTGGTAAACTTACCGGTGCCCAGATCTCCCTGCTCATCTCTCAGCTCACATGGATTTTTGCTGGCTCTAGTGCTGTTGCTCGAACTACAGATTGTACTTGTGTATTTTTGTATGCCCGCCACCATGGACACAAAGAGTATAGAAGCAGGTCGAAAGAGAGACCCGCCTCTTTTTTGCTCAGATCAAACGGCAAAACTAGACAGTGCTGACCACTGTTTAGCTGTAATACTAGAGTGAACAGGAAGTGGACACCATACTATTTCCTGTATTGTAAAAACAGAGGCTGAAAAAAATGAGATCAAACGGTAATACTGAGCAGTGCTGTTAAAGTATGGACCAAAATTCTGTTACTGTACAGCATATTTCTTGCCTAAAATGTTTTCAGAGACATATCTTAGCTCACTGTTTGACTGCAGTACGATCGCCAGATTGTTTTTTGCCAGTCGGCCACCATTTGTTTCCTGTGGAAAAACATCCACACTCTAAAAAAGAATCCACTGGTGCAACTTTTAAAGATTAAAATAACAACTTGCATGCATCATTTTAAGTAGTTCCTATTCTGGCATTTTTGAGTCAGTCCTATGAGTCTTTTATAATTTGACGAACTCCAACGGTTTGATTAAGTTGAACCAACCTAATATTTATCCAACAGTTGTGGTGATGTTAAGTGTTAAAATTATTTTATTTAAGATATTCTAACTTATTTATTTTAATTCCATCCTACTCAAAAATGTCAAAAAAAATATTATTTGGTGCTGAAAAACTTATTATTTTAAGTGTTATCCACCAACCCAATGAAACTTTTTTTAGAGTGCAAGCTCACATTATGTCACCCACCAGTGAGAGCATTTATCGGTTCAGTACAGTGCAGTGCATTCTGGTAGTTGTAGGTTTTCTACCTCTTGAGCAAAAGCGAATGCCACAGCCTTTGTCCTCTGTTTTCATTGGTCACATAGCACTGCTTTTTAAAAAGTATTTGCGTCTTTTTGCAGCACAGACAGCCTAGTTTTATTAAAAGATCATCTTTCCAGCAGTGAAGTACGTCTTTAAAGGCCCTCACAAGCTACAATTCCTAAAAATGCTGTTGTTGAAATCATGACAGCTGCTGATCTTGAGTGTTGTGACAAGTGAGCAAACTCCATCTGCTAATGAAGACCACGTGATGCTGTTGAAAGCTGCGGAAAAAGTCGTTAAGTGGAGCTTGAGTTGGGATTATTTGTCAAACTACAATTTCCAAAGTAAAGAACGACATGTCACGCTTAACTTTTTGAGACATTCCCACGTCTAGTCCATGTTCCTGTATTTCCAAGTGTCTACTCCAGGTACGAGACGAGGGTGGACGCTGCCTTGTTGGTGCCACTGAATCAACTGAAGTCTTAACTATTGCTGTACTGAAATGCTGAACCTCTTTGCTCTGTTTTAAAACTTGGAAGCCAGTCAGTCACATCACTGTGTGTGTGTCTGTGTACGTGTGTCTGTGTGTGTATGCTCGCCACCAAAAACACAGCTGAAACATTTCTGACCAACTTGTTTCCAGTCGTGTTTTTTTTTTTCTTTTCCTTTTTATACACGCACTCATATTGGACCTGTTATGTGTAAATAATCATGAACATATTTTATTTCCTCGGCCAATTTTACACTAGTCACTTTGGATAGTAGCATACTTGAAGGGGAAAATGAATGTTTGTAATGCTTATTATTATTGTCTGTGAACTTTTATTTACCAAGAGCTGTCTAATGATGTTTGTAGCACACAGCAAAACTGATTTTTGTACCGTTTTATTTTATTCACTGCGAGACGTTTAGGACTACCTGTGGACACAAACTGCTGCCTTAGAGAGAGTTTAGTAATAAAAAAGTCTTGAAATGATTCTTGCTGTCTTCTGAATTTTTTAATCACGGCCGACAAACGCTAATTCTTTGGTTTGCTGCATACTTGGATCATTGCTGTTTAGGCAAAAGTCAAGCATGCGATGATTATCATTGAGTAAATTTGTGTTTACAAGGATTTGTCTCTTTCTTCCCCCTGAACAACTACCACATGTAACATATAATTCTGTCTCATTATTTAGATTTCTATTCACTGCTTGTCAAAATAATCCTGACCACCCAATTAGCTACCACCCCAGCCATTCCTCAGTGTCTAGGAGGTGCGCTAACAGTGTTATTGACCCTGTGTTTAGACGACCTAATAACAGTCTATTCCCAGACAAAGCTCTATTTTCAGGTGCTGTGGTTGTGGCTGTTCAATCCCTCTGTAGACCTAGCTAAGAGCAGGGCTGTCAGTTCCTGCGTTATTGTCATTCTGGCTGGGAAGACGCTACAGTAGTGGCCAGTTTTTATTGTCTGCTGTCATTAGTGGCTTTCCTCTGTCTCCTCTCAACAATTATTTTTCCAGGCTGCTTCCCCTGTGGAGGGAAGCTACATTTTACTCCGTCTTTGTTTCTGTCTCGTTCCTTCCACTGCTCTGCCCGTGTCATGTCTCCCTCCCTGTCTCTTCCCCTCTCATCCAATGTCTCCAGCCCTCCTCGACTTGACCGCCTCGCAGCTCAGAGGCATTTTATGTAATGCAGCTTGCAGGAAGTCAGGAGCCTTGGCTGTTGTTATTCTGTGTTGGAGGCACTTTTCACCACAAAGTTAAACAAATAGATGCTCCGCAGAGACAGACGTGCAGACGAAACCTCCCTGCAGGCTCATAAAACGCTGAGACAAATCTTTGTTTGATAGACTCTGTGTCAGCAGTTGGTTTGTATTTGTTTTTGTCTCATGCTCAGATCTAACAGCTCCTCTGCATGCTGGCAGTGTGCAGGTTGGAATTAGCCATTAGGCCGTTTAAAGAGTTCAGTCTGCGTGCTGAGCAACACCACAATTTAAACTCAGAGGTTTTGGCTTGTGACCCCTCTAATTGAAGCAGTGTCCACTTCCGACCTTCCTCATCTGTTGCACGTGTCATCGGTTGTGAGGTTTCCTTTGTCTTATTTTGGTAAGAGGTCTGATTATCATAATTTTACCACTGATATGAGGTATACTTGCCCAGCAGTTCACACGAAAAAAGGTTCAAAGGGTTCAGTCGCACAGGAGTGAAATTAACGATCCTGCTCAGTTCTACTCACTATGTGTGAAGGGGCAAATTAAATGTTTGCTTCCGGTGGCAAAGCAAATTTGCATCTTTGCATTGCATGGAATTCAACTTTAGTGAACTTTGACTGGTGAAGTCACATTCATTCAATTCATTCATTCATTTTCCATAACCGCCTCTCAACTCAACCCAAACTCAAAAGTTCTCCTCTTCCTCAGCCACTCTCTCCTGTGGGGTCCCTCAAGGCTCCATCTTGGGTCCTATTCTCTTTTTGTTGTACATGCTTCCTCTCGGGCCAAATTATTAGAAAATAAAACATCTCCTTCCACCCCTATGCTGACGACACACAGCTGTATCTCCCTCTCAAACCTAACCACAAGTCCAATGTTGCCAGTCTCATAATCTGCCTCGAGGACACAAAGAATTGAATGGCACAGAACTTCCCTCAGATGAATGTGGGCAAATCAGGTATTGTCCTCTTTGAGACGCTGGTGATGGTGGGTGGTGAAGATGAGATGAGAGGATGTGGAAAAGATGGAGAAGTGGATACAATAGCTGGAGGTGAACAGGGTGGGGGAGGGTGCGACAATTCTGCCTAAAATAACAACTGACAGCAGCAGAGGAGAGAGCAGGTTTAAGATTTTGCAGTAGCATCCTGATTGGCTGGTAGAGATCGTAGCGAAGTTTGATTGGATAACTAGAAGAGTGAACACCAATAGACAGCTGATTAGAGGAAGCAATTAAAGTCATTGGGATGAAGTCAGTTGGATTGATCCTCTGGGAACCATAAATGTCTAAAAACTTTAAATGGGAATCCATCCAGCTGTTTTTTAGATATTTCAGTCTGGACTAAAGTGGTGGACATTGTCACAGACCCACAACAAACTAAGGAAGTACCTTAAAAGTTAAACATGATTTTTAGTCATGAAAGTTTTTGCTCTGCTATCCTGTTAATCATTTGCAACTCCTCCAGTTTATCTTTACTGGGGTCAGGATGGGACCCTGTTTAACCTCCATCAGCAGTGATTTCAAACCAGAACGTATCCTCCTCAACTCACAGTTTGCTGTTTTTTCAAGTGATATTATGAAGGAATGTTCTTCAGGACTGCTTATCTGAGTATTGTTTCATCACTCCTGGCTGACACAAAGATCCTCTTGTTGAAAAGACACAAAGCGGACTCTATCTTTCCTTTTCGCTAACACCCAAGGTGATTTACAGGAAGATAGTCAGCAGAAAAACATGTGTCTCAGCCAAGGCTGCTTCAAACTCTGCTTACATAACCTCCTTGGCAGGCTATATTCTGGAAAAGAGGCATTTGTCCAAGATAAGGTAAAAGATAAGGGTTGAATTTTTCAGGCTGCAGCTGTTATCAGTGATAGATAAAGAGCGGGACAGTAAAGGTCTGTGGCCTGAAACAGCCGTGTGTAGGTATTTACAGCCTGTCGTCCTCAGACGCTTGGTATTTCTCATGGCTTGCAAAGTGCGATATGTAAACTCAGACTGATTTCATGCTGTCTGCTTCATAGTTTTGCTTCGGATGAATGAGAATCATTGTACCCCTGGTTAGCTCAACTGATCCTCCATCTTTCATCAACAAAGGAAGTCCCTGTGGGGGGGCCATGTTGAAAAGGCCTCCACAGAGAAAGGTTATGCCAGGTAGAAATCAGATCAGGTGGAGGGCTATTGTTCTGCCAGGAGAGACGCCTCAGGTGAATTGAAAGGGGGCAGATGGATTATAAAGGAAGTGTGCTCTGTGCTGACTTGCTCTTTGTGCTCACAGTATTTGCGTTTTGCAGTCAGCTGCAGCCTGGTGACTGTCTGGTCATTCTAGTTTTTTTCCCATGTGCCTGTGTGCTGATTACACGGCATCAGGAAGCGATGAATGCTGCCATTGTGACAGATCGTCGTGTTCCAGAGAAGAGTAAACACATTAGACTCTCATGTAGTCTGTCTGAGCTTCACGGTGACAAATCATTTGATCACAAAACAATGTTTAGTCTAGGATTTAAGGAATAGTTTGGGAATTACGCATATTTGCTTTCTTGCTTAGTAGAGAGGAGAAGATACCACTGTGATGTCTGTTCATATTTCAAGCACGATCTACAATGCCAAAAACGCTTAGACTGGAATCTGACTTTATGGTGTCTGTTTAACCATACAAAATATACTGAACCATATAAATGTATAATATCCATAAAAAAACAGCATTACAATTAGCTGTGACTACAGAACTGAGCTAAAAACAAAGTTAAACCTAAATGATAGCACACTGTCAGAGAAACAGCAAACTACAAAACTCAGAATAGATAAGTAATAGGTCCAATGCGTAGGATTTATGAGTGTCTATTGGCAGAAATAGAATATAACTATGCAGCTTCCAAATAAGTTTAAAAGTAGCCATCCACAGACGCCATAACGGGAGGTATGATAAACTCATTGTCTTTGGTTTAATTTTACTCACTGTTTGATGATCCAGGGTGCTTCAGTTGACTTATGAGTTGACTGATTTGCAGGATGGGACACTATGAACTGATTGTCTTGACTGTTGCGTTTAAAAAAAAATGAAAACAAAAATCCCCCCAAAACATTCCCCAGATACACAGGCCTTTACAAAACAAAGTTCAAATCAATGGGGTATTAAATGACTTCATCAAACAATAAAAATAAGATTAGCCAAATAGGCAGCGGTTAAAGACTAACCCCATGGCGTCTTTCACGCTCCAAGCTCACTTCAGCACACCTGCCTTTGATCAGGTGGTGCATTAAAGTGATTCAAAAAATAATAGGAAACTAGGACTTGCTAGAAATGGCTCTAACGTATAATATTCATACATGTATTTCCATTAGTGTATAATTACCTGAAATGAAGAATTATTGTATTTTGGTTACCTTCGGATGAGCCAATTTTGTAAAGCAGGTCCTCTTTCACAGAGTCCACCATTTTGTTCTACAGTAGCCCAGAACAGACAAATTGAAACCCTGGCTCTAGGGCAATTTGTGTCTTCATGTCGGCCGCCGTAGTTCTTCTACATGCTCAACACATCCTCATTCCTAACTTGGTCAGAAGCCCCACACATCAAACTATGATGCTGTAGGTACCCCTCCAGCGTCAATTTTGGATGCTCAGGGATGGCATGTCAGTTTACGCTTGTTGCAGCTTCCATTGTCACAGGAAATGTACAGTTTCTGCTCATTAATATGTACAGTCTCTTTTCAAAATGAACTTAAAACAAAGCTAAACTTTGTTTTTAGGTTTACGTCCGTATATTATATTTATATCTCTAATTTTGAGGGATGTGTGTGATATTTTGAAATATAGAGTGGAAGTCTTATTTTGCTTTCCATTTTTGTTTCAGGATACTCTTTGCCAAATTTCATGCTTGTGTGGCTATTCATGCCATTGTTTTGCCCTCATATTTTACATTATTTTACCTGAAACATCTCCCAAAAATGGGTTTTGGGCCCCCTGAGACCAAATGGCCCAGAGTTGTGCTGTGCTTGTTATCAACTTGTGATGGCCCAAGGTATAAGCTAATCAGAAATAATAATGGTTAAAAAGGTTGCAGAAAATATTGTGAGCTGGCCCATTAAGTTCAGGCAACAGAAGCTTGTGGTTAGAATGAAAAAAAAATTGTCACCAGCATAGTATGCTACACATGTTAGCATACTACATTGTTCCTTAAATAACCTGTTCACTTTTGACTTCACAGGGAACATGAAAGGCAGTCTCCGGAGTTTGTATTACCCATCCACCTCCACTCACCCACCCTGTGTGGACTTTCTCGCTCTGTGTATCAAAGCAGTTGCTTGGTGCATCAAAAATGCTGCTGCCAGGTGCGTTTGTCCACACCCTTGTCCACACTGATGTGCGGGCTTGACTTGGCTTGGTTAACTCTGCACATCAGCCCTACGCAGCAGGGATTTGTGTCTCCTTTACAACAGCCTTACCCACTTGAAGGTGTTTCTTTGACTGATGACAACTGGTCTTGAGTGATGACATTTAAAAGCAGCAGGCTAATCAATGGCTAAAGTCCTTTGTTATTTTGCTACAAGTGTTCTTCCATCACAAAGCAAGACAGGTAAAAAGTTTACCTGATGGAGGTGAGCTGTTTGCAGAGCTGCAGTAAGAGCCTGTTGTCTGCAGCTCTTCATCAACATCTCACTGTGGCTGTTTCTGCTTTTACTCTTCCTTCCTGGCTTGTTTTTATTGAAGGAAAGGCGCTAACAAAGCTCCGCTAATTCTTGGATTAACACATCTCATTTTCTATAGATTCTTCACAATAAAAGCCCCCCTTTATTTTTGTTATGTAAAAGCTTTTATTGTGAAGCAAAATAAGGAAATATTGGGTTTTCATCAGCAGTAACTTAACACAAATTCCTATACAGGTAAAAGTGAACATCAGACAGTAAAATAGCAGATATGAAAAATAAAACAGGACACAGGAGAGAAACTAAACTCCAGACCACAAAGACTCTGTTAGAGGTTCCAAAGTACAAAGAGCTGAACATACAGAGACTTTTAAAAACTGCTTTATCGCTTCGGTCTCCTGCACAAACAAGAGTTGAGTCTCACAACACACACTTGTTTCAGGGGGGAAAAGGAGTTTTGTTGGGGGTTGGCTGCAGTCGGCAAGACGTCACTGCTACCCGCTTGGAGGCAGTTGCGTGGTCTTTTGTTCCTACTCCAGAGAGGGTCTCTATCTGGCATGGCTCGGCGTAGTTTAGTGCACCTTAACTGATAAACTGGCGCTGCATGGTTTGACCCGGTGGGGCCAAAAGTGGCAATGGAAAAAGTGTATTTGACAAGTTGAGAGTGAGACCAGATTGACACACTTGGCACAAAGTTTCAGGTCGGAAACCTCACCACTAGATGCCACTAAATCTTACACAGCAGACCTTTAATTGCTCCACTAATGACCGTAGGAAATTCCCTTTATATAAAGCCTGTAGTCTGAATGGCAGTTGTTTGATCACCAACAAGAACCCATTCACAGTTTTATAGGGAAATTCTCCATCTGTACAATAATTAACATTGTTAAATCGGTGCATGGCTTGTTCACAGCTTTGAGCGTTTTCCATCTGTATTTCAGGATGCAGTATTGTTCAAGGCTGATGCAGTGTGGGAGGTCTCTGTGGCAATTTCAAAGAAGTAGAAAGAACTCCCCTCATGCACACACAAAACGCACACTCACACACATTTTTTATACCTAAAGTCAAACGCTGGTGGTGCCAAGACAAATAGCCTCCTGGCAGCTAGCATGGAAAACCCTCTCCATGTCAGAATGTGAAGATGTGGGCAAATAAAGTAGCTATGTTTCTCCCTGGAAAGACCCAACAGGAGCTTTGTGTAAAAGTTTCTTACCGTCATCAAAGTTGCTTCTGTAAGTGCATCAGGGAATATGTTCGCTGCTTTTAAGAAAATGGGAATAAGAAGTGGAAAACATACGTGTATATCTGGAGTAAAAGGAAACAAAAGGCCTGCAGGAAGCCCTTAAAACTGGCCAGTGATGTGCAACGAATCTAAAGTGAGTAAGAAGGAGCTGTGGGGTCTCACTGTATCAGGTAAAGCAGATGCACTTTTGTTAATGGCGCACTTAAACCTCCCTGTATTATGTTGAGAAACTCTGTGAGGATTTGTTGTCCCTTTCGAAGAATGTAGCCCGGGGTGGTGCACTTCACTCCACTGCGAGCCTTTCAGCATCATCAAAAGCAGAGGAAAGTTGCTTTCTCTGTCTAAATAAGATGCTATTGTGTCTTTTATCAGTGCGTGCTCTTTGATATTTTCCTTGAGTGCTTCTGCAAGAATCACCACAACACTCTTTGTCCCTGATTGTCTCTTTCTTGAATGCAATATTAGCTGATGAAGGAGGAAGAATGTTTTCTGGAAGTCTGACAAACTCAGCAATAAACGGACAAACGGGCAAGGATAACTGCGTGCAGCTTCCTCAGCACTTCCCTCTTTCATCTTGGACGAGTGGAACGCAGCAGAGCTCATCGCAAGTGTAGCGCTGCTCTACGGGGGGGATCTAAACACAGCCTCTCTGATTTAGGAGCTGGAACGGAGTAGTCGCCAGCCTCCCACCAGAGCTGGCAGGGTTGGATGGCTGTCTGGCCGCTGCTGATGGGGGAGGAGGGAAAGAGGCAGGGAGGAGGAGGAGGAGGAGGAGGAGGGGAGTGGAGACTGAAAGACGCTGCCAAAAGAGCAAAAGGCCACTAACTGCTGCAACACCAAACACCAGGATGAGACAAAGCTGGGTGCATGTGTGTGCCAGCGAGCAGAAAGAAAGAATGTGGATTTTAAAACTCCTTTATTTAGCTACTCAAAGGTACAACCATGAACCACAGCCATGCCTATACTATTTACTGGAGACAAAAACCCAACAAGCAGGACAGAAACAGATCAGAGGCACAAAACTCCAGATCCCAAATAAAGCTGAATATCTCCATACAGTCCACTGTTTGGTAACAGACACACCTGCAGGGCCTGCACTGCATCTGTGGAGCCAAAACCTTGAACTATAGTGTTTCTATTTGTTAAAATGGGCAAATCAGCCCACACAGATGAGAGGTTCTTACCACAATATGCACATCCTCAATGAGGAAAATACAGTTGGAATGAAACATAACTGCTGTTGGATGAGATCAACTGGCTGGCTGCATTTCTTTCTTTTATGTTGGAATATGGAGGATGGTTGGCATATAGAACAAAGCATGTGGTTAACTTCAGGCAACAAAGCACTTTACTGTTAGAGGAAGAGCCTGGTTTTGGTTAAATATTAATAAAGTAAACATGTCGTGTCTTGTGTCTGCAGGCAGTGTTGACTTTTCCCGTGTTTAATAAAGACCACTGTCTTTACCCAGCGTTTATTAAGAGCTTATCATGTTGATGAAAACATTAATCTTGCTTTAAAAATTGAGCACAGCCAAGCTCCTCCTTTTCATGACTTATCGGTGTCTTTTCTGTTTGTCATTGACGCTGCTCTGTTCTGTTCCTGAAGGGTCTTTGCTGCTGCTCTCCCTCCCTTAGGCTTTCCATGTATGCGCATGGAAGGGCAGGGAGGTTTGCTCTCTCTGCCTCAGGCTTTCCTCATTTGCACGTGGAAAGGCAGAGAGGTGTGCTCCCTCTGCCTTAAGGCTTTCCACGAAGTAGGCCCTGAGGAGAGGCAGGGAGACATACCACAAATATGATTCTGCAAATGGAAGTAAAGTTTTCTTTGACTAACGTGTTCCAGACTGAACTAAGAAAACACACTGTTAACAGAATATTTTGCAGGATGAATTCAGTACAAAAACATTTTTCTGACTTTGAAGGTACATATAGTAACAGCTTTTCCCTGTTAATTTAGGTGTTATTATGTTTCCAGTCTACATGCATTTGAAGAATGATTCAGATCCTTTACTTCAGTAACAGTAGAAATACAACAATGTGGAAATACTAGTGGTGTAAATCACAAGTTTCATCACGATTCTATCGATTCTTTGGACAACAACAAGATATTCTGAGATATCATAATTTCTGCCATGACATGATTTTGATATGTTTCAATTCAGGGGCCTGAGATCAATATGAGACAGTCAGTAAATATCCAATTGTCTTTTTCTGGCTGCTTGCCATTATCTCCAGGGTGACAGGCTGCTAGCAGTGTTTGAATGTTTGCAAGGTGGTGCGCTTGGATGGTAATGGTTACACAGACATCCGTGAATTTCACAGGAAAGGTGTATCCCAAGGCAAGGCATCTGTATTGACAGAGCACATTTTTACGTATTCATTCATTTTCAGTAACCGCTTATCCTGTTGGGGTTCGCTGGGGGGCTGGAGCCTATCCCAGCTGACATTGGGCGAGAGGCAGGGTACACCCTGGACAGGTCGCCAGACTATCGCAGGGCTGACACATAGAGACAGACAACCATTCACACTCTCATTCACACCTACAGGTAATTTAGAGTCACCAATTAACCTGCATGTCTTTGGACTGTGGGAGGAAGCCTGAGTACCCAGAGAAAACCCACGCTGACACAAGGAGAACATGCAAACTCCATATGGATGGAGGGGCTGAATCCTCCACTCGAGTTCAAACCAGGAGCCCTCTTGCTGTGAGGTGACAGTTTAATCTATAGCCCCTTTTACACTGCCACATTTTCGGCAAATGTTGGGCCGTTTTGCCGGCAAGCTGCAAGCGTTTAGACACAGAGCCGGATTGGCGAGTTGATCCGAGGCGCCCAATTTTCCACAACGTAGGGGTAAACATATTAGCGGAACCTTTTTGGTTTAAAAAAGGCATGGCGCCCTTCCACCACGGGAAGGACTGTTGATGACTTGTGGGAGGAGCTGTTGGTGATGCTGCACGTGCGAGCCACTGGCGGTGGACTACCAGGAAACAGCTGATGGCAGGAATGAGCAGCTAGTAGCAAGAGGGAAACACAAACCTGACAGATACTGCAAAGATGAGCAACTGGGGAGACAAGGACGGGCAAACTTACGAGAGAATCACCGAAGGACTGACCAGCCGTGGCTTCCCTTTAGAGTACGTCACTGTTTACACGCTGAGCTACACGTTTTGTTACTCGCTCACGCCCCCAGTTGCCCCGAAAAAGGCACATTCTGTATAAACAAAAGTAGGCAGGCAGCATTTTGCTGCACTCCCCGGTTTTGTTTTTATACTGCCAATGCTGAAAGAAGACTGATTGGGCTTTCCTGCAAATTTGCACAGTTCCTTTTTAAGAAGGGCTTATGATAGTCTCACATAGCCAGATCTATCTGTTAAGCCCTGTGTGAGCACTAGAGAAGTCTAATAAATTAAACTAAATCTAAGATAATATTGATAAGGAGATACTTTTTTTTAATGTAAAATCTTATTATACAAAATAACCAGTATCTAAAATAATAACAATAAAAAAATAAATGTACAATATAAATAAAACCTGCAGCCAAACTCAGCTGTAAACTCTTATTTGGAGAGTGGTGTGTTTCTCTAACACAGATTCAGCTCTGGACTTTACACACAGGTCGTGCCTTCAGTCGTCTGCTGAGGTTCTCATCACCTCTGAGGAAGAAATTTATGCAACAGAGCAGAAACTATTTGCCAATCCAGTGTAATCAGTCTCGGGTGTGCACACACATGTATGGTACAACACACTGTAAACACACCCAGCCGAGCACTCACACTGCATGTTTTTCTTTTTTTATCCGTGGGTCTTATTTCAGACCATTAAAATGTCAAAGATTCTTGGCAGAGCGTTAAAGCGCATTAAGTGGGATAATATGATAATGTGACACAAGCTCCAATGAAAGCTCTGTCATCTACTGTAACTTGCACAAGAACCTGTTCCTCCACAAACAAAGGGAGACCGTGCTATTGTTCAAACACAGCAAATCTCTTCCTCCTCCGTGTCTGTTACCCCCCCCTCCTCTCCCCTCTATCTGTCTTTTAATTATCCTTCCCTTGGCCCTCTGGGAAACGGGGTCTGTCAGCAAATCGGAGCACAGCGCTCAGGCCATTGCTTCTTTGAAACTGGCAACCAACTCCACCTCAGTTCAGCCACGACTGAACAATACACCCAGCAATACCCAGCTTTTCACTACAGCCCTATCATAAATCATTCAGTGTTTTGGTCTTTGCTTGGAAGTATTTGCAGTGACCCACCTCTGCTGACCCTTCCCTCTTCACTGAGATCTCATTTTTGTGTATCAAAAGCAGGGCGAGGCTCTTTGGGGAATTTGAGGAATCTGAGATGAGAGATGCTGGTCACGGTGTGGCACCCCCTCGTTCAATCAAAGCTGCACTCGCTTGTGCGTCTCTCTATGTGTGCGTGCATGCATGAGGGTGTGTGTTAATACAGCATGTGTCTGCTTCATTAGTTTTGTATAAGCCCCCGCTCTCTGCTGTGAATGAGGAGGGAGGGCGACACACGTCAGCCCCAGACAGAGACAGATGCTGCTGACACGTCCGAGTATCTCTCTATTGTATTATTCATCCTCAGTGTCACATCTCATCCAAAGTGGTCAGCCGGACATGGTGCAACAGAAGGGGTCGCCTCAAACACACACACACATACACACACACGCATGCATGTGGCTTATTTTCATAATTCTGTTTGGTGTGTCTTTCTGTAGGCTATGTGTGTATGTGCCAGAGGGCGGGTTTACATCTGCCACACTTCAGCTCAGAGGACTTCTCATCAGGCTGTGGATGATGCTTTTGAAGTTTTTTCTCCTCTCCGAGCGGAAAGGGGCTTTTGATTGGGGAAGTATGGGGGTTTTGTAGCAGTGTGTGTGTTAGTGTGTGTGCATATGTGTCACCTCAGGCAACATATCAAACCCCTCCATGCTAACCCCAACCTCCAGCAACCCCCTCCTTTAGCCTCACTCCAACCCAACTGGGAATGAATCTGTTTTATTAATGAGAGTCGGAGGAAGTGTCAATTATGTAAAAATGAAAAATTCTCAGTTCCTGCTAAAAAAAAAAAAAAACACAAAAGGCTCTGCTGTGTCTTTGGGACATAGAGGAAGAGACATTTTATACCACATGAATTCAAGTATGCCAGGCTTGCCTGGAATGTCCGCTGGCTCGTCTCTGCCCTGCCCACAGTCGTTGCTCATCGGCCACGGTCAGTGGACGAAGCCTTTGTGTCCTCTCCCTGTGAATGAAACTGTCCTCGTGTTGACTTTGTGACGTGATGGGAGATCACAATGGCTATTCTGCCAGGGTGCATATTTCAGATTGTCCTCCCACCTCTGTTTGTACGGAGGAGAAAAACATGGGAGGGGAGAGGCATCTTAAAAATGCCATTTGTTGGAGAGGCATGCAGCTACACATTCACGAAGTCATGGGCAGGCAGAAGTAAACAGTTCCTGTCCTCTAGGAAAAGTAGCCACAAGCACATAATATAACAATACTTCATTATGAGTTGAAGTAGTGAATTTAAAATCCTACTGAAGTATTATCAAAATGCAAAGTATCAGTGTGAAATGAGGGTAGAAAAAGCCTGTGACTGATTCTGTGTATAGTTATAAATGACATTATTAGACTATTACTGTACCATTGTAGTTGGTTAGGTGCAGCTAGTTTTTTTGTCATTAATATTTTATTACTTATTCCTTTTTTTAACATAAGTAGTGTCTTGTTACCAAGTGTTAATAAATCAAATATATGTACATACAAGAGGGGAAAAAACACAATTATTTAAATAGAATAATAAAATAAAACTGCACAAATAACAATACTAACTAATTCTTAAAAAAATCTACACTCCTACATAAATATGCACCACAATCTTCTCTGATCTACAAACAACAGATGAGCTCTCAGACACTCAAAAAATGTGCAACAGAGCACCATGCACATGGCGTATGATTCCCTTCCAGATACGTCCACACCAGCAATGTACTCCCAGTAGCTTCTCCACATATTTCTCCATCCTGTCCTTACAACTGACACTTGACAGATTTGTTCATATGATGCAACTTTTGCCAACTCTGTGAACCATTCCTTAAAAGAGGGCTCACCTGGTTTCCTCCAGTTTCTCATTATCGTTTGCTTCCTCACCATTATACTGGTCTGAATCAAGTCCCTGGCTCCACAGTGAGATGTCATATGTGGGTCACTGAGTATGTACAGCCTCGGGAAGAACTCAGGTAATGTTTTTTAAACATTCATGAACCTTTATCCAATAGCTCTGGATCATGGGGCATTCCCAGAGGAGGTGAAGAAGCGCCCCTTCAGAACTGCAGCACTTCCAGCAGTCAGCGTTGCTCCTGCGCTCAAGCTTTAACAGTCTGGAGGGGGTCCAATAGAAACGATCTTAAATTGGACTAATCTACTTTTGATGTCTCTTGATACCCTTGGAATATTTTCACATGTATGATCCCATTCTTTTACTCTAACATCCATTTTCAGATCTGCTTTCCAAGTCAACATAAGAGCACGAGATACAGAAACTGTCTGCTCAGAAATCACTGCATAATAAATAGATACCATAATGACTATACAGTTCGGTCATGCTGGGGGGACTATATATCTCATCTGTCACCGGAGCTGGGAAGTGTTGCTGGGGAGAGGGGTGTCTGGGGTGCTTTGCTCGGCCTGCTGTCCCCGCGACCTAGTACCAGATAAGCAGATGAAAATGGATGGATAGTCTGGCAGTTGCCAGTGTAGGGCTCAATGCCTTAGAAAGATAAATTTGGGGAATTGTGAAATGATTTATGGGGTAGGGAAGAAAGTTTAAATAAATTTGTATTTTTGGACTTTTCTCCAGCCTTGTCATTTTTTCTCTGAGATTGTAAGACTACTGAATGAATATACTTTCCTTCTCACTACTGATCACTGATTGGCTCTAACAGCAGGAGGAGAAAACAAGCTTTCTTCTCATCATTACTGGCAACATGGAATTTGAATCTGCAGGCAAATAGCAGTAAAATAATTAGTTGTGTGTTTGCGTGTTTGAGCCTGAGTTTAAGGGCGAGGGATCAAACACAGAGAACTGAGCTCATCAAAGACCTGAACGCTGAACAAGTCAACGCTCTGACTGTCAAATCCATTGTGTGCCTGCCAGAACCAGAGTTCCTCTCCTCTCCTCTCCTCTCCTCTCCTCTCCTCTCCTCTCCTCTCCTCTCTGTCTCTCTTTTCTCCCCTCTGCAATTTACTGGGTAATTATTCCATTGTGTAAACAGCTATTACTGTGGCCGAGTCCTGGCCGGTCTGAAAGCACTCTCCTGTCACGTTTCTCTCTCCCTCTCTCTTTGTCAAAGCCACAGGTCCTCACTGCACAGACACTCAAAAATAGAAGCCGTGAAATTAATCTGGTGGAGAGAGAGAGGGAGTTAAATGTTGTTGGAACCAGTCTCCATAAACAGACGGCCTCTGTAATCCACACTGATTGCAATTTCACACCTCTGTGTCAATTTATAAAGGCAACACACTATTTTTACAATAAGGCCACTTGTAGTAATGGGTCTTATGTTTGAGAGGGATTATTGTTGGACTCACATAATAATCATTGTAAAAGTTTCTATGGTATACACATTTTGGTACCAAACAAACCATAGACAGTAATGAATTAACTGAATTAAAATCCCCAGCTCCAGCACACAGTGCTTTGTTCTGTAGTCGTGTAGGGCATAGTTTCTCAAAGTGTAGCTTGTGGGCTAATGGCAGCCTTCAGATATGTTTTATGTGCATTATATTTTAATCATCTGCAGCTCATTTCAGTACCCTTACCTTAGATACCTTACATTTTCAAAAAGTCATAGTATCATGTACCAGAAAACATCATTAAAAGTAAAAAATGGGGGGAACCTCTGGCTTATCTGGTAAAGTGTGTACCCCATAAAGGCTGAATCTGTTGCAGTTGCTGATGAGCAACGACTATGGGTAGAGCAGAGACAAAACAGGAGTCATAAAACTGTGTAAAAAACAAAAAATAAAGTCATAGTATGGTATGTCATTAAAAAAAGTCATACTATAGTATAAAAATAAAAATACTATATCATAAAAATATATTAAAAAAGGTCAGAAAACAGTATGTCATAAAAGTTGTCCAAAAAAAAAGTCACAGTATAGCATGTCATAAAAATATGTAATTAAAAAAAAAAAAAAAAAAGGTCATGGTACAGTATGTCATATAAATATGTCCAAACAACGTCATAGTATAGTATGTCATAAAAATGTGTCCACAAGACGTCATAGTATAGTGCGTCATTAAAAATATCTGCAGAAACGTCATAGTATAGTAGGTCATAAAAATATGTCCCAGAAAAAAAGTCATAGTATAGTGTGTCATAAAAATATGTGCAAAAATGTCATAGTATAGTATGTCATAAGAATATGTCCCAAAAAAGTCATAGTATATTATGTTGAAAAAATGTGTCAAAAAATGTCATAGTATAGTGTGTCAAAAATTATGTCCAAAAAACATCATAGTATAGTGTGTCAGAAAATTAGATCCAAAAAAGGTCATTGTATAGAATGTCAAAAATCATGTCAAAAAAACATCATAGTGTAGTGTGTCAGAAAATTATATCTAAATAACGTCATTGTATAGAATGTCAAAAATCATGTCAAAAAAATGTCACAGTATAGTATGTCAAAAATTATGTCCAAAAAAAAGTCATAGTATAGTATGTCAAAAATTATGTTAAAAACAAGTCATAGTATAATATGTCAAAAATTATATCCAAAAAACATCATAGTATAGTATGTCAAAAATCATGTCAAAAAACGTCACAGTATAGTATGTCAAAAATTATATCCAAAAAACGTCATGGTATAGTATGTGAAAAATTACATCCAAAAAACGTCATAGTATGGTATGTCATAAAAACATGTCAAAAACGTCATAGTATAGTATGTCAAAAATTATGTCCAAAAAAAAAAAAAAAAAGTCATGGTATAGCATGTTGAAAAAATATGTCAAAAAACGTCATAGTATAGTATGTCAAATTTTATGCCCCAAAAAACATAGTATGTCGTCCAAAATCATGAAAAAAGTCATAGTATAGTATGTCAAAAATTATGTTAAAAACAAGTCATAGTATAATGTCAAAAATTATATCCAAAAAACATCATAGTATAGTATGTCAAAAATCATGTCAAAAAACGTCACAGTATAGTATGTCAAAAATTATATTCAAAAAACGTCATGGTATAGTATGTGAAAAATTACATCCAAAAAACGTCATAGTATGGTATGTCAAAAATTATGTCCAAAAAAAAAAAAGTCATGGTATAGCATGTTGAAAAAATATGTCAAAAAACATCATAGTATAGTATGTCAAATTTTATGTCCAAAAAAACATAGTATGTCATCCAAAATTTTGAAAAAAAAAAACATCATAGTATAGTATGTTGTGAAAAATCATGAAAAAAAGTCATTGAATAGTATGTCGTCCAAAATCATGAAAAAAGTCAGTGTAGTATGTAGTCCAAAATTTAAAAAAAAACATCTTAGTATTGTATGTTGTCCAAAATCATGAAAAAAATGTCATAGTATAGTATGATATCCAAAATCATTAAAAAACGTCATAGTGTAGTATGATATCCAAAATTTTGAAAAAAAAGTCCTAGTATAGTATGTCACCCAAAATCATGAAAAAAATGTCATAGTGTAGTATGATATACAAAATCATTAAAAAACGTCATAGTGTAGTATGATGTCCAAAATCATGAAAAAAAAGTCATAGTATAGTATGTCGTCCAAAATCATGAAAACAACAAATAGTCATAGTATAGTATGTTGTCCAAAATCATGAAAAAAATGTCATAGTATAGTATGTCGTCTGAAATCATGAAAAAAACATCATAGTATAGTACATCGTGAAAAATCATGAAAAAATGTCATAGTTTAGTATGTCGTGAAAAGTCATGAAAAAAAATGTCATAGTATAATGTCATTCAAAGTCATAAAAAACGTCACACTATAGTATTTCGTCAAAAAACATGAAAAAACATAATAGTATATAGTACGTCGTCCAAAATCATAAAAACATGTCATAGTATAGTATGTCGTCCAAAATCATGAAAAAAAATCATAGTATAGTATGTCATCCAAAATCATGAAAAAAAATCATAGTATAGCATGTCATCCAAAATCATGAAAAAAATGTCATAATAAAGTATGTCGTCCAAAATCATGAAAAAAATGTCATAGTATAGTATGTCGTCTGAAATCATGAAAAAAACATCATAGTATAGTACATCGTGAAAAATCATGAAAAAATGTCATAGTTTAGTATGTCGTGAAAAGTCATGAAAAAAAATGTCATAGTATAATGTCATTCAAAGTCATAAAAAACGTCACACTATAGTATTTCGTCAAAAAACATGAAAAAACATAATAGTATATAGTACGTCGTCCAAAATCATAAAAACATGTCATAGTATAGTATGTCGTCCAAAATCATGAAAAAAAATCATAGTATAGTATGTCATCCAAAATCATGAAAAAAAATCATAGTATAGCATGTCATCCAAAATCATGAAAAAAATGTCATAATAAAGTATGTCGTCCAAAATCATGAAAAAACGTCATGTCATCCAAAATAATGAAAAAAAAGTCATAGTATAGTATGTCGTCCAAAATCATGAAAAAAGTCATAGTATAGGATCTTGTCCAAAATCATGAAAAAAACATCATAGTATAGTATGTTGTCCAAAATCATGAAAATAAGTCATAGTGTAGTATGTTGACCAAATTAATGAAAAAACGTCATAGTATAGTATGTTGTGAAAAATCGTGAAAAAAAAGTCATAGTATAGTATGTCGTCCAAAATCATGAAAAAACCTGATAATATAGTTTGTCGTCCAAAATCATGAAAAAAAGTCATAATATAGTATGTCCTCCAAAATCATAAAAATAAAATGTTAGTTCAAATAAACACAAGAAGTTTGTGCTCTAGAGAAAGGATCAACACTCAGTGAATAACCTAAGCCCTATGATAAGCTAATATGGCAATGCTTAACTATACAAACCAGTGAGCAGTGATAACTAGCATGTCTTTGGGGTCATCGGGTGGGAACCTCCTTTCACCAGTGTTTCGTCTAGTTGGTCCCACGACACCTCCAGGAGGCTAGACAGTGATCTCTGGCGTCCCAGAGACACTCTCCTAATGCCAGGTCTCACTGCTCCCCTCCCCGCACCAACCCAATAACCTCCTTTACCTTACTTACACATGGCTTTCTCAGCCCAAACAGCACTGCCACCTTCAACCAAACCCAGGCTCCGTACATGTGAGCTCCAGGTAGAAACAGGGCTGATACTACCTTTCCTAGCACATTCACCATACTCTATTTCACATGCTACATAGCATAACTACAATATAAGCTAAAGTTAAAGGAGCTAAATGAATTTACAGGATCAGCAATCACACTCACCTTGCTGCATGGCCTCAAACAAAATGGATTCCAATAGGCCACTCCTCCACTTAAATACTTCCTCTTCCTGGATTTCCTCCTGAGAGGAAGTGGATCTCTCCACCTGATCTCAAGGAGTTATGTGCCCTACTTAGTAGTTCCCCCTGCTGGCCCCCAACTGACATTATTTCTTCGGTAATAGATAAACTGGCTGGTTCTTGCTGCTTCATCTGACATTTCCCTCACTGTCTTCCTTAAACTCTGTCCCCGCACTCCGAGTTCCCCCAGGAGCGAGACAGCTGATCTTGCTATGAATCCCCTACACCCCACTTCCACTGGACAAATCCTAGTCTTCCATCCTCGCTGCTCAGCTTCTGCTCCTAAGTCTGCATATCTAAGCTTTTTTCTTTCATAGGCTTCTTCCACTGAGTCTTCCCAAGGAACTGTCAGCTCAATGAAATAAACTATCCATTGACTCATTGACTCACTGACCACAACACTAAGTTAGGCCTCTGCCTGGTACAAACTATTTCCTGGGGAACAACAAGCTTTCCGCCTAAATCTACTTGCATTTCCCAATCACAAGCACCTTCTAGGCGGCCACACCCTTGCCTCACTAACTTATCCCTTCTGTATTTCTCTCCCTCATGGACAAACTGAATTGCTAAACTCCTATCCTTAACACCTTCTGAATTCACCTGTCTTCGTTTCCCTTCGATGCCTGCAGCTAAACATTTCAACACCTGGTTATGTCGCCATGTATATCGGCCTTGTGACAAGCTAACTTTACAGCCTGACAAAATATGCTTTAAGGTTGTGGTACCTCAACACAATGGGCATGATGGGTCCTCATTTACCCACAGTTTTAGGTTCTGGGGGGTTGGTAACACATCGTATGTAGCCCCTACCAGGAATCTAATACGATTCTCCTCCATACTCCACAGGTCCCTCCAACTAAGCTTCCTCTTCTCTACACTTTTCCAATTCAACCACTGTCCCTGTTTAGCCTGGGCCACTACCTTTGCACCCCTTACTATCTCTTCCTGTCTACGTATCTGTTCTACAACCAGCTTTCTTTGAGACCTGCTTTATTCCATACTGGTTTGCCTGAGCCAAGCCCCAGGCCTCCCCGGCCAAACTGAACATTACCTACAATCTCTGCATGCCTAAGAGCTGCCTCTGCCTCCTGAACTGCCGATCTTGGGTTCCACTTCCTCCCCTTGGTTGGATTTGGAACCACACTCCTAACTACCACGTCCTTACTCCCAGATAACAAGAGCTCTGTCCTGACCTTGGTACATTTAAATCCCTCTGTTAAACTAGATACTGGCAGCTGAAGTATCCCTTTTCCATACAATGCAACACTACTTAGGCACCTAGGAGCACCCAACCTTCCTAATATAGGAGCTAACTGACCTTTCAATTCTCTCCACTACGGATATTGGAATTTCATAAATTGACAATGGCCACATTAACCTAGGATATAGCCCAAATTGCAAACACCACAACTTCAACTTTCCTGGAAGTTCTGATTTATCTATTCTATCCAATCCTTCTGCCACATCTTTCCTAAATTTCACCACCTGTTCCTCATCATTCAACTCCACATTGTACCACCTACCTAAGCTCTTTACTGACTTTTCCCTAATTGTTGGGATTTCCTCATCATCTATGACAAACTTCCTATCACTTAACTTCCCTCTACGTATCGAGATGCTTCTAGATTTACTAGGCTTGATCTTCACGCTGGCCCACTTGAGGTTCTTATTTACCTTCTCTAGTAGCCTCTTTGTACATGGCATTGTTGTGGTCACCAGTGTCATGTCATCCATGTAAGCCCTAACTGGTGGAAAATGCAACCCGTTCTGTTGTCTCTCTCCACCTACCACCCACTTAGAAGCCCTGATGATTACTTCCATTGCCATAGTAAATGCTAATGGAGAAATTGTACACCCTGCCATGATGCCTATTTCTAGCCTCTGCCAACCTGTTGTGAAACCTGCTGTACTTAGACACAACCTAATATCCTGAAAATATGCTTTCACTAAGTTAACAACTACCTGTGGCACTCTGAAGTAGTCAAACGCACTCCAAATGAGGCTATGCAGTACTGAACCAAACGCATTTGCAAGATCTAAAAATACTACATGCAGGTCCCTTTTCTTAATCTTCGCTGCCTGAATCTGGTGCCAGATCATGCTAGTATGTTCTAAACACCCTGAAAAACCTGGTATTCCTGCCTTCTGCACCATGGTATTTATTAAGCTATGCCTTTCTAAGTAGCTAGCTAATCTCTGCGCAACTACACTAAAGAAAATCTTCCCCTCTACATTCAAGAGAGAAATCATCCGGAACTGGCTAAGGTCCACAGAATCCTTCTCCTTAGGAATGAGGACACCCCCTGCCCTACGCCATGCTCTTAGTATAATTTGTTTCTCCCAAACTATTCTTAGCTGTTTCCACAAAAATTTAAGGGTATCAGGCGCACTTTTATAAACCCGGTAGGGGACTCCATTAGGCCCTGGGGCCGAAGAAGCCTTTGCACGCCTGACCACCTCCTGAACTTCCTTCCACCTAGGTGGTCTGACATCCATCTCATGCTCTATCCCTTCTAATGGAGGGATATCGGGTGGGAAACCTACTATCCTATTCTTCTCTAAATCTGAATATGTATTTCTCAAATATTCTTCAACTTCTAGCCTTTCTGCTTTGAGCTGCCCTCCCTTTTCCTGGCTGAACAATCCTTTAACAAACTTAAAAGGGTCCCTGAAAAAAAAACCTGTCCTTACATGTTCCTTCTTCCTCCTCTTTTTCCTGAGATGCTCTGCCCTTCTAAGAACTGCTAGCCTGCTTCTCAACTCCTCTTGCAACACCTTAATTCCCTCCCTTTCTTCTTCTGTAGCCTTTCTCCACACCGTTCTTAACTGTCTCCTTTCCTTGACTAGCTCCTCTATTTCTCTTTGCCGCCTAGATTTACCTGACTGTACCCTCTCACTCCTCTTTTTCTCATGCAACCCAAACCTCTCTACACCATATGAGTAAATTATATCTCCCATCTTTTCTGACAAATCTCTATTAACTATCTCCCATTCTTTACTGTCATTTGCCCTAGGCCATCTAACTCTAACCTTTTGCTCCATGGCTCTCTCTGACTGGCACACTGGCCTCAGTGTCACCTGCATCCTCTCTTTCTACCCCCTCCTCCTCCTTTTCAGTGGCAGCGTTACTGATGTCCTGCGAACTGTGGTTTTCTACCTGCCGCTGGACTTCATCCGACTGATTTGACTGACTTCTTAGGAAGTACTGATCAATGCAGCTACTCTGCCCTTTCTTTGCCACACACTTCTTCTTTCCCTGATGAGTTCTGAGGCCTTTTACTGATGTTACTTTCTGCCAGCCACAAGGACAAACCTGAAGCATCTTGTTCTGAACTGTGCTACTTTTGCCCTCTACAGATGCGCTCGCCTTGCCCTGAGTGTTGCTAATTCTAGCCCTGGTGGATAGGTCCATGTCCCTATCCTTCACTGAGTCACAGATCCAATGCGTAGTCGTGTCCGTTCCGATGTCTGTTACCGTGTGATCCACCTGTGAGTCATCTTCCACCCCTGCTGTCGCTGACTCTTGGGGTATTTTTCCTATGTTGGCTGTAGCTAATTTTGGTTGTAGTAAGGCTGCTAGGCCTCACCACTGCTACCATGGGTTGCTAGCCATGTAGTTAGAATATAGTATGTCATCCAAAATCATGAAAAAAATGTCATAGTACAGTATGCCGTCCAAAATCATGAAAAAAACATCATAGTATAGTATGTCGTGAAAAATCATGAAAAAAATGTCATAGTATAGTATGTTGTGAAAAGTCATGAAAAAAATGTCACAGTATAATGTCATTCAAAATCATAAAAAACGTCATAGTATAGTATTTCGTCAAAAAACATGAAAAAAATCATAGTATATAGTATGTCGTCCAAAGTCATGAAGAAATGTCATAGTATAGTATGTCGTCCAAAATCATGAAAAAAATCATAGTATAGTATGTCGTCAAAAATTTTGAAAAAAAGTCATAGTATAGTATGTTGTCCAAAATCATGAAAAAAATGTCATAGTATAGTATGTCGTGAAAAATCATGAAAAAAATGTCATAGTATAGTATGTTGTCCAAAATCATGAAAAAAATGTCATAGTATAGTATGTTGTGAAAAATCATGGAAAAAAATGTCATAGTATAGCATGTCAAAAATTAGATCCAAAAGACATCATAGTGTAGTATGTCAAAAATTATGTCAAAATATGTCATAGTATGGTATGCCATAAATTACATCCAAAAAACATCATAGTATAGCATGTCATAAAAAAATCTCACAAAATATCATAGTATAGTATAGTTGAGTGAAATTTTGTGCCTGCATTAGAATTTTTTCAATATATATTTCAGAAGATAGTCTTACAAAAGTTGCTCCTGCACTGTATCTCAGAGGCTGTCAGTGGTTCTCTTCCACGACAGACAATATGGTCTGAAATATGGTTCAGTCGGGAGAATTTCTTTATATATAAATGCAGATTTAAGGGCTTCAGGTCTCTCTCTCCTGGTGCTAGCTGACCTGTCAAGCTTCTCACTGCCCTCCTCCACACACACACACACACACACACACACACACACATATACACACACACACATCCCGCAGAGACCAGACATCCCCTGCATTCGCTCCAGTGGTTAGGCTGTCTGACTGGCTGGCTGTCTGTCTGTCTCACACATTGTTTACTCCTCATTTGCTTACCCAGTCAGCTCTGAAACCTCAGAGCTGCTGCCAGCAGAGATGCCCACAGCCAGAGAGAGAGGGGGGAGGGGGGAGAAAGAGGGGGAGACAGAAAGATGAAGAGACACATTTAACACCACAACCAGCATAGACACAGACACGGGGGGACAAGATTGTTCAGTAATTATTTAGTCTTGGATGTTGGACATGCTCGTGGTGTCTTTGTTTAGTAGTCCTGCCAAAAAAGTACAATGAGACAAACTGAATTTGAGACAGAGAGAGAATATGGGAGAGGACCATTGGTGTTTACTTACAGAGATTTGCTGCGAGGGAGACTTATGTAAGCGTGACTGCGAAGGAGTAAAGAGTCCACAGTTTTAAGATGTGGCTCCTGGTGGTATTTCAGTTTCAAACACACATACAGACACAGGCACATACTGTACACACTCCATGTCAGTTTACAGCCTCAGATACTCCACACAAACATACATGTTATTGCTCATTTTCCTACCAAATGATTTCTTAATAATGACACAGCAGCAGAAGACACCAAATCAAAATGTTACTGAATGTATAGAAAGGTTTGGTAGATTTTATTTCTCTCGTGTTTTAAAGACAGAGACAGTTTTTGCAGATGGTACAGAAGGTCCATATTGATCTGCCCTTCAGCTGTGGGGTCTCCTGAGCTGGCCTGCAGGGGCATCCTCCAGACCCCCTGGGGAAGGTGAGAGAAGGTCGATTCTGGCCTCATCAAGCCGTCTTTGTCCCCATCCAGAGCAGCTGGGGGTCTCGGCCCAGCAGACACACACCGATATTTGGGTGGAGAGGCAGAGTGCAACGTCCCTGTCCGTTCCACCTCGCTGCCCCCTTTCTTATGGGTTAACAAAAAGCCGTAACTCCTCTTCCCCCCACCTCACACACACATAAACACACCACCACAGACACACTAGTGCATTAAGCATAAATTCATAAGCACACAAAAACCACCCTCGTGCACAGGGACCCCACATATCTTTCAGTCCAGGATCCAGATTGTTATGGCAGTTTGTCCTCCATCTCCTCCTTCCCCTTTCTTTTTTTTGTTTTGGCGTCCTCTGAGGTTCTTTTGTCTCCAGCCGACTTTCAAATGTCTATTTATTTGCCGTGGTTTAATTGTGTCGTCGGCAAGATCTGTCTGAAATCGCTCAGTTTGCACATTTTGCATCACAATGGGAGCCATTGACCGGCCCGCTCATCCTGCTGTCCAGTGCCAGGTCGTCTCTTCACAGAGGGGTGTTTCATCTTTTTATGCACGTCTGCATTGTATTTAAAAAATCCATAAATTAACCTTTGATGAATTATTGTGCCCACACTGGCACAAACATGCCCACATGCTTGACTGGACATAGCCTGTTACGGGCATGATGTCATGGCAGCGGAGGGGGATTTTTTGGAGCTGCCTCTTGTTTACATCCAATTAACAGCAGCCTTTGAAGTGTCTTCGGCTGGCTTTGAAAAGATTTAACAATGGCGCTGAATTATGTCACTCAAGTGTTTGTTTATGGGCATCCCCTAAAGATTTTATGTAATTTGTTACACAAATCATGTTATATCTTCAGAGAGCAGGGGCTTTTTGGTGGAATATTTTCTGTTCGTGGAATATCACACTCTTTTAATAGGACATGATGGTGATGATGTTACAGCGTTAACCATCTGAGGAAATTTAATTTGATATTCAAATCACTTACAGCACAACTTGCAAAACATTGGGTATGCTGTCTCCCTCGTGTGTATCTCTAGCATTTAATTTCCCTCTCGTCGTCTCACACACACGCACACACACACACGTTTATGCATCCGTCGTCCTCAAACATCCTCAAGGTAACTCGTCTCATCTTCAGCCAGGCAGAATGGCAAGTGGGAGTGGAGATGAGATGCGAGGGACGATGAAAAATAGATGTCCACACAAACAACCACGTAACATGTCTTCAAATAAGATGAAGTTAAGTCTTTAACCATATTAACATTATTACAGGACCACTGGTAAAAGTACTCTGGGGTCCTTGTGATATCACAGGCTAATAAAAAAAACAAGTCTTATGACAAAAAAAAACCTCAGCTCAAGATCCATTTACAGGCTTTCAAGTAATTAGTTCACTCACTAACTTTAGACTCTCCTGAGACAGGTTAGTTTCACCCTGTTGATAATCTGTTGTTGCTATGGTAACCCTGCTTTCAGCTGAACAGTTTCCATCGGATAGAGACAGAGAGCACTGGAAAAAGGTTTTTTTTGTGTGTTTATCGATTTACAGTTTCTAAGATCAAGAACAGAACTTCAGCTAAAACAGTAATAACTTAAGTCAAACTTTACACTGAAATCAATTTATAAAATATGCAGGGCCTCTGTTCACTTTTTTTTCATATCATAATTAATTTTAGTCTAAAATATTACATATAAATTACATTTAAAAATACATAAAATACATTTCTCTCCATCACACTCCCACTGCTTCCTCTAATCAGCTGACTATGGGTGTCTGCTCTTCTAGTTATCCAATCAAATGTCGCCATGATCTCTCTCAGCCAATCAGGATGCTACTGCAAAATTTTAAATCTGCTATCTCGTCTGCTGCTGCCAGCTGTCATTGTAGGCAGAATTGTTGCACCCTTCTCCACCCTGTTCACCTCCAGCCACCGTATCCAGAGTCAAGGATGAGCTCAACAAAGGCTCATTCCTCTCCTCATCCAGATCATCAGCACTTCTCCATCTTCTCCACATCTTCTTCTCATCTCATCTTCACCACCTCTACCACCACCAACTGTTCGTCTATGGATTCATCACCCTCCTTAAATCATACCGTCTCTACAGGATGTAATCACCAAAGATTTTTCACATTTTTCATTCTTACGTGCACATGTTATTAAATATTCTTTTACAATAAAAACGAGTCTCTCCTGATTGAAATACAACCAAGATCTTCCTCCAGTGCAGATTTGATATGGTTTGATGAAACAATAGTCATAATAGAAAACAAGGACGCAAATTTTGAGATGAGATGTTTAGAGCCAGGATGTGAAAAGTTTTAAGATTATTTTTAACAAAATGTCTGACTTGGAAATAACGGGGGAAAAAATGGGTTTAGGAAGAAGGCCTCCGTTCACTTAAGAGTTGATGTGAGCACACCAGAGAAGGTTAATGCCACAGGTTATTTGTAAGCGACTTACATCCATTTGTTTACCTATACTCACTTCCTCAAAGCTTTAACGTTTTCTCCACTGGGTCCTCTGAGGACACAAACTCTGACACACATTCACTTTGAAGTAAGTAAAGGAAGAATTTGAAAGCTAAAGCACCAAACCACAAGCTGCTAAAGAAACAGCCATGGAGTGATGTCTCATTTCAAAGTGGAGGTGGATTGTTTAAACACCACACCTCAGTAGTTAAGACGTCACAAGCATCCTCAGACTCTGAGCCTGCAGGCAGCCGCCTCCCTCAACCTGAGTGTGGGTACATACATTCCTCTGTGTTTCTCCTCCCCGCTGCCAGCCTGCACAAATGTGCCAACCACACTTGTTCGCATCCAACGCCCAGTCTGGACTGCACCGGTTTCTCATGTACACATAGCCACCGCAGAATGAGAGGTATGGAGGAGCATCACCTGACTGGCGCTCAGCACATTCTTTAAGGTCTGAAGGTTATAATGTGTGCGCACATCTTCATGTGAGCAGCAGTGGAAAGTAACTAAGTACATTTACTCAAGTATTTTACTGAAGTGCAATTTTAGTGTTAATAGTAATTCTACTCCACTACAATTCAGATACTTTTTACTCCACTACATTTATTTCAAACTTGACCAATTTCTCTTGATATGAAGTTCTATCTTATCTTATCATATTGTATTTCATCACATATTTAGTTCCTAGTTACTTCATAGATTCAGATTAATACAAAATGCAATCAACAAAAAAATATGATGTAATATTATAGATTAAGATAAAAACTTAATTGTTACCTTGGGAAGACTCTTCAATATTGAAGTGATATGAACGTTAATGCATCAATAATTCCTTCTTTTTTTTTTGATAATTATCTTAAAATGATGCTTTCCACCAGAATACCGAATAGAATTCTATCAAAAGTCGATAGACACCAGGTGCCTTTTTTTGGAAGGTAGCTATCTTAACTTCTGATACTGTTATTTCCTTTTTTAGGTCTTCTTTTTGTTCAGTGAATAAATATTTAAACTTAACCGACTTCAGAAGGTGCATTGGAACAAAATTCTTAAAAAGTTATGTCAGATTTATACACATTTTCGTTGTATGCTGAAAACTCCTGAGTAATAACATCATTACTTGTAATATGAGTGTTGGAAACAGTGTCTTTCAGTACTACATAGTGTCTTTTTATCACTCTTTTAACTAAGGAGCTAATTTTTTTCGCTGTTTCATTTGCTGAAATATACAAAATTTTATTTGAATTATACTTAATATCTTGGACTTTGAGTAGAAGGTTATCATATTCTAATTTTAATGCTTGCAGTCTTTCAAAGTTGTCCTAAGCTTTGATTTGTTTATGAATATACTGGAGATGATTCAGTGATTTTTCTACTCTGTCAATCTCTTTATCTAATTCTTGCTTCTTTTTGACTGAAAATGACTCTTATGTAGGGCTTACATATGTCATGTATAATAGCTATTGGTGGTCTATTGCTAAGAGTTGTAGTTCTGATATTTGTGCTTATAAATATCTTAATATGATTTTTATATTTTTAAGAAATTCTATCAGTTAGATAATTTTGATTCATTTTCCAGATTTGATAGGAAAGTTTATTTATTACTGGAGCATGATGTGGTATCACTTTATCAGAAATTTTAGTTGATATTGCATCACCTAGACCGTTACCTGATATGAAAATATAATCTATTCGGCTATATGATTTCTTGGCATGTAAATAGTAAGTGTAGTCTGTACCTTTAGGGTGCATCACTCTCCATATATCTTGGAGATCATTTGTTGAAAGAATTTCTAGTAGTCGTGTTGGTGGCTGTATTTTCCTATTCTTACACAAACTCAAATATCGTGTAAAGAATATACACATATATCTTTAGTTTGGGCTAACGATATTATCTAAATCTAACATCAGTTTCATCAGTTAGGACTTAATGTTGCAGTCCCTGGAGTTTCAGCATGCTTCATGCAAGAGCATAGGTGTTACGGCCGTGACCACCCAGCAGAAGCACACCTGACACATCATCAGCTGTGAACCTCAATATCATCGGGTGTTTTGGCCTTTATCACAAGACACCCTCCGTTGAGGGAGGGTCAAGTAATTACTGGATTTTATTTAGGAATTCAAACTCAGACGATGGTGAAGGGGGAACATAAATATTAGGTAGTGTATGTCTGTATCCAAAAATGTCACATCTTACGATCAAGAATCTAACCTGAGTCGGAATATTGTGAAATAAAATTAAAGGGAATATTCTTACTATTCTAAATGCATCAATAATTCCAAAACAAATAATATATATTACTGTGAATTGGGCCAATCCGAATCATAAAGTCCTACTTTATAGTTTATTTTGATGCTAATACTTTCTGACTTTTACTTGGCTAAACATTTGAATGCATGACCTTTACTTGTAACGAGTATTACTACATGACAGTATTCCTACTTGTACTTAAGATCTGAATATTTCTTCCCACCTCCGCGTGAATACCAGAGCAGCAGAGGCTTGCACTTCACATACCACATCATCAGAATGTGTGATATCACCCCAACAAGGGGGGAATTATAACAGAGACAGAGCGTGGACTGTTCATCTCACTGGGTCTTAAGTGCACACACAGACAGCAGAAAGGAGACGGGTGTTCCTGGTAAATACCAAACCCACAGTTAACCTGCGTTTGGAAACTATTCCAGGCTTGTTAAGAGTACCTGCGTGATTATACGGCTGCCCACACTGTTTTAATGACGCAGCTGCTGAATTCCAGTCATTCCCTGGAAAACAAAGAGGACAAACAACAGAAAGTATGTTTTCAACAAGATATTTATTGACGAGTTATGAACTGTAGAACATGAAGTAACAGATGGTGTGTCAGTAATAGCTTAATATATCAGCATATTTGATGATATATTGGAAAACTTGCACACACAGAGCCAATGACGACTGTTCAAAGAGAAACGACTTGCTACAAAAACGCTTTGATTATTCACACTACCCGACCTGGGTTAAGACAAAGATACAAAATTAAGACCATTATGAGATTTCTTTGTACAAAATGTGCAAATCAAAGGCTTCTACAAATTCATTACAAAGCAATATACAAACTATACACACGAATGACTTCCATTAAAGATCCTGAAATATGACATGAAAAAATAATATCATAGCTACAAAGTATTTCTTAACTACTTTGGACACACTTAGCTTTTGTTATTTAAATCCAGAATGACATGAAGGTTAGCTATTCAGGTTTTGGCAACATTTTAAATATGACCACAGCTATGAAGCGTAATCATACATTTACACCTGGCAAAAAGAACACAATGTAAGAATGTCTTCTAAAATAAGAGAGTTCTGTAAAACGGTTTGTCACAAAAAAGTACATTCACAACAAACAGAAAACAAAGATGTTACCCTTCCTTGAACAAATGCAAGCAATACTATACATAACCCTGAGACACACACAAAAAAAGTTTGAAAATAACATCTTGAAAGCAAAAAGTATCTTCTTCAGCCGTAACGGCCCACATTCTCTCTTGCGAGTGTGTATTTTTAAGTTGAGGAGGAAGATACAGATTTAGCTTACCAAAATTAAGGGAAGCCCAAGTCCAAAGCCTAAAAATACAGACAGGAAGATTGTTTCTGTGCACAAAATCATACACTTCCCCATATGTCTTCTCTCCTTCCCCGTACGCCTGGCATAGCAAAGGTCTAATTCAGTCTATCAGCAGTCCAAATAAATTACACCTGAGTAAACGCCCAGTGTCAGGAGGGGAGAGAACCACAACAAAAGGACCAGCCGACGCTCTTTTTTAGCTCACTGTACAACAACATGTCAGCGAGAGACACTAATAAGTCCTTACAGAGTGAGTTCAGCTTGTAATCTACTGGCGAGATGATACAAATGTTTGACGATGGTGTGAGTCAGCTGAGTAGTGCAGGGCCGATACAGAAAAGTCTGCACACATCTGTGCTATCGGCCTGCTTCCTGACTGTGCTTTGCTTTGTTATATAAAGACTGAAGTTCCTGCAGTATACATGGCAACGAGTCCAGCTCAGGCTAGTGGCTACATGGGAAAGTTACACAAGAAGTATGAGTAAACAGATCAGCTCGCAGACTTCCAGTCTCTGGGCTGTCTCCAGGACTCGGGCCTTCTCTGCAGCTGAAGATAATGTGAATCAGGCTGGATGGAGCCACAGCAGGAATACAGAAACTCTTCCTCCTCCTCCTCCTCCTCCTCCTCCTCCTCCTCCTCTGAAGAGACACATGCCTGCATACCAGACACCACGGCTGATCTGGGGAAAGAGACAAGAGGGAGATTAATGTTTAGGTCCTGTGAACTGTGCTGTATGAGGAGCGACCACATGACCAGTGGGGCGGCCTGGACATTCTCAGGGAGCTGAGAGGAATGCGGAGACTTTGGTCCTCCGGGGCTACACATCAGATTATCACCATGCCATTTTATCAGGCTTACCCACATAGCGTTAATAATGCCTCAGGATGGGGCGTTATTTAACCAAAGTCCTCCTGGCATGTGGGATTAAGCTGCTCGAGCCATTTATGTCGCGAGGTAATAAATATCTGAGGGTGGCAGTGGAAGGGACCCCACACTGGACTACACACAAACACCAAAACCATCTGCTCATCTGCGTTATCCGGATATAATTCATACTGTAAGAGGCTTTCTTATGGTTACATTTTTAAATTCCTGAATGTGTGAATATTTATATATACTCAATATTTACTCCAAACAATCTCTCATCTCCGCCTTTCTCTGCAACCTGAGACGCTTCAGTATCTAATTTTCCTCCCCTGCTGTTATGAAGGAATGTTCCACTGGATATTTGGGGGTGTTGGAGAGAAACATTAACCTCTGATTTGCATATTTTTGATGATAACTCATGTCTGCCGGAGCAGATGATGGATGTGTGTGCTCTCTGTTCCAGGGGAGAGAGAGCTGACAGTTACAGGCGGGCTCTGCTGGGGGCTTGTTTGGATAACTTAATGAGTTCTCATTTCCATGGCTGACAAAGCCGGCTGATACTACTGAAGCCCCAACTGATCCATACGCATCTGTTACTGTTGTGAATACATGGCCTGAAGCATAACAGTGGGACACAGCCAGAGCTCTGCTCTACTGGAGCCACAACACAGAGACAGAAATAGGTTACAAACAAGCTTCAGAGGAAGAAGCAGCAGGATCTGCTCATAGATTTAAACTTTCTGGAAGAATTTCTCTGCCAGGTTACATTTCAAACTACAGTATTTGTAATAGCCATGGATGATAAAACAGATGTACTACACAACAAAAATGCAAAAATGTTGCCCATTTCCTGATCAGCTGAACAGCCCCAAGGCACAAACCAACTGTTTGGTACCAAGACCAAAATAATACTTTGAGTAATTAACATTTTCTGCATTTTTTAAAGAAATAATTGGCTGTTTTTGCTTTTTTGCTGAGAGTTAGAACATTGCGACCATTCCCATACTTCTCAGTTAAGTATGACCTCACAGCCAGCTAGCCTGGCTCTGACCATCACCTCTAACACCTTGTTTCCACTTATGAGTGGTGTCCGTAGATCCGTAATTATGCAGATGACGCCTCTAGTGTCCAATGCAAGGAAGTGCATTTCTTTACAGGTGGGTAAAAACCTGATAGAAACTACCTGTAGCAATGGGGGAGAAGCGTACATTTTTTCCATTTTTCGCCATCCAGTAGTTTGGAATATGCGCCTGGAAGATTACCGGGCATGTTTTTTGAAATATTCATTAAAAGGTCATATGAAAGGGTTAATGTTAGCTAACCTATTTTTAGCTAATCATGCCTCCTAACTTTTTACTTAGATGAATAAATACAGTTTTATTGCTCATAAATCAGTTGTTTTAACAGGTCCTTACTGACTATTTCATATCAGACTGATAAATCTGACTGTATCTCATATCAAACTGATAATAACAATCTGACTGTATATAATGTATAACCATATTTTAACAGAATAACATTATTGAGATACACAATATGTTAAAACTAGATAAATTATTTTTAATCACACAAACTTATTTAACAATCAACAGGGAACTGAACTTAAGGAAACAGCCTGTTAGCTAAGCTAGCACACAGTTATACGGTGTCTCCGAAATCCACTGCAAAAGTTTATTTTTTTGAACGTACTTGAGGAAAAGTCCAGACCAAGATATTACAGAGGGGAAGCGTTTCGCAGGCACATCGGATATCAAAGAAACAAGGCTTAAGGCTAACAAATCAACACGTTGTATTGATCCTTTGTTTAATCCTTGTAGCAACTCAAGTGTAAAAATGACAAGCTGTTGTTTTAAGGCGGGGTTACGGCATTGCTCAGTGGCTTCGAGGTGTCTTACAAGGAAAATATAAAAGAAGGAATGGTCATGACGACAGTGACAGAATTCGAGGAGCCAGACTTTGGTGTTAGTTCTATTGGAGTCAATGAGGCAGGCACTGCAATTCTCATTTTAACCCATCATATCTTTGTTGTTTCAACTTTGACTGAGAAATCCTTCCACCAGAGTAAAGAAGACACAGTTCACGATGTGTACTGATGTCAGAATGACCCTTAAAGGACTTAAAACGGAAGGGTTACTATTAGTTGAAGGAATGTTCTATTACTGTGATGGAAACCATTTTGTTAATGATAGTATGCGTGAAAATGGTCCTGTCAGATAATAACTAAAATAAAGAGGAGATTCTACATCCAGTAGCATTTTTTCCCCAATATCGTAGATAAGAAAATGTACGTGGTGTGATAACTGTTGACTTTTAAAACATGGTGTATCACTGCAACCCTACTGTGCACGTTTGTTCTCCTTGTTACTGGTCTCAAAACAGATCATGGCTCTGATGCAGCTGATACTATGTGTTGCATACACATTTCAGTTAGTGCCAAAAAGTATTCAAGCTCGATGCCCAGCCCTGAAACCAACAAGTAACAGCATATTTCCTGCAACATAAACTCAGCTCAGCCTTCCTGATCAAAGTAAAGCAGCAGTAGCAGCTCTTATTCTATCACATGCGACTGCAGGCCTAATGGAAGTTTCCATCGCTGCTCTCTCTGTGTACATGCACACGGGTCACTGCGTGCACTTCTTCAGTTCTGCTGCTGCTGCTGCTATAATCTCTCTCAAGTGTGGATGATGAAGAGCATGCCTCTGAATCTTAAATACTCTGCCGCTCTGTTCCAACTACCACAATATCACTGTTTCATAAGAGTTGCAGCTTTATATTTAGTCCTCTATCTCGATCTGCTGCAAAGACGGCAGGCTTTCACATGCTGAGTTCATGTTGATACCAGCATGATCTCTCCACCCTGGCAAACCATGACAAGAAGGTGCACATTGTATTCAAGTAAATCACGTGGATCAAAACCACTTTATCCTGAGCTTTAAATAAATAAATAAAAAACACTAACAGCCCATGTATTGTGTTCCAGAGACACACACTGTCACCGACAAAGGTTACGTGTCTGTCATCATCAGTGCATCCATCAAAAACCACCATCGTCCACTCGTATCAGCAAACTCCGGCTCTCTGAGCCACAACAAGGGTCCCGCTGTCACCAGAAATGCACTCCAGACGGCCTCACAGTCCCGTCATTATTACCTGTCATGTCAAGGTCAATTATACTCAACTCTGAGCTGCAGGAGCCGCACTCTTCTCTGCTCATCCGAAAAACACAGTTTATATGGAAATACTCGCATTCAAACTTTGTTTTCAAACTCTTTACACATTAGACTTCCTCCCGTCAACAGGGAGTGAGGTGTCTGGGGTGCCAACAGGTGGCGGGGTTAATAACTGTAACCCAGAAAGTACCCAGATGCCCCGCCTGTGTCTTCAGTCTGGTCCACTGCAGCAACCACAGTGTGATGCTGCGAGGGAAGGAGGGAGTCCACGTGTCCTTCAGCAGACCAAACAGATGGGCTGGGACTATATGAAGTGATTGGATCTGGCACTCTGAGGTTTAACCTGACTCAGTGTGTCTGCTCCCATCACTTATCTTTCCCCTCCACATGGGAATAATGCCAGATTGAGTTTGACAAAAGGAAATGATGACCAATGATCAAATCTGTCTGTGAGTCAAAAATGACCCACTGTCTGGCTGAAAGCACACACACACACCACAAGACTAGGTCACATTTATCAAACGAACGACACCTGCATTATGACATCATTTCCATTTTTTTTTATCTTTATGCACCTTGGACTCCATCTGCATCTTGCAGAAGCCCAATTACCCACAATGCACCACACCAGAGCTGAGTCCTCTTTCTTTATCTGTCCCTTGTGTCCAACAAGGCCTGTGCCATGTTTACTAATGACCACAAAGAATTGCACTGTATTGACTAACGCATGAATCAGTCACTTCATTTACATTACTTTGCATTGTTGTTTCCAGGGGCGGATAAAGGACTCGAGGATCTTAGCGCAGCTGCAAAGTGAGTCTTGATGAATCCTCGCAGGAACTCCTGTTAAAGACTCAGAACAAAGAGCGTCTCTATGATTGAATGCGCACCACTTCGGCACTACTTCAGAGACGCAAATATTACGTAATTCAGATTAATTACCAGGCAGACACACTCTGTGCCATCCCAGCTGGCTTACCGACGAGGCCCCTGTAACTGTATGACAGCTCGCCTCTTTTTAAAGGCGTAATCAAATTAGTCTGGGTGATTATTCAGCCATTTTAAGCATCTTTTTACCCTTTTCCTTTTTGTTACTCGCAGCATGGCGAAAAGACCAATAAAAACTCCATTAGGTTTATGCAAATTTAAGCAGCCGTGCCGAGGGCTGTAATGTGGCAGATTGATTACTCAAGGGACTGAAGACGAAGTGTGTGTGCACGTGCTAACTCTGACTGTGCATGTGTGTGTCTCGGAGAAGAGACGGGGAGGTGGTGGAGGTGGTGGTGGTGGTGGTGGTGGTGGTGTTGGGGGGGATCGTTGTTGTACACAGATGCCACAATAAAAGCCTCATTCAGCTTGTGTTCCTGGTGGCCCTCACAGCGAGGCATTAATAAAACATTAGTATTGAGTGACTGGGGCCTCTGCACTCCTCCTCCCTGATCCCACTGTGACCTTTCCATTTTACAGCAGCTGTCTGGGGAAGCAGAGAGCCTGCCGAGGACTCCCTCCGTGGCCCCTGACCTCTCCAGGTGTACTCTATCACACAGAGCCGTGCCCACCTCATAAGGGCTTCGGTTGAAGCTATTAAAAAAAGCTGAATAGTGCTTATGTGTGTGATTTTTTAAAAGCGGAGAGGGGTGATGAGGAGGGAGGGATGGTGAAGGAAAAGGGAGGAAGGGGGGGCTGAGAAAACAAAGGCTCAAGCGTGGATAACAGTCATCTCCGAGGCCGTTACACTCCAGTGGTTTAAAGGAGAGGTTGTCCTGAACTTTGTGCAGGGATCTCCGGTTACATCCTGTCTGCCTGCAGTCTGGTACCAACAACTGACCAGATTACACCATCATGGCGCTCTGCTTGCCATCTCCAAAACACACACTGACCTCATTAATTAAAGCCTACCTGGTGACTGTTGAGATTGTAAAGGCAGTAGTCACAATATGACAATAAAACTGTATTTATGTCTGCACGTTTTTAGCCTAAAATGTTATTTACTTCTCCCGCCTGGCCCGTAACAAACACAAACCATAGTGCTTTGACGTTTACAAATACTTTTCCATCAACAGCGGGTTCTGGCTTGGCTCTGGAGTCTGTGGTCGGTCACATCTGGTGGAAATGCATGGGCCCACAAACTACAGTAGGTGGTGACAAAAAGGCTGGTAATCCCATACGGGCCGCGCAAACTGAAGGGCCCGAGCCACAAGGCAACATTAACAAATCTTTGCTAATGGGAATGCAGGCCACACCTTCATTCCTCCCAAATTAGAGTAAGGATGGCTGGCTTTTTAAAGGACAGGCAATGCCAGCAATGTGACTCTGTGTGTGTGTGTGTGTGTGAGACAGAGTAGTACAAGTGGAAAACGAGTGGTTTCACAACTGCGTAAAAACTCACAATACTACTAGTGAATACTTGAACAGCTGACTGGTGGTTTTCAGTCCCATCGTAAACATAAAAGGAACACACACAGACACTCACTTGCGCACGCACACACACACACACACACACGCGTGCACACGCACACACAATTATTTTTCTCTCTGACCCCAGCTGAAAGTTGACAACCTCGGGAGCAAAGTATTTTTAGGCAGGCGTTAGTCTCGGCTGCCAAATGGTGCAAAATATAGCTTTGCGTCTCCTGGTCTTACTCCCTCTCCACTTCACCTCCCTCTCTCCATATGTGTGTGTGTTTGTGTCCCGCTCCGTGTCACTTTGTTGCTCCCTGAATTCCTGCCACTTCTCCTCTCCTCTGAACCCTTCCCCCGTGTCTGGGGTGAGACAGAGTCACCCAGCGTCAGGGTAGGATGCCTGCTTAACAAGCTGGAAATTGGAGCTTTTTTTCCATGTCTGCTGTAATTAAACAGAGAGGCAGGCAGGCAGCAGCAGGGATGGAAGCTACTGTAACTGCGCGAGTTCATAAGGATGCGGTGCCTTGATCTTTCATAGCCAGCCTGTCTGTCTCCATCCTGGCCAAAAAAACCAGAGCTAGCGGTCCATACCAGCAGCCTCATAATGCTAAGCCCCCAGCTCCATCATATCCAGCTGTTTACTGTAGACACAAGTCACACATAAGCTCCCTGCTTCTCACTTGCTTCCGTTCAGCTTTCCTTTCAAAGTTCTTGGCAGCATAAAAGCAGCTTGTTCGGAGTCACTTTCCCATATGCCTGACAGAGAGGGCAGTTGTTTGGCATTTACGTAAGTGCTTCAGTATTTTTAGTTTTTAACATCAGTGACACTGATGGAATTTCTTTCTTGGCAACAACTAGAGAAACTTTAATTTTCAACTGTTAAGGGGGCATTAAAATAAGTGCAAACTTTACAGTGATCTCTTTTAAGTCCCTTCTTAAAATATACTTTTAACGGAGAGACTTTCCTGATTTTACTTGAGTTTTAAGTTCAATTATACTGTCTTTTATTTCCTCAATTTTTATATACGCAAGTGTTTTTATCAGTTATTTTAAAGTTGTTGTTTTCATGTCTATTTTAATTATTGACATGTAAAGAACTTTGTAACTCTGTTTTGAAAAGCTCTTTATAAATAAAGATCATTATTATTATCATATCAGAGGTTGTGTTAATGAGTTGCATCTAGTCTGATCTTCAGCCAAAGTTCTTGAAAAACAAAGATTTGGTTAATCAAATTTAGTTTTTCCACTCTAGCTTGAAGCAATACTTTGACAGTTTTGGAAATAAGTAAAAAGAAATTTCTGACAGATGAGAAGATGAGAGCAAATATGAAGCTGGGGCCTGCAGATGTTTAGCTTAGCATAGCTCAACTTAGCAAAACAACTAGACTGGTGGACTTTGTAACCTCTGGAAAGCGCCTGGTTCCAGTCTGTGTGCTAAGCTACGCTAACTGCCTGTGGCCTTGTATTGAACAGACAAACACGAGATGCGGTTTTAATCTTCTCATCTAACTCCTGGCAAAAATATGAATAAATGTAAACATTGCGTAAGTGTACTTTTGCTTTAACTGCGGGCATCTGTTTTACTTGATGACAGACTGGCGCTTTATGGCCAACTGGCTGCATTAAATCACTGAATCTATAGCGCAAAATAAAAAATTAGGACAGACATGTGCTTTGTGAGAGTTCAGCGAATGCAGTCAGCATAATAAACCTCCCAATAAAGATAAAACCTCCAAACCGTACAATAAAAAGATGCAGGGGAGTCTGGGCTTTTTAAAAAGCAAACCCAATGACTACTGCAGCGATGAATGGTTTTCCATTGATTGCATCAGTGCTAAAAAGGGATCACAAGACGGGCCGTCACGTCATGAAACTTAAAACTAGCTCCACCACCACTGGGCACATGTGAAAACAACTAGCAAATCCATCAAAACAACAGAGCATCCTCTTCTCGTTTCACCCACTAAGCCCTCCGTCCTCGTCCCGTGTGACAAAACTGACAACACCCCAGGAAAAATGTATCATCTCTTATCTCATATGAAGCTGCGAAAACTGCCACCTGTCCTTCCTTCAGGCGGATTAGGCCGAGCAATTCTTCACTGATATGGTATGTTACATCTTAGTCCATCATATTTTCGTACCCTTGAGATGTATCCGTCCTTTTTCCCCCCGTTACCGCCCCTCTTGAATTCCTGATAAGATTACTGATCTGACTTTATTTACTTTGAGCAGAGCAGACTGCCCTGGCGTCTGTCTGCACATATGGTACTTTCACTTTGTCCTTTAAAGCACTTTGAGGAAGGTGATGTAAGGAAAAGTGGGATTTGCATTATGAAAAGTATGATAAGGGTATGGTGGAAAACAGATTTTTAAGTCATGCAAGACTTTAGGTTGTGTAACCCACCTACAGGACCTGAAGAAGGAATGTTCCAGCTCTTATCTGAAGCTTACCGAAGGCTCCTTGTGCACTTCTGACTCCAAGCCCTCCATATGTTTAACACTATGTGTCATATCACCTTTTATAACTTACAACTGTTTTGAGGTACTGACTCATGCTAGGCAGCCAGTTAGCACCCGGCTCACTACAAGCGCAGACCTGATCCTGCCTCTCCACCTCGCTCCTGTCAGTGACAGAGGTCTTGTGTTGCAGCTCTCGCTCTGTAATTACCAGCACTGCTGACATTCCTCCTGCTCTCTAAACCAGGACTCCGCCGTGTTTATCCAACACCCAGCAGTCGCAGGAGCTAGATAATGTGTAACTGTAACCACTGGCAACCCTCAAAACAGTCAGGGGCTTTTAAACTGGCCCCGTCCGGTTCAAACTGACATTCACCTCTGTTGGGCAACTATGTCGGGTGAGATATGTGAAGATATTTTGGTTTCCATAAAGCGAGTTCCCATATATTATGTGACAATACAAGGAACATTATGAATAGCACATATAACTGTCATTTTGTTTGTTTGTGTCAGTTTAAGGAAGCTACAATTACTCACCGTAGAAACCTCAAAGAGTCAGTGCGTCTCTCGCTCTCTACGCCGAGAGGTACTTCCATGTGCTGACGAAGGCAGTGGGAATGAGTGAGTAGGGCACACTGGTCACACTGTCCCAAGAGTCCGATGATGGATCGTAACAGTCTAGCGTCTTACACCTCTGAGCCCCGAAGTACCCTCCGACCACATATAGTCTGTTTCCTGACGCCACTGCATGGCAGCTGATGCGTTTGGCCGTCACGTCACCAAACTTTGACCACTGGTACGTCTCGCTGTTGAACCGGTAAGCAGAGCTGGCTGAGAACTCAGTGTCGCCTCCGATCACCACGACATGGTTGCCGACCACAGCTGCTGCAGTGTAGCGCCACAGCTGCGGACAGGCGGCCGGCACAGACCACCGGTTCTGACACGGGTCGAAGCACTGCACCTTGGGGTATTTGTCTCTGTTTACACTGGTGCCCCCGAAAGCAAAGAGTTTGTTTTTGGCACCGACGACGGCGGCATTGCTCACGCCCTCTCTGAGCGGAGCCACCAGGGTCCATTTATTGGTCTGAGGGTCGTACTGTTCCACCTGTTTGAGAGACACAGACGGAGATGCAGGGAATGATCCTGCGAGAGAAGTGTGTCCTCCCACAACGTAGAGCATGTGGTCGAGCTCTGCAGACCCGTGTCCGAATCTGGCGACCAGCATAGGTGACGCTTTGGACCACTCGTCATGTAACGTGTCGTAGACCCAGACATCTTTGGAGGCCCCGTTTTCAGAGCCACGTCCTCCAGTAACATAAACCTGAGACACATGGAGAGAAGTCATATTTTGTGTACATCTACATAATGTTACACACACATATATATACATATATATATATATATATATATATATATATATATATATATATACACATACATACATATATATATATATATATATATATATATATATATACACATACATACATATATATATATATATATATATATATATATATTCATGTATAGACCATATACATACCTTGCAACCAATAGCACAGGCGCTGCACTCCTTCCTGGGGCTGGGGATGTCTGTTTTGGGGGTGATCTCTTTAGTCTTGTTGTCAATCATGTAGACTTTATCACACATGAAAGTCTGTCCTCCCAGCAGCAGCAGGGCCTGGCTAACCTTCCTCGGCCGTGCACAGAACCCTGTTACAATACCGTCATTCTGGAGGATCCTCATTTTGCACCGAACGGCATCTTCAACAATCTCCCGCCCCACTTTGTGGCACATCACCAGCTCCTCTGAAGCAACGTTCTTCAGCAGGTACGTTTCAGGGAGCAGCGCCAGGCGGACACATCGCAGCAGCTCGGGCAGCTCACTGTGCCTGTGCTCCATGTCGGCTTTGACCCAGTCGATTACAGCCTCATACACCAGGCTCTCATCCTCCACCTCCAGCTCCTCGCTGAGGATCAGCTCCTGGACTTTGTCTCTGGGTAAGCTGAGGAAGTCCTCAGTCCTGAAGAGCGTGGCAAAGTTCGCCAGGCACATCCTCCACGACAGCTCGTACAGTCTCTGGCACTGGTGGGCGTCTGACAGCAGCATCATCCCCAGGCAGTTTGACTGGTGGAGGTTCTTTTCTAGAAACTCCGATGCCGCGTCCCTGATGTCGTGAAACTGGAGCATGTCGCCAGCTTCGAGAAGCGACTCCGCATTTTCCTCGTTGATGATGATTCGGGCAGAGTAGGCGTAATCAAGCAACAGCTCCAGCACCTCCGGATGGAGAGAGTCGTGGAAGTTGACTTCGGCGTCACGGCTCTCCCTGAGCCCGCCACTGAACATAGCCTCAAAGTATCGGCTACAGGAGGCCAGGACGGCCCGGTGGCAGGGGAAGGATCTGTTTCCGGCCTTCAGGATGACATCTGTGAAGACTTTTCGTTTGCGTAGCAGGTTGAGCTGAGTCAACAGGCTGTCGGCGTGGGACGTCTTGTGGAAGAGTTGGATATTCATGGAGCCAGAACTAGAGCGAGACTTTCTGTTTTCGTGGTTACTGACGGACATCTTGACTTGGACCTGAAAGAGGAAACAGAGCATAAAAAAAGATAAGCACAGGTGGATCAAGCCACTCCTTTATATTTGTTCAAATCAACTGTCTGTGACACTTGGAGAGGAGGAAGCGATGTTATCAGATCATGTGCCCTCCTTTTGATGTAAACGCTCCCATAAACACTCCCATTTTATGACTAAACAAAACTCACTATGCCAACAGCTGATGAATGGGCTGCTCAGGAATAAAATAATCATATCAGCACGTTGGGTTACAACGGAAATAAACTTCAGCCTTCAGAGATGAAAGGAGATCAGATAAGGAGCACTCCCACACTAAACGAATGTGTACACAGAGATTTACACCATAAAACACACATCAGTGTCTCAACTCTCAAAAGCTATGAAAACAAATGAGCAACATTAACTGCGTTTAAATCCAACCTTCTGTAATTCTTCTGTAGTCACCGATAGGCAAAGACATAACACCTGGGTGTGTTGGCCTATATCACATCTTTCCATCCCTATAAACATTTCAGGGCTGTGAGTCACCTTCACCCACAGCCTGAGCCAATCAATTCCTCCCAACTTGCTCCTCCGCTGGTTCACATGCAAGATGGTGCCAAAGCTTTCAAGCCCACATAAGATGTGACACCTCAGTCCAGCTCCTTGAGGATGAAATTATGTAACCACAGTGCAACAGATAAAACCCCCCAATCTGTCTTTTGATCATGCAGTAGATTTAGACAGGCCCGCAGCCTCTGCATTGGAGTAGAAGGGTGTTTATGTTGAATTTAAAATAATGTTGCATGCTGGTGGGGAGTTTTATTGCATTTCTTATGAGTATAATGATGTCATAGACAGTTTGTAATAATCATAGCATGGCACAGCAGGTTAATAAAGCCAGTCCACAACTTAAAAACGACCAAATAAATATCTTCCGCTTTAAAGCCTCCATTGTTTCATAGCAGATAAATTTAAGTCGGCTATTCAACCCCACTGAAAGGGGGTCTGTGGACTTCCGTGGGGGGACTCAGCGTGAAATCCAATTCGTTTTGTGCAGTAAATGTGAAACTACGGTCAGCACTTCAGCATGCGCTCAACTTTCCTCCAAAGTTAGCCTGCAAACATGCAGCCTGCTACAATGAGCCCACATCAAAGCCTCCTATGTTACACCCTGCGACTCAACTGCTCACATTTCGGAAGTTGGACAAACGTCAAAGCAGCACGTATCTCAGTGATCGATACTCCAGCAGGATTAGCCGTCTAATGCTTACCTTGATAGCCGCAGAGCTGATCCGGATTCCTTTATCTCGCCTCCAACTTGTTCCGTCGTTGATTTGTTTGAAGTTGTGGCAAAATTCAGACCGATCCGCTTCCCGTGTTTAAAACTGTATCACATCCCGCAGTGGTATGAAACGGTTGAGCCATCTGTCTGCGTCGGAAACCTCGAGTTTAAACGCGTGAACAAAACAATGGTGGAAAGTTAGTAGCTGTGGGTTTTGTTCTCGGAGAGCCACGCAGCCTGCAGGAGAGCAGCGAGCAGAGCGCAGAGGAAGAGCCGAGGCAGCCGTGGTGTTCACTGTGGCTCCTCCCACTCCTCCTCACACCGGCCAATGGGATCAGACTCTGCAGCACAGGCTTCCTTTATTCCTTATCCAAACTTCAGGGTCAATGCACAACACTATGGTGGAATAGCACTGGCTTAGAGAATGCAAAAACACCTGTCTGTGTGTGCTTCACCTGCCTGCTGTGGTTCTCACTCAAAACTCTATTCTACCTCTAGTAGGTATCAAAGGCAGAGAGAGTTTATAAGGCACCTTTCACCAACATTAAGACAAGATATAAATGAAATACAAGGTTAAAAAAAAGAAAAAAAAAAGGATTTTAAAAGACTAGAATACCAGATAAATACATGACAGTGAAGGATATTAATAAGTAGGCCCAAATTTGAATAAAGGAAACATTCCTTAGCCGGATCTGCCATACTTTTTAAGCCCTGTTTCCACCGAGCAGTACGGTTCAGTTCGGTTCAGTTCATTGCAGTTTTTTTCCGTTTCCACTGTGAAAAGCTGTGGATGGTACCAATGGAACCGTTCCGTACCGTCCCCATTTTTGGTCACCCTTCTGTTGGGGTACCTAGCACACAGATCACAGTCCCTCTGCTCAGGGCTGAGTTGTGGCTGGTTTTGAGGCTCGTGTGTTTTATTAGACTGTAACTATAAAATGAAAATATGTTTTCTGCCTCTCGCAGCAGCTGGAGTCGGAGAAAAGATTTTAATTCACTGGGCCGACTGCCGGTGACTTTTAAGGTGGAACGTTAACTTATAATGTCACGACGTGAATCAATCAACACACTTTAAATATTCCATATGACAACTTTGACCAATACTATAGTTTTTTTTTACAACATACACTTTTAGTAATGAGTAGATCTTCAAGTGTTTATATATATTATTTTGACCAGATTATGTGGACAGCATATTCTAATCCTCATTCGGTGGAAAAACAAGTGTTGTGGAGCGTCGTTCCTGTGGGCTACGGCAACATTAAATCCCTGAGCTTGCCTGGAAAGGACAAAATGCACAAACCCGCTATTGTTAAGTACCCCAAGGAGACAGATTTTGTTCTGAAAATGTCGGCATGTAACCCCATTCTGTGGAAGATAAAAGAGGTGCAGACTTCCATCTGTGTCACCAGTAATGAGGAAATACAGTGAGTGTTGGATGGAGCAGTGAGTGACAAGAACCCCGCCCACATTTAAGAGTACAGTTTGTGGTGGAAACACTAGGGTCTAGGTACCATGTCTGAAGGGTTACTTTTGGTTCCAAAGGTACCATACCGAAAGTGTTTGGTGGAAACGAAGCTTTAAAGAACTGAGAATGGCAGCAGACTCTAATTTTAAATAGTTCAAATTGTATTTATTCAGTCGGCAGTTTAGCTATTTAGCTTTCTGTAAAATTGTCAGACATGATAACCTGAATGCCACCTCCACAGTGCCAGGAACTACATTTTGGGGGGGAAATACTGAAGCCTTCATTTCTTTTTTTTTTATTCTATTGGCCTTAAAGTAATCACATTCAAACATGCTGTAATTACTGCAATTGCACAAAATATCCACCAGCACTATGTAGAAGTATTTTAATAATGGAAACTCCCTCTGGTTGCTAAAAGAAAATGACCCCAGTGAACTGCAAAAAAAGTATTTTTATAGGATTTCCACACAAGTTTCCCCAGATATTGATATTGATAACACTTCTATCGTGTATATTTTACCAGATATTTAATACTCTATTGTTCTAAAACTGGGCCCAGTGAGTGACCCTGACCTGAGGAACACACTGGTTGTCTGGTTGTGAATCATTAAAATTGTGGTTATTGTAATTTGAAGCGTTCTCTGGCACAAGAATTTCCTTTTGGGAAATAAAGTTCTATTTAACTGAATGATATAATCAAGGATAGCTAATTGATCAGCATCTCCCCTCCAGTACCAGGCACAGCACAGCCCTTGCTGTGTTTGCCAGCTCCACATAACCAACAGTCTTAATGATCATATGATGGCAGGTTAAAGTCCCTCTGAGGACCAAGAGATCGTAGCTCCAGCTGAATTCCTGACATTTTCTGAAGGATTTAAGTGCTCGTGAGCTATCGGGACAAGAATCAGGTCAGGTCAGAATCAGCCAAGTCAGCCTGCACATGCAAGGAATTTCATGGGCTGCTTAAAACAAAGTATAAAAAGAGGCACAAATATTTCTAAGTAGACGTTTGGAAAAAAGGTCTCTCGCTCTGCTTTTTCTATGAAATGGAAAAAAGTAAGTAGCATTCAAGTTAAAACAAATAAATAAAAAGATGGCTGTAGAATTTCAAGAAATAGGCCTGCAGAACAAGTGCACAAGTGAAGTCTCTTCTCTGTGAAAGACTCTTTGTCTGGACACGTCCCAACATGTCTGCAGATGTAAATTAATGACATTAATAATGACTTCATTCCATTTAGGTGTGCCAGGCCCTTGGCCCTGCTATTGTGCATGCTGGCTCCCTGCCTCATGGGACACTTCAATGGCACAGAGCAAGGGTGCAGGTTGTTTTAACACCTAGAGTCCTCTGCCAGACAATTTTGGGCATCAGACACTTCATTTCAAGCATTGTGGTTTTTTGTGCACCAATTTGTTTGTACTCTTCATCATTTTGTGTTGCAAATGACTTTAATTGTGCAGGAATAGAAGTTTTTATTAGGGGAAAACAAACCCCCGAGTCCCTCACAAAGTTTAAACCTATAGGACAGGGTTTATGTTAACAGCTACACCTGTGCTTTCCATGCTTGATCAAGCCAAAATGTCTGCTGTGAAAAAGGCCTCGTGGAAATCAACAAATAAGAAAGAATGAAAGTCAGACATGGAAAACTGAATACCACAGACATACTTGAAACAGTTGATGGATCGGTGGTGGTTTTAATATTTGAGGTCTCATCTTTATTCAGACAACAGAGGCTCTGAGGACAGTTCCCCCCTCTCAAAACTGACTGACTGGTAGACTGTCCATGCACTGAGTTGACTGATCTCCAACACCAGGACTACAGTCATTGCCACTCTGCTCAGGTTTCCCCCCTCTCCCTCTGCCTCTCACTCCCTCTTACCGTCACTCAGCAGCTGCTTTTGAAGATTAAAAGCTGCTGCTGTGTCTCACTGTGTTTGTGTGTATGTGAGCATGTGTGTTTTCCAGTCCAGTTTCCTTCTATCCACTATTATTTTCTCACAAGTGATTCAAACTTGACTGCAACTCATATCTGGAGTCACCATCGTCTTTTTTTTAACACATGAAAGCCCTGGAGGAATCACCTCCAGTCTTGTTTAACCTCAACGTTTGACACCATAAACACACCCATGGGTACTTCACATTCTCCTCATAACCATTGTTGCTGGAGCTTGTTGAAGCCTCCCTTTTAACTGACTGGGCCAAATGCTTTCATACACACAAGTGTGCCTGGAGGAGATTAAGAATTTAAGCAGATTAGATTAATGAACTCATGATTGTAATCTAGGGTTAATTCATTTTGCTGCACTTTAACCCAACCCTCCCTCCCTTCCCCCCATTCAGCCCAGTGGCTTGAAGCCAAACTGGTCTGAGGACTTATATCTATGTGTGTGTGTGTGTGTGTGTGTGTGTGTGTGTGCGTGTGTGTTTGCATGTGCTTGGGTGCCAGCATTGTGTAACTGGTCATTAATTACTCCAAGGCTGGCACGCCACTAATCAGACCCCCCGCAATTATTCCTCAATGCCCCCAGCATCGCAGCGAGTCACTCACACAGTGTCTGTTGACAGTGACAGTAACCGTCGCTCCATTGTTGCCTGCAGACTCACTGTACCACTTATTTGTTCACTCAAGGCAGGTGGTCCTCTCAGTGAGGTCATCCCGTCTGAAACATAAGGAGAGGGGTCCTCAGAGGGGGTCATCCTCATACCCTGCGCTCAGCACCAAACAATGCAGAGGTTCTTATGACTTTCTATTTATGCTGTTGGCTCCTGCTTTCCACATAGTTGTACTTCGAAGTAATTGCTTTTTCTGTTTACGCAGGCAAGTTGGCACAGCAGTCTTACAATAACTGACTTGCTTGGAATGACAGACTGAACATGAACGCGATGTAATTATGCAAAGGAAAAAGGGAATATGGAATATCCTGATTAAAATTACATGCTGTGGATGCATATTATTCATTTTGATTGAATTTCCTTTCCAATCCAGCCTGCTGTGGAGCATCAGGATGAGATGAATGGTTGTTGTGATATTTTGCAAGTAAATCAAATTTTCCTCCATAATTGTTTCACAAATTTGATCATAGAAGACATTCAGCCAAAAACAAGCTGAGATACGAGAAAAACTAAACAAACAAAAAAAGAAAACAATTTGTCACTTTACATGCAGCCTACTACCTGTTTACATCTGTGTTCATGTGTGTGTACACAGCATTCGATTCAATTCTATTTATAAAGCCCAATATCACAAATCACAATTTAATCAAAATCAAAATAGCCCATTTATATTACTTCTCAATATACATGTATCTTTACTACATGACTGCACAGCCTGATTACAATTGCTGTACACCTGCCTACCACAAACATGTATTATTTTGTATTATACTTCATGTATGTTTTTATTTGCATTATTTATTTAGGCCTTCACTTTTGCAGGAACATTACTGCATTTAGAGGGAGTCTGAGATCTAAGATTTCCAACAGCTTCACTGCTATTGTTGCACATATGATAACAAATAATAAGAAACTTGAAAACCAAACAATGGCATATGTTATCTTGTCATTGCAATTTGTTTTTTGCAAATAAGTATAATTCTATTTTTTAAATTTCTTTATATTCAAATAACTCTATCTATCTATCTATCTATCTATCTATCTATAAAAATCAAATTCTTATAGCGGTTGCATCAAACTATTTCATAATATGTCAAAACAATGTTTAATAATTATAGTTATATATAATGGGAGCATACAAAGGGTCTCTTTGTAATTCAGTGGACTTTATCTCCACCGTGCGGCAAACACGCGTGCGTGCACGTGCGTTGTTAGTCGGTGTGCGGGTGTCTGTGTGCTGACAACCTGTCTGTGTCTCTTAAGTATTATAAACACACGTTTAAATATATCACACACGTTTTGGCAGCGGTGTATTTATTGCGCTGCGCCTCTCACCTAACTAAACTACATTTCCCATATCGGAATCCCCTAAACGGAAGTGACGCGTGCAGTCTTCCGCCGGTGTCAAGGGCATCGAAAACTTGTGTTAGCCGAACCTAGCAGTAGCTGTCCGCACGTGTATATTAAGAGGCTCGGTTAAGCTACAGTTTTCGGCGGAGACTCCGGTAGAAATGGACGGGTTCGGTTCAGACTTCTCAGCCGGTGGAGCAGGAGGGAAAGTGGACACCGGAACCATCATGGAGCAGGTCAAGGTCCAGATCGCGGTGGCTAACGCTCAGGAGCTGCTGCAGGTAAACCTATGGGCACAGCTGCTAAGCTAGCAAGACTTACCTAAAACTTAACTAGCAGGTGGAAGGGCAACGGTAGATATAGTTAAGTGTTTTAGTGATGGTATGAGCACCTTTATTAACCCCTTCACAACATTACATGAAGATATTATCGTGAAATATAACTCAGGCGCAGCGGTAGTCATTGAAATGCTGTTGAAAAAATGTTAACGTCTAAAAACCGTTGTTTTAGCAGATACACCTTAGAACCACCTTAATTAGAGACTCCTCAGTGTCTTCATACACAAAACGTCATCTAAATACTCACGAGATGATGTTGTAAACTGGTGATGTAACTGCATGTCAGCTAGTTGCAATACACTATAATAAATGATCAATGTCTTTGTGTTTCAGAGAATGACAGACAAATGCTTCAAGAAGTGCATAGGTAAACCTGGGAGCACGCTGGACAACTCTGAGCAGGTATGCTGGGCCATAATGAGCAAGTTTACTATCAGATGTAAAATGATTAGAGCTAAAATGATTAGTCAGTTGTCAGAAAATCAGTAGAAATCATCTATGATAATCAAACTTAAAGATTTGCTTTCCTTCTTTCTCTGGTTTTGGACTGTAAGTCAGACAATTTGAATGTGTCAACTTAAATTTTTGTCAAGTGTAACAGGTATTTTTCATCATTTTGTGGACCAAATTATTAATGAGAAAATAACTGGCAGTATGATTTATAAAGAAAATAATTGTTAGTTGCAGCTTTTAAAAAGATCACGAATTGTTTAAGGATTAAAAATGACGATTGGCTGGTTCAATTACTGTAAAACTCAGTAGGGCAGGCAGGCAGGCAGTCCAAAAGTGCATCTGAGGCACTCTGACTGTAGTTAGAACTCCTTTATTAATACATGGATAACCAACATGTTTCGACTAGAGAGTCCTCATCAGGGTGTCACATGGATTAATAAAGGATTTAACAGAGTTTGACTTTTACACAGTGAGCTGACCAGCTGCATGTATCCACTGAGTCTGACTAGAGTCGCACTCTGCCTTCTGCGCGTGCACCACTTTTTCTTTCGCGGGCTTTCACCCAGAAGAAGAAGGAGATGATGTAGCGGCAGTGCAGTAACTCCCAGAAAAACAAACAAACAAACACTATGGCGACCGAGAAGCAGAAGACGCACTTCTGGATGGATGAGGAAACTACATTCATGCTCTGACAGCTAAAGGAGCTAAACAGTTTGAAGTATATGGATGGTAGGAAAATGCAAATCGTTAGCTTCCTCTTCAGGTCAGCTGGAACTAGTTCATTACACACTATATTTAAAAGGACACAGTGCCGCACATCAAGGTGGAGTCAGACGTACTTGGTCAGAAATTCGATTTTCTCTTCTCTTAGCTCGACTACTGCGTGCATGTTAACGTACTGATTGTTTTTTATCTTTAAGGACTCTCTGCTCCATCCTTGAAGAGCACCTGATTTTTTTTTATACAACTAACTACACAGAGCCTTAACCCAGTGCAGCACTCACTATTTTTTCTTTAATTGTATTAATCCCACTGCTTGTGTCCTCACAGAAATGTATCGCCATGTGTATGGACCGGTATATGGACGCCTGGAACACTGTGTCCCGAACGTACAACTCCAGACTACAGAGAGAAAGAGCTCGCATGTGAGCACCCCTCTTTTCACCCCTTTTCCTCTCCCTTCCCTCGGGTTGCTGCTTACAGTGAGGAGGAGCACAGTGTTTCCACTGGAGGCCAGCAGCTGTGCACAGGTGTGTCCTGGCAGCTGCACACCACCATCATCATCATCAGAATACCTCACGGACAGGCAAGCAGAGCCTGTGGACTCTAGCCATAATGATGTCTCTGTGGACATTTTCACTTTGCTCTGAGGAAGAGTTCAGTAACAAAGTTTGATTATTTGTGTTTTTATGTTATGAGTAATTAATTTTCTGGTTAACAAGTAAACATGCATTGTAGAAAACTGCGATTTACACCTGCGTGTTTAAACACATGTAGGTCGGGAGGATTGAAAACTCTAAATTTCCTGTTTGAGGGAAAGAAGTGTGAATGTATATGTGCCAGCCCTGTGACTGACTGGTGATCTGTCACAGGTGTTACTCTTTGTCTTGAGCAGTGCATGCTGGGATATTTTAAGCTCTGTTTATCCCTGAAAAGGATTTTGAAAATAAATGTACTGTTGCAATGTAGCAGTCTTAAATCAGTCACCTGCAGCACTGTGGCTTTTGTTTTTGGAGTAATTATACCAGTGTATATCCAGAGTGGCAACAATGGAAACACTGACACCTTTCAGCCATCAAATTACGGGTGAATGTGTCTTGTGTTTAAAAAGCCTGTATAACTGGGACACCTGTCAGTAGGACTTGAGTCTCACCACTGTCAGCAGTGTGTCCATGTTTGTTGCCCATTCTTTTCATTGTGTCTATTCTCAGAGCGAGACTAAACATTTGTGCCCAGAAAATAAGCAGCACGACTGAAGCCCCTAAGGGACGACACAGGCTCTCCTTAACATGCTTTTACTCTGAAAGACCTACTTAAATTCAAAAGGAAGACTTGTGGAGCAACTTGGTGTTTTCACGACGGTGAACCTGACATTCACAAGCCTCCAAACAGTCCTATATCAAAGTACGCCCGGGGAACAAAACTGTTTTGTCTGACCTGTTTTCTAGTTGTCACTCTATCTGCCGCCCTCCACAGTAGTGGGCTTGTTTCAGCAGGGTCTGCCTTGCTGTACGCGAGGTACTGAACCTCAGCTTTATGTGCACAGTTTGTCAGAAGTCTGGGAACCACAGTCTTTTTTTTTCTCTATCCTGCTGAGTTTATGTAGGGGAAGTAAGAGCCGCAGAAGCTTGTGAACATTATTTGCAGTGATGATTTTCATGATAAATCAATAAATCTTGTCAATCAGAGTCCTCTCTCGTGTCTGTCATCTAAAAGAGTGTGTATCTATCAACGAAACATCACTACGAGTTCATCAAACTCAAGTTAAAATTCCAGCACCTTTTTTTTCTACACAGAACTATATTTTTTCCAGAAAACCCACCTTTCAGTAACAGTTTCACATTGCAACTTTGCCATTTTCCAAGAATAGATATAAAAAAAAGACAAGAAAATGTCCCCGTAAATGAACCACATATATTCTGAACCCCACACAACATGAAAAAATACACCATGTACAGTAAGTTTACCAGTCAGAACAATAAATAACTGAAATAAATACTTTAAATCATGCATGTGCTAGTAGAATGTCCATAAGCCACAGTCCAGTATTCTTATTTCTTCAGTACATTATGAAAAACGATGATCCCAGTTCAGATGATTGCACAGTATTAGAAACAGCACCTATGACCAGTAGTTCACACAGGTCAACACTGTGGAGACTACTGTATATGTGTGGCTTTTAACTTTGGTCCTTGTACAGTACAATTGTTCTGGAGATGTGTCAGGAAAATCCAGTGTGTATGTTTAGCATGTTCAGGTCCTTTTTAGCCTCTTCAAAAAGGCAGGTGTGTAGATATCCATTTTCTGACAGACGTCACACGCGTGTAAACCCCCGGAAAACCAATTCGCCCACATCCATGTCCCCAGCTGGTCACTCCAGCAATAAACCACTGGCCAGAGGGCTCACGACAGGTCAGCGGCCCCCCAGAGTCTCCCTAAATGATAGAGGGGAGAGTCGAGAGAAAAAAGTGGCTTTTAATAATTTGTTAGAAGTTAAAACGACCTCATTGCACCGAGGTCTCCAGCATGTAAATGAGACTAAAACAACTGATTAAGGATGAGTGAGGAGGCAGAAGAGTAAGGCACAAAGAGAATGTCACTTGGATTGCTGCTGAGATGCCAGGTGCTTTGACCGAGACTGGAATGCATGTGGGTTTCCTTACATAAGAAGATTACAGAGAGGAAGCTGGTGAAAAGGGGGGCTCTGTGTTTTACTCTCTCCCATCAGATAAGCATCTCTCACATAAGTGCTGCAGTGTTCCTGAACCAGCAACACTTGGTTTCTCCATCATTATAACATTCAACAACATTTTCAAACCATGAATTATTCATATGCTTTTACTTTGTTTTCCAAAGACAACTCCTAAAAACTTCAAAAGATTAAAGGGCATCATTTTCTTTGCACTGACCTGGTTAACCATCCACTGTAAAAAGATTTGTCAGAGCCGTGGCCCTATTTCCTCCAAGCCTCTGCTCACTTGTGTAATCTCAGTCCACAATCTTACTGCTCAGATGCTGCCAAGGCCTCACCACCCAGATGTCCGGCCCATTTCCAGGCTGTGTTAAAGGTATTTGTGTCACATAGTAGAAAGTTCTTCATCTTACCAAACAGGTGTCCCTGCCTCCTTCCATGGAACCAGCACACATCATGTTAGGAGTCAGCACATTTCCATACGACTGCTGACAGTCTGCCTGGTCAATGATGTTCACTGCAGCTTTCTGCAGCAGGTTGGTCAACGAACCTGTGCCAAAAATAATCACTGTATTAGGCCTACTGGGAGTACTACAACTGAATTCCATTCACCTCCATTGTTCTGGTGTAGCAGCAGGAGTTTCAATGGTAGATAATTCAGAGTCTCAGTAGATAAAAGTGAAACTATCTGCATGGTTATATACCAAAAAGGGTAAGTGAGAAACAATGTGTGAAAAGACCATGTGACAGTGTTTATTCATAGGGGTTATATCATATTGTGAAGTTTATGGGATGGTGGAGCTGTAAGCGGCTCGCCTTGGTTAAAAAAAATCCTCATGAACATTTAAAAAGAGGCGTGTTTCTACCTTTTTGGGCAACGCTTTACTGAAGGTATCTACAGAAGGGTGACATGACACGGTCATTAACTTCTCATAAACATTATTTACATGTCATGAATGTTTATGACTGCTGTCATTAAGTGTCATTCGGTTTTTGTAATTAAGTTGACATTGTTTGGGTTGTCTTGATTATGACATGACATTAATCAAAGTGACATTACCAGAAGATGTCTTTGTCATGACAAGTTGACATTAACTTTGTTTGGGATGTCCTTATTATGACAACTTGACATTAACCAGGATGACATTACCAGCAGATGTCTTTGTCATAACAATAATAATCATTATGTCAACTTGTCATTAACACAAAAAGAGGTGCATTTCTTGTTAATGTCAAGTTGTTACAACAAAGACATCTTCTGGTAATGTCACTTTGATTAATGTCAAGCTGTCATAATCAAGACAACCCAAACAATGTCAACTTGTCATTACAAAAACCGAATGACACTTAATGACAGCGGTCATAAACATTTATGACATGTACATAATGTTTATGACAGGTTCATGACCCTTATGTAGAAACCTTCAAGAAAAGTGTTACCCCTTCCTAGATTATTTAAAAGTACTCTGGGCAAATGATTTGGGGGGTTGCTATTTCAGAAGAGTCATAGACAAAAGCCCAATGACTGGTACATTCTTCCTCAGTTTGTCCTTGACATGGACTTTTGTAAAATATTGCATAGACTCTGTAAAATGTATCCAAATATTAGTCCAGTGTGCGACTGTTGTGGGCAATCACCAGCCTCGCTAGACTTTATGATCTGGCACTGCCCAAGAGTCACAGCATATTGGCAAAATATTTTTCAGGCGCTATCAGACGTCCTGGGTAGACCTGTGGATCCTGATTCCACTGACTATACTATTTTGTATTAAAGGTTCTGATCTTGTGTTAACCAGCTCCCAACATAATATGATGTTATTTGTACCTCTACTAGCACGTAGATTGATATTATTTAATTGGAAGCAAAAACGAACTCCTGCCCATTCTGTCTTTGTGAAGGATGAGATGCACCAACAGCATTTGAAAACAAATTCTACCAGATCTGGCACCCTTTATAGACCACTTTAAGAAAGATGCACAAAGTTTTTCCCCTAACTAGCCTAGTTTAAATGACACAAACAGGGTCAATCTGACATCCTTCTAAATGTGTAGGGGCAGGTCTGAAACATCTCCCACGTGCCATGCGTGTAGGAGAACTATAGTGGCTGTCACGTAACTCTGTATGACCCTATCTAGAGCCACTGAGTGTTTTTTTGTCCATTCTGGGCTACTGTATAGCAACATGGCAGACTCAGAGAAAGAGTACCCGCTTCTTATGTAGATATAAACAGCTCATTCTAAGGTAACCCCAGAGTTTCCTTCTATAGTGTCCAATATGTCTGATTTTTCTCATCAGTCCTGTTCAACATTTAACGTTAGCGGTGAGACGGACTCGAGCTCACAGCTCAGCTGGAAAAGCCTAACAGCTTGTGGTTTATTTTCAGATATACTACATTGGAGATTACATTCAGTTTTCACACTCCAGGCATTCCACATGCCTGAACACAGAGTTTACTTACCCTGAGCAAGTGTTAGTATTGAGCCCTGTGACAGGGAAAAGAAACAATGCTTTGGTGGACACAGTGTGAGCAGGTAGAGTGCTCTTAGTGCATGGTAGCAATGTAGTTACAGATAATGTGCAGATTTTTTTCCCCCATCGACCAATCCACTGGTTGACGTGTGGGTAGACTTTCAGTTAACCAAGGTTTCTTTGGTTGAATACAGCCCCACTTATTTCCATTCAAAGTATGAAAAAAATCCCAGTGTGAATCAATTTATTTTAATTTTGAATTAGAAAATGGTCAATGGGCCATCCAGCACCCTGTGGCAGGTCAGATTTGGTCCATAGGCCGTCAGTGGGATTTTAAATCTCTCACCTCCTTCCCTCATGGATCCCCAGCCTGTGATGTAGCACTCTGCATTCTTGAGGAAGCGGTGCACTGGTGAGGGGAGACAGACGGACTGGATGGTGTAGGACATGGGGGCCTGGACTGCCAGCTCCAGCAGAGCCACGTCATGGTCCATGTTGGTGTCATTGAAGGCTGGGTGGATGATGACCCTCTGGATGGGGATGACCAGGGCTCCTACCCCAGAGCGCAGCACCGATCCTAGGCTCACAGCCCAGTGAGTTGGACTCGGGTCACTGTGGGTCATAAATGAGGACAGGCTCGATGTAATGGGAGTCATTTTTGATATAAACGAATATAGTGGCGAAGTTTAGGTTCAGCAGTACCTTTTGAAGCAGTGTGCCGCTGTAAGTAACCATTTGTTGTGAATGAGTGTGGCACCACAGCGGTGCAGTCTCTGGTACTGGAGACTGCCAATCCAAGGCCACTCCCCCCTTCGAGCTGTTACTCCACCCACGATCCTTTGGGAGCCTAACGCAGGACGTACGCCGCAGTCTGAAAAAAAACAACACACATCAGAAGTGTTTCCTTTAAATCAAAGTGTGTGCACTCCTTTACACATATGAACATACCACAGTTTCTTTCATCAGCCTGGTTGGGGCAGTCTGGGACTCCGTCACACTCTGGGTTGACCTTGCTGATGCAGGAGGTGGTGCTACACTGGAAGTTTCCAGTGCAGTTCAAGACTGGAGGACATAATGGACGGATCATGTAACAAGATATTTGTGATACAATATTTATGACTGACAACAAGCGACAAATAAATTCAGCTGCTTCCAGTATGACATTACCAGGTAGTGTTGGTGCAGAGGACACATCCATGGCTATGGTCCTGGGTACTGGCGGATTCTGAAAGCTTCCTCCCGTCACAGTAACTGGCACAGTGGGAGCATAAAGGGTGTAATCATGAACCAAGCTGGGATCTGTGTGGCTAAGAATCCAGTTGCGGAGCCTGGTGACGCGGGAATAAACCCCAGGTCTGTTGATCTGGGCACAGCCCACACCCCAACTCACCACCCCAGCCAGGAAAAACCTCCCTGGGGCCCCCTCACACACCAGAGGCCCTCCAGAGTCACCCTGCGGGAAAAATAGAAGATCTCTGATTCTTTGACATGTCATTTTAGTGATGTTTCAGTTTCAACTAAAGCTTATTTTTTGTTAGGGTCCGAGCACCGGCTGCAGGCGGTCACGGGGACCCAACAGGAAGTCGGCCATTTTGAATTTATTGGGCAATTTTGATGCATTTTTGGCCATTTCCAAGGGTCGTACTTTAACAAACTCCTCCTACAGATTAGATCCGATGTACTTCAAATTTTGTCTGTACCATCTAAAGACCTTTGACATCAAACGTTGCTAAAAGCTTGAGTTTTCATCAAATCATGTGACTGTGGCGAGGCGTCAAACTTCCATGTTTCGCCACCAAACAGGAAGTGGTTTGAAACTCCAGCATACGTAGTCCAATCTGCCCCAGACTTCATGTTTTATGTGGCTCCAGGCTTGAAGCCAACTACATGCACATTAGATGTCATGATGATTGCGCCACCTACTGACAGCAGGGAGTAAGACCTATCAGACAATTTTCTTTTGATTTACAGTGAAATTTACACGGTGTGGTCTACAATCAATTTAAAGCAACATGATGTGTAATTAGTGTGTTCTCCAGCGCCACATAGTGGACACAGAAAGTGGTACAAAATGTGAAATAGGTCATTCCAACCCCAACACTCTATGTAGGATATACCATCTCACTCCTGTGTGGAGGGTCTGACTTTCACAAAAATGAACAGCTGCATGTGCTGTTGCCGAGTTGTCAACACTGCTTGCCGCTTTAATTATGTACTTATGTACTTTTGTTTTGGCCTTATTTTGAGAGTAATGGGAAGCTGGACTGAGCCTTTACTGTGAAGGAGTGCCATGTTTTCTCATTATGATATTAACAATACACATCATGTTATGCTAAAGCAACAGCCCCAGTGGCCTGTATTTTTTAGGGTGTGACTGGTATTAACGTACAGTTTTGACCCTATTTATAGTTTCCAGATCATCAGTGTACATATACACCACTTTGCCCTGAGACAAGAAAGTATTGTAAGAAAATGTAAGTCGATAGCTGGTGCCATTGTAGCCTCCGTATGTGATGCAAGTGAAATACCACTGACCTGACATGAGTCCACCTTGCCCTGCAGGAATCCGGCACACATCATGTTGTGAGAAACAGCTCCTCTGTACACAGAGGATTTATTGCACACCTTGGAGTCGATGATTTTCACCACCGCCTTCTGCAGTGTGGGAGGCACCGCCGCTGAATGACAGAAGAGCACAGGACAACTGAATTACTCATACTGATCGTATTTCAACATGCAGTCCTGCTGCAATGGAAATAGTCAGTATTGATAAAAGAGTGATGTATTATTAATAAACACAATACAACAGATTTCAAGTCTATATGATGTACTGTAAATCAAGAATAACGACACGTAGACTTGGGGAATGTAGTAATATAATAGCGCGACATGAGACTTGATGCCATGCAGGACTTTGGTTGACAGAATAAACTGTAAATACCATCTTTTCCTTGTCTTAAAGCTGGTATTATTATTAATGGATATAATTTTTTCAACCCTCCTTTCACCAAAGGTCTTAATTTGCCCTGTTTAGTTACTGTATCCTCATTACAAATGATTCATGTCTCATTATCGCCTGTAAGCTAAAAGCAGTCAATCCCAAAATATTAAAATGCTTAGTCGTCCACGTCATAGTATCGGGTACTAAAAACATGAGCTCCATTTCACTCTAAGTCCCACATCTATTGGTGTGTTAAGCTGTACTCCTGCAGGCAGACTCACGGTTGTACTGGTGAAGTGCGCCCCACCCTGACACCACGCAGCTCTGTCCGGGGGCAAACACATGAGACGTGGAGGGCAGACAGACAGGCTGGATGTAAGAGCTGAAGGTGAGAGGGGTCTCCAGCTCCAGCACAGTAACGTCGTTGTCAGTGGTCACTGGGTTGTAGTCTGGAGACACGACCAGCGACTTGATGTTAATCGTTGTGGACTCGGACTCCTCGCCGCTCACTAGTCTGGCCCCGACCAGGGCCGTCCACTCTGTGGGGTCGTTGTCCCTAAAAAACAGAAAAGAAAGAGATAAGGAAAGTTTAAAAAATACATGAAAGTTATGTAAAAGCACAAACTAGAGTGATAAAAACTGATTTGAAATTGTCCCCAAATTCTGAATGCTTACCTCTCAAAGCAGTGAGCTGCACTGACCAGCCAGCGTTCACTGATGATGGAGGCTCCACAGGTGTGGCGTCCATGGTACCTCAGACTGACCTGCCATGGCAGCTCCCCTTGCCGAGCATCCTCACCACCCACCACTCGACTCCCCATAGCGGGACGTGTACCACAGGCTGATGGGAAAAGTTGGATGATACCGTCAAGATGGAGATGAAGCAGTCATGGTTTTTTTCTAACAGTTATGATAGTTCATGGTAATCATGCATGCTTGTTACCAGTAACAACTAAAAGAAAATCAAATAATGAGGCTTGAAAAGGACAGCACTAAAATTTGCAGTTTCAAGAGCCGCTCACCACAACGAGCTTCATCAGATCCATCAGCACAGTCGGGGACAAAGTCACACTCTGGATTCAATTTGGTGACGCATTCTCCATTGTCACAAGTGAAGGTGTTGTCAGGACACCTGGCTGCAGAGCCCAGACAATCGAAAAAATGTCAGGATGAGAGTTACAAGGTACGATATGAACGTCACAGGGATGAATAAGGAATTAAAACAATATTTTGAGAGGAAACTCCAAATTAGTATCAAATAATATGTATATAATGTTTATTTCTAGTGTAATTTTTTTCACACAAGGTATTTAGGTACAAGAAGGATGACTAGGCTCACATTCTTTGCATTCATCTGTCTTAAAACAATACTTACATGCCCACGTGTACATTGCAAGAGTTATTGGTCACTGTTATTAGTCCTCCTTTTCATACTGCATGAAGAGATGGATTACTATTGAGACCTAAGGAAGGGACCTCTTTACAGCCAGTATGAACAGCATTGGAGTGTTGTTTTATGGTCTGCAAAAATGTGACCATTTCCTTTGAAGGTCAGAGATAACAGTCAGCTTTTTAAAGGTATACTACGCAGGAACGGTCTGTAGCTTTTTGCAAAAGTGAAAGTGAGAGTCAACCCCAGATTCCTTCGCCTTGCTATATTTGCAGAGGTTTTTTTGTCACTGTATGCACAATTTTGGTAGCTTCCTCTTGGGTGCAAGCTACTCACGTTTTGGCACCTGGTAGCCACTTTTTAATTAAGTCCCAATACACTGCCACACACACACTTCAGGTGGGTCATAAGCATAGACTATATAAAATAATGGATGTAGCTACTGTGACGTCACCCATAGGTTTGTGGACTGCCATTTTGAAGCCTCAAATTTGGCATTTTGGCCGTGGCCATCTTGTTTTTTTGGAGCCAGGAGTGACCTATTTGGACAAGAGGGTACAGCTGTGGAGGAGCGAGGGGTGGATCTGACTTATAGACTGAGGTGACGCTTCACAGACTCTTAAGGCTCTTAAATAGCCTATGGATAACGTTAAGTCTTAATCTTAAATCTTAAACAGGTGAGTTACATAAAAATTCACTCCCCCATACAGTTGTCAGGCTCTTAACATGTTTATTACTGCTGTAAAGTTGGGCATTTTTAACATGGGGGTCTATGGACATTTTTGACTGACCATTGACTCACTTTTGGAGCCAGCCTCAAGTGGCCATTCGAGGAACTGCAGTTTTTTGCGAATCTTATATGTTAGTTTAATTTTTCAGTCCTGGAGGTTACTGCTTTTGTGATGACTGAGAGGGATTACTGTTGTACTGTTGGAAAATCCTGCATAATATACCTTTAATCTATCCAACTATCTATCTTAAAAGACTCACAGAAAAGCACATTTGTCTGTGATAAACAGGTCAACATGTCACACTATGCCCTGATATTAAAGACACACCCCATTTGGTATTCCAAGACGCTGTAAGCATAAGCTGGAGGATTATTTGCTGGCACACTTTAACATGGTTGCACAACATAATCACTCACCTATCATCTCATCTCCGATAGCATAAAACGACTTCCCACTGGCTCCTGAAAATGAGGAGACAGACAAACATTAGATCCTGTGAGGACACTTGAAGCCCTGAGACAAAGCATCGCACCAGCTGTGGCCTATTTTCGTCACTCCCACTGCACACATCCACTCGTAGGGCCACAGACAGCCAACTGATGACAGTATAGTTCTCCTACCCAGTAAGATGATAGCGTTGATCTCTCCAAATTCTGGCACCTCCAGTGGTTTCCCATGCATTACTGAGCTGAGCCCCGCTCTCAGTAAGTCCTGAATGAAGTTGTCTGAATACTGCTGGATCTTGGACACCCTGAAGACCAGTCTGAATGTTGCCATCACGTCACCATTAATGTTACTGGGAAGACAGGAAAACAGACAATGATGTTTGTTGCTTCAGACCAGTTTTTTTCGCTCAGTGTAAATGATCCACTTCAGCTTTCACTCACCCATAGGCAACAATACTCCAATCAACGTAGTGATGTGATATCGATGAGGCAGTGAAGACATTTTTAATCTGTAAGAGAGTGAAAATGTACGTCAACAATTAAACACTTTTTTTTTTTTTTTTAAATTGGGTGCTCAATGTGGTGACAATCAGTACTAACCTTGGACTTTAAAACTGAGGTCAGTACTATGGAGTAACCAGAGTTCTCATCCTGCAGAACTGGATCATACTTCAGACCTTTCAGCTCCACTGTCTCCATGAAATAATGCTGCTCCTGCACCAGGTAAGCTGAAAACACCACAGTGGAACAGTTAAGTCTTACAGATGACTTTATATCCTCCTGAGACCTGAACTTTTGTTTGGTATGCATTTGCAATTTCTCCTTGCTATTTGGGATTAGCAGGATCTGATCAATGAAAAAACTAAACATTGTCAATGATAATAAAGTCCCAATGTCCTAAAACAAGACAGTAATAAAGTCCTAATATCCTCAAATGAGACGACGATAAAGTCCTAATATTCTCAAACAAGCCGACATTAAAGTCCCAATGTCTTCAAACAAGACGATAATTAAGTCTCAATGTCCTCAAACTAGATGATAAAAAAGTCCCAAAGTTCTCAAACGAGACGATAATAAAGTCCTAATGTCCTCAAATGAGTACTTCCTAATTACCAGCGTCTTAGCTTGTTGCTGTTGCTACAATTGGTCAATTTTGTGTGACATATCAAACTACAAACATTATTAATCACAAATATACAAGTTAAACCATAAAATGTGATCAGGTTTTGGACCTTGTCCACTTTTGTGTTGGGATCAGCTGCAGACTGACTTGGCAAAGATGGCTGCCATCTTGTTTTCACATGGATTGGTGTATTGTGACCTTACTACCACTAGGTGGCACAAAAAAGTGCCCACAAATGAGGTCAACAGGTCTAAGTCAAGTAAATGAAGCATAAGGTCCAGTTAAGCCAAAACATGATGTCCCATATGAGGACACAGGGTCTCAGGGGGATATAATAATTAAATTTAGAAATTGTGCTAGAGTAGTAGCTTAAAATATGTTATATATATACAGTACAGGCCAAAAGTTTGGACACACCTTCTCATTCAATGCGTTTTCTTTATTTTCATGACTATTTACATTGTAGATTCTCACTAAAGGCATCAAAACTATGAATGAACACATGTGGAGTTATGTACTTAACAAAAAAAGGTGAAATAACTGAAAACATGTTTTATATTCTAGTTTCTTCAAAATAGCCACCCTTTGCTCTGATTACTGCTTTGCACACTCTTGGCATTCTCTCGATGAGCTTCAAGAGGTAGTCACCTGAAATGGTTTTCCAACAGTCTTGAAGGAGTTCCCAGAGGTGTTTAGCACTTGTTGGCCCCTTTGCCTTCACTCTGCGGTCCAGCTCACCCCAAACCATCTCGATTGGGTTCAGGTCCGGTGACTGTGGAGGCCAGGTCATCTGCCGCAGCACTCCATCACTCTCCTTCTTGGTCAAATAGCCCTTACACAGCCTGGAGGTGTGTTTGGGGTCATTGTCCTGTTGAAAAATAAATGATCGTCCAACTAAACGCAAACCGGATGGGATGGCATGTCGCTGCAGGATGCTGTGGTAGCCATGCTGGTTCAGTGTGCCTTCAATTTTGAATAAATCCCCAACAGTGTCACCAGCAAAACACCCCCACACCATCACACCTCCTCCTCCATGCTTCACAGTGGGAACCAGGCATGTGGAATCCATCCGTTCACCTTTTCTGCGTCTCACAAAGACACGGCGGTTGGAACCAAAGATCTCAAATTTGGACTCATCAGACCAAAGCACAGATTTCCACTGGTCTAACGTCCATTCCTTGTGTTTCTTGGCCCAAACAAATCTCTTCTGCTTGTTGCCTCTCCTTAGCAGTGGTTTCCTAGCAGCTATTTGACCATGAAGGCCTGATTGGCGCAGTCTCCTCTTAACAGTTGTTCTAGAGATGGGTCTGCTGCTAGAACTCTGTGTGGCATTCATCTGGTCTCTGATCTGAGCTGCTGTTAACTTGCGATTTCTGAGGCTGGTGACTCGGATGAACTTATCCTCAGAAGCAGAGGTGACTCTTGGTCTTCCTTTCCTGGGTCGGTCCTCATGTGTGCCAGTTTCGTTGTAGCGCTTGATGGTTTTTGCGACTCCACTTGGGGACACATTTAAAGTTTTTGCAATTTTCCGGACTGACTGACCTTCATTTCTTAAAGTAATGATGGCCACTCGTTTTTCTTTAGTTAGCTGATTGGTTCTTGCCATAATATGAATTTTAACAGTTGTCCAATAGGGCTGTCGGCTGTGTATTAACCTGACTTCTGCACAACACAACTGATGGTCCCAACCCCATTGATAAAGCAAGAAATTCCACTAATTAACCCTGATAAGGCACACCTGTGAAGTGGAAACCATTTCAGGTGACTACCTCTTGAAGCTCATGGAGAGAATGCCAAGAGTGTGCAAAGCAGTAATCAGAGCAAAGGGTGGCTATTTTGAAGAAACTAGAAACTTTGAAGAAACTACTGTATATATATATATATACAGTACAGGCCAAAAGTTTGGACACACCTTCTCATTCAATGCGTTTTCTTTATTTTCATGACTATTTACATTGTAGATTCTCACTGAAGGCATCAAAACTATGAATGAACACACGTGGAGTTATGTACTTAACAAAAAAAGGTGAAATAACTGAAAACATGTTTTATATTCTAGTTTCTTCAAAATAGCCACCCTTTACTCTGATTACTGCTTTGCACACTCTTGGCATTCTCTCGATGAGCTTCAAGAGGTAGTCACCTGAAATGGTTTTCCAACAGTCTTGAAGGAGTTCCCAGAGGTGTTTAGCACTTGTTGGCCCCTTTGCCTTCACTCTGCGGTCCAGCTCACCCCAAACCATCTCGATTGGGTTCAGGTCCGGTGACTGTAGAGGCCAGGTCATCTGCCGCAGCACTCCATCACTCTCTTTCTTGGTCAAATAGCCCTTACACAGCCTGGAGGTGTGTTTGGGGTCATTGTCCTGTTGAAAAAAAAATGATCGTCCAACTAAACGCAAACCGGATGGGATGGCATGTCGCTGCAGGATGCTGTGGTAGCCATGCTGGTTCAGTGTGCCTTCAATTTTGAATAAATCCCCAACAGTGTCACCAGCAAAACACCCCCACACCATCACACCTCCTCCTCCATGCTTCACAGTGGGAACCAGGCATGTGGAATCCATCCGTTCACCTTTTCTGCGTCTCACAAAGACACGGCGGTTGGAACCAAAGATCTCAAATTTGGACTCATCAGACCAAAGCACAGATTTCCACTGGTCTAACGTCCATTCCTTGTGTTTCTTGGCCCAAACAAATCTCTTCTGCTTGTTGCCTCTCCTTAGCAGTGGTTTCCTAGCAGCTATTTGACCATGAAGGCCTGATTGGCGCAGTCTCCTCTTAACAGTTGTTCTAGAGATGGGTCTGCTGCTAGAACTCTGTGTGGCATTCATCTGGTCTCTGATCTGAGCTGCTGTTAACTTGCGATTTCTGAGGCTGGTGACTCGGATGAACTTATCCTCAGAAGCAGAGGTGACTCTTGGTCTTCCTTTCCTGGGTCGGTCCTCATGTGTGCCAGTTTCGTTGTAGCGCTTGATGGTTTTTGCGACTCCACTTGGGGACACATTTAAAGTTTTTGCAATTTTCCGGACTGACTGACCTTCATTTCTTAAAGTAATGATGGCCACTCGTTTTTCTTTAGTTAGCTGATTGGTTCTTGCCATAATATGAATTTTAACAGTTGTCCAATAGGGCTGTCGGCTGTGTATTAACCTGACTTCTGCACAACACAACTGATGGTCCCAACCCCATTGATAAAGCAAGAAATTCCACTAATTAACCCTGATAAGGCACACCTGTGAAGTGGAAACCATTTCAGGTGACTACCTCTTGAAGCTCATGGAGAGAATGCCAAGAGTGTGCAAAGCAGTAATCAGAGCAAAGGGTGGCTATTTTGAAGAAACTAGAATATAAAACATGTTTTCAGTTATTTCACCTTTTTTTGTTAAGTACATAACTCCACGTGTGTTCATTCATAGTTTTGATGCCTTCAGTGAGAATCTACAATGTAAATAGTCATGAAAATAAAGAAAACGCATTGAATGAGAAGGTGTGTCCAAACTTTTGGCCTGTACTGTATATATATATATATATATATATATATATATATATATATATAACTAAAAAACCTTGGAGTTATCTTTGATTTGAATCTTAGTTTTGAAACACATATTAGAAGTATAACCAAAACTGGATTTCATTATGTTTAGAACATTGCCAGTAGGGATTAAATCAACTGTTTGTCTCCCAAGCCGACACACAGAGACACTAATGCATGCTTTTATCACCTACAGAATTAATTACTGTGATGCCCTACTTTCTGGTCTTCCTAAGAAGAGGCATCATTTCATAACTATGGTCCATGTCTGTGGAACAGCCTGTCTGAAGACCTGAGGGCCGCAGAGTGTTGATGTTCTTAAAAGCAAACTCAAGACCTATTTTAGCCTGGCTTTTAATTGAACTTTTTTTTTTTTTAAGATTTTTTTTTTCGGGCTTTTTTTGCCTTTAATGTATAGGACAGAGTGAAGTGGGGTGAGAGAGAGAGCGGGGGGTGACATGCAGAAAATGGTTGCAAGCCGGACTCGAATCTGCGACCACTGCATCGAGGCATCGCCTCTGTACATGGGGCGCCGGCACTATCCACCACTCTACCGACGCCCCTTAATTAAACTTTTATTTCTTTTTTTATTTTGTATCTATTATTGTTGTGTATTTATCTATTGTTTACTTATTTATTTCCTTATTTGCTGACTGACTTTGTGTTGCAGTCTGTTTGTATAAAAAGTGCTATATAAATAAAGTTTGATTAATTGATTAAGTATGAAACTGTGTGGTGACTGTGCCACTCACCAATAAGCAGCCCTACAAAGACCCCGATGACGAGGAAGAAGAGGAGGAAGGCTATCAGGGTGCTTCTGCAGCAGGCAGAGTTGGAGGGAGCAGAGGAGGCTCCTGGAGAAGACCACGGCTCTCCTCCTCCTCCATCCTTCTTCACCCCCATGTTGGATTCACAGTACCAACCTCACAACTCACATTCCACTGAGTCCAGTATCATAATGCCTCACAGACAAAATGATCCAGCCCTGGCAAAAAAAATAGTGACAAATATTTGAGGATACACTCAGGATGGATATATCCTGCTATCAATAAAACATATACAATAAGAAATGTGATTTTTGTCCCTCTAGTTTGCATTTCAACAGACAAAACTCTGCACATGTACAAAACAAACAAATGAATGAATAAATAAATAAAGTTTGTTCATGTCCTCGGATTGCGATTAATAGACTACTTACTGTTATTTACAGTCGTTAGTACAAGCCATGTTCTACAATGGTGTTACAAAAATCAAGGAATAAGGTCCCAGAATGAAATTACTATGTCCATGGAGATGTAGCTGTAACGTACCGACTGTAAACTAAAGACTACACAGACACATCAGCAGTGGGTCTGGTCGGGAGAGCCGATGGAGACTGAACAGGACGCCCACCAGAGACCAGGGAGGCCATGTTGCCCAGGGATCACACATCAGATGTGGAAAAAGGTTAAACCAAAAACAAGCCAACCTCCCCAAAGTTTTCAAAAAGACAGGATTTCAATGAATAAACCGACTCAATACGAATATTCACAGCACCAGCACATTACGCACGGTGTCTCCAGGCGCATCACAGCGCGCAGAGCATCAAACAATAAAGGCTTTATATTCTGAGGTAAACTCACTCACCTCTTTCTTCTGAACATTCACCAAATCCCGCAGCTCTCAGCGCATGACCTGGCTCACACAAGAATAGATACATGGATGAAGGAAGACACGGCAGAGAGGTCCGCTATTTGTTCCACCTGCCAAGGGGCGTGCCGTGTCCGTCCCGCAGGTAGCTCACCTTTTCAGTTTACTTTAGGAGGTCGGCTCGGCTTCAGAAATCTCCGGCCGACCCTCCTCCCATCGGGCCTGATCCCTTCAGTTACACCCCGGTGTGCACAGGCATTTACTGTCACCTCAGAGCTCCCATAATCTCCAGGTAAATAATAAATGGTTACTCCTTTACGCACAGGTCGGAGGAATGTAATGTAAAAGAGGTGCATTAATAAACTGCTCAGTGGAGCTCAGTGCTGCCTCTAGTTGCTGCCTGCTTGTGCTCCATTGACACAGTGACTGAGCAGCAGAGGAGGAGCGAAGCCTCCTGGAATCCTGGCTGCATGTCCCGGCCTCACAACACCTGGCAAACCATTAGGCTTCTTTTACCCGGATTACAGTTCCTCCAAACTGTTAAAGGTGTCTTTACTGCGAGTTTATAAGTGTGTGCTGATTCAGCATTTACACTGTTGTTATCCAAATCTTTATTATTCTGACTTCTTATTGGGTGTAAATGCTACAAAGTATTTCACAACCTGTTTTTCTGGGGGCAAAAATTGTTCGGCTAGGTTTTCTGGCATCTAACTCCTTCCACATTCTTAAACATAGAAACTTCACTCAAAATCAAATGTTCAGCTCAATTAGGACATGATTACTTTTATCATTCCTAAATATTCATTTTTTGGGAATTTTCCCCCATTCAAATGAACAGGTGTACTGTTCAAATTTGACACAAAATCATGCTTTTACACTCATTTTTGAATCTTTTCTCCTTCCTGTAGAAACTCATTCGAACATCTTTCATACATTCTTGGTATTATTCAACTTTCAAATCCCATTCAAACTTTTTGGATATTTAAACTTGTTTGCAGCATAGTAAAAATGCCCTTTTAAGGTTTTTACATTTGTGACCATTGGATGGAATGTTCAAAGCTAGAGGAGGGACTCAGCTGTTATTAATGTTTGGCTCTTTAAGAACATTCCTGCTTGTACTCATTTTTTCCTACCATTTATACTTTTCTGATTTTTTTTTTAACAATGCAAGTCTATGGAATGAGCTTCACATCCTCTTAAACCTATTGTACACCTACTGAAACGATACTCCCCCCACATACTTTCAGCGACAGTAATCAGTTAAACTTAAAATAGGTTGCAAGACTTGGAGCTATCAAACTTGTATTAAACTTTTTGATATCTTTTACCATTTTTGCATGTCCGCAATTTACGTTTTTACGCTGTTTTCAGATGTTTTCTGAGTGAAGACTTGGTGTGTATTGAGCTGCCTAGAGTGGGTGACCTAGGGATTTGTTCCAAATTGCATACTTTTTCTTTTTACTTTCAGGGCAGCTGCCCTTTAAAGTATGTACTGTTGCATGCATGCATACTACTGTCCTGTAACATTATGCCCTAAACTTCGACCCTCTTACACATTTATTCGTCACCTTTGAGACAAAACAAAATGCCGTTCACCTAGTTCACCTCAGAGATGGAGGTAAACCCAGAGATCTGCTGTTGTTGTTACTTTGCAGTGTATGTAGTTCTAACTTTAAAGTTATAGCTGTTTATAAAGGTAGATTCAAACATATATTCACCAAAGTAAAATTACATGTTTTTCTGTCATTATTTTCATACATATGTCCTTTGGTTGTTGGTTATCTTTATGATGTTTTTGTTCATGTAAACAATTAATATTCTTATTATTGCTATTCAAACGGTCATCACTTAAATTTGCTTTCAGCTGTCATTGTGGTTTCTGAGAGCCATCATCTGTCAGTTGAGACGAATTGTCCGTTGTGCAGAGGATTGTGGGTCAGAATAGCCAGAAAAGCATGCTGGCTGCATGCTGCAAAATACAACCAGATGTAGTAGAACATCCTGGTATTTCTGACATACTGCATTTGACACACTATGTATTAGGACATACTAAACCTTTTTCTGGCATACTTTGTGGTATTTTAGTATGGGTATTTGGATGCACAGTAGTTCTTTCTGCCTCTCTTCCTTTAAAAATTTTTCTGACTTAAACTCCTTTTGCCCAGTTGTCACTCTTCATTCACAGGTTTACATGAAAACATAGATATTTTTATCTTCTTTCAGATGATATGCCCAACAAGAGATGCCTTTCCTTCCCTTTAAACAGAAACAGCTGCGTAATCACCATTGGCAGACCCACCAGACTCCATTTAAATAAACAGTAAATTTATCATCGCATAACACATTTCATTCAAAGTCGACAGACACAAAATTAAACTCACTAAAGCTGTTTTGGCTCGTCTTTTAACTGTTCAATCACCAGCTCTGGTTTGGTTGAAATAAATCCATAATACACTCAGTTCGATGTGAAAATATGCTGGCTCTACACACGCTCAAATTAGTCTGGTAGATTTACAGGCAGTGATTTTGGGGCTGCTTCAGGTTAAACAAAACAAAGTTTACTCTTTAACAAAAAGGCCCATCTCTGTAAGGATCATTTCCTTAATGTTGTCAGACACTTGTGACATCCACCTGTCAGTGGCAAAATCAAGTACTTTTAGTGAACATAGCCGTAGCAGCTTGTTTTGTACTCTTCACAAGAAAAAAAAATACTCAGCTATAAGTAGTAAAATTGAACTGTCAATACTTTGTAATTAGTGTTTTCATAGTAGTCCCTGATTTAAAAATTGCTTGGATCTTAATAAAAAACACATTTACTTGCCATTTCACTGACACCAATATATATATAATCCATTTCACCAACCTACCTGAAATAACAATCCTAACAAAGCTAAATCAGTTTACTTAAATGATTCCCCCACCCTGCTTAAGGCACCTCAAAGTCGGAGCAGTTAATACCACAAATGTCTCTTTGTCAGTGCAGACAGGCTTGAGTGGCTTATCTTCACACTCACAACACACACACACTCCCTTTATTCCTTTAAACACTTTCAAAGATCACAATCAAGTACTTCAGTTACTGGGTGAAAAAGATGATGGAGTTGCAGGTAATCCGGCAATTTGTTCACAGATTACCATTAAATGGTTAAGAAGTCCAACAGGTGGTTCGAACTAGTTTGCAAGTGCTTAATAAAAATATATGACACAATCTGTAGCTTGTGTGTGTTATTAAAAGACTGCAGGTGTAAATCATCTGCAGCTAACTCAGGTGAAACTGTTGAAAAAATATTGTTTTTTAAACCAAATTAGGCAGCAATGTCTTCGAGGTGCAGACAGACCACAAATAACAAGTAACTTTACAAAATGCAGGTGGGTCAGTGGACAGACTGCTGATTTAATCCCTACTGGAAAGGCTGCTTGATTCAAGATTGCTGTGCCACACGGAAACAGCAGCAGAGAATCAGACTGCTATCAGTGAATAAAGATTCTGTCATCTAGTTCTCCATCCATATATCCAATGTGTACAAGAACGAGGGAGAACAAAATATACCAACACTCAACATACATTTTCATTTTATTTTCTTATCAAAAACAACAAAGAATAGTAAAAAGTTTCATATTGTGGCTAAAAAGAAAATGGTTTCGTTTAACACTTCCCAAACGTGTGGGCTCTTCTCAACTCAAATCTTTGCACACTTGCACACCACAGACAAAAACAAAAGTGAAGTGCTTTCAAGTGTCCTTTTGCTGATCAACTAAGATTTTTAACAGAAATCTGCTTTGTTGGATGCATTGTTACTGTTATGTTTTTTAAAAATTAAAACAAAAAAAAACTCCACAAAATGTTCCAGTGTGTGCATGGATCTAGCTCTGTGTGTGTGTGTGTGTGTGTGTGTGTGTGTGTGTGTGTGTGTGTGTGAGATAGTAACTCAGCGAGTGACAGGCTGTGTGCTAGCCGTCCTGTTGCTGTATGAAGGGGTTTGGTATAGCCTCCATGCCATCCTGAGGACAGATTAGCACTACGGAGGTTCCTCTGCAGACCACCAGCCCTAGCTGCCTGGTGTCTTCTGTCAGCTTCAGCTGGTCGTCAGGATCTGGACACACAACGATGGATAAAAGGTTACAGACATGCAAGAATTAGAAGTTCACATGAGAAGATGCATTCAATGAACCTGAACCTGTCACACTGTTGGACAGGTGTCAGTAATGTGCAAAAACCCAGCAGTGCAGTAGGAAAGGTGGTGACGAAGGAGACTATTGGCATGTAAACATGAATGTTAACAGCACAGGTTTTCAAACTTTTAAGAAAAACTGGCTTTGCAAATAAGAAAAATCCATTCTGCATGCTTGCAAATGCATTTTGGTGTGTAACACTGGCTGTAAACAGAAACTTTGTCCACAATAAAACTACACAGGGCCCCTTTAAATGGATCCTGCACAATCTTGTGGCACACCATGAGTACAATCTGATTCAAAACAGGGCGTCAACAGAGACGACCTGAGTTATTTCCCTCACCAAGCTGTTAGAAGTCCCTCACAAATCTGACTAACTGCCCACAAACTGTAAAGTTCAACTAAATCTCAGTTTTACTTTCATATTGCTTCTGCTTGTCATAATCGCTGGTAAATACTTGTAGGACTAAACACACTTTTAATGATGAGACTGACTAAAATTGGCAAGGTGTTAGTAGTACTTTGGGTCCCGTCTTCAGGGGCTGCTGTAAGTTTTGTTAGCCACCAGGCGTCACTGTGCCTGCTGCATTTATAGCTGGGAAGTCTGTTTTTTGTGTCATAAAAGACAGCCCATTAGGCTTAATCCCGCATAACTAATAAATATATTTTGAAATACAACCCTTTATATAAGGAAGTGGATGATAACAGTTAAAGGTTTCATGGTTTACAACCAAATGCCAGTCATATTTTGGAGTTGAGAGGGACATTTCGCTCTGTAGTCTCCATACAGACACTATCATACAATCACTTTTTCCACTTTTGTTTGACAGACAGCAATATACCAGTAACATTGTTTGGCAGCGATGGAATATTGCTGTAAGTCTTGATAACCTGTGCTACTACTCCACAGTTTGCATATCACAGTTGGTATTATGTGGTAGTTTCAGTTTTGTGTTGAAGTCTATTTCGCTTTATTTCCTGTGGTGCTGCCCTCAGTCGATAGGATAAGGGCATAATTTAGGTTCATAATGTTTATGGTTAGGTGTTGCAGAGATTACTAGTTTGGGTTCAGGTTGTTGATGTCAACTGTCAATTCGTTAACCGCAGAGAATATTTTGGACTGGATACATGTCAGAATGTGGGTTAATTTTGCTACTCTTTTGTTTACTGCACTGCGCATCACCTGGGTCTGGTGGGAACTAGCTCGCATTAGTGGTGCCACTCATTTGGCCATTACTGCCAGCAGCACCAACCACACCCAACAGTCACTAGCCATCCTGACACTGCTGACAGTAGTAATGTTATAGGAGGTTTTACAGCAACACATTTTGCTACCAGGACATTATTAGCAACTGTAATCACAGAATGAGTTGTGCAGCTAGTTAGCTAACGTTAGCTCCCTCCCGACCCTGTGGGGCGCAGTGCAGAGTAGCCTTGTGGTAGAGTGTCCGCCCTGAGACTGGGAGGTCGTGGGTTCGATCCCCGGCCGGGTCATACCAAAGACTATAAAAATGGGACCCATTGCCTCCCTGCTTGGCACTCAGCATCAGGGGTTGGAACTGGGGGGTTAGATAACCACATGATTCCCAAGCGTGGCACCGCTGCTGCTCACCGCTCCCTCAGGGGATGGGTCAAATGCGGAGAACAAATTTCACACACTCAGGTGTGTGACAATCAGTGGAACTTTACCTTTACCTTTACCAAAAAACCAGCGGAAACCAGAGGTTGGGCAGTGGGCATGTTTCCACATGTTAATGTGGCTGGTTGGCTGTCTGTCAGCAAAGCCAACAGAAAATCAAAATGATAAAATAAATTTGCAAAACACAAAATTTCACCACCTGTAAACGGATCGTACTTTGGAATGTATTGCTAAAGCCTCACTAAGTCAAAGGTGCGCCACACTAAAAGGAAAGGCCTCAACATTTTTCCCCCTACAAAACTTAATCAGTTAGTTACTGGTTAATGTAATAATATACTGCAAAATTGGACCGGAAGTAGTAGAACATCCTTGTATTTTTGGCACACTGCATTTAACATACTATGTATTGGGACATACTTTTTCTATACCATACTAGGGCGATTATTTTCATTGTCGACTAATCTGTCAATTATTTCTTCGATTAGTCGACGAATCATTTTATCGAAAAATGTGTTAAAATGTTGAAAAATGTCGGTCTGTCTCGCCCAAACCCCAAAATTATGTCACCTAATGTCTTGTTTCGTACTCACGCCAAAGGGTTTTAGTTCACCGTCATGGGAGAGTGTGTAAAGCTGCCAATATTTGAACATAAGAATCTGCAATAAGAGTATTTTGGGGTACTTTTATAGTACTTTTCTATGAAAAATGACTCAAACCTATTTGTCTACTACTAAAATAGTCACCGACTATTTTAATAGTCGATTAGTCATCAATTAGTTGACTAATCGTTGCAGCCCTATACCATACTATGTAGTAGGGCAGTGTGGGTACTGGGACGCGCAGATAGATAGCTCACTCTAAAGTAAGGAAATCACCAACGATTTCTCAAATGATAATACAATAATGAAAACATAGTTATGAATATTATACTCATTTATGCTGATAAATCACTCTCAATCCTTCACACTGGGCATTTAAAGGCAACACAAGGGTATACATATTAGTAGTCTAGTGGAGCACAGTTCTCCAGTGTCTTTCGTTACAGTGTAATTAGCCTACTGGATATGAACAAGATTTACACTGTCATGTCAATGGCAATATTCCTCCGTCACAATCAGCGCACTGCTGAACGCAAATTACCTCAGTTTGACAACTTTTTATGACTCAAGAACACATTTCATTTGGACTTAGCAGAATAGTTTGCAACTTACCACGCATGTACTCGATTGTTCCGTCCAACACCAGGTTCAACAGCGGGTCAAAACCCTTCAGGACACCGCTGGCTGAGAGGGAAACACAGTGTCAAGCATTAGTGCGGATCACTTTAATGACTTCAAGGAAAACAAACGCACCATTTACACCGGCTAACTAGGTTAGCATTAGCTTATTATCATCACAACAATCCACCTACCCTCTCGTCCTCCTTGAAACTTCACTCGAATCGGCTTGTCGATGTATTTTGACAAGTCGAAGATGCTCTCCTTCTTCTTCTTCTCTTTATCCTGCACAGAGCAAAGGGACATTTGTTTGTAAGTCACATGTAAGCTCGCGTACAAACACCAACTTAGCCTCAGGTTAGCTCTGCTTGGCTAGCTAAGTTAGCAGCAGTCGCTTTACATTTGAACATTTCTTCTACATCCCAGGTCAAGTACGGAATAAATAATTACTGGCTAAAGATATCTTTTACCATGTTTAAGGGTGCAAATGTAAAAAAGAGGCTTGAATGAAAGCGAAAACCATACGAACTCACCGCCATGTTAGCTGTATAACCCGGAAGTTAAACTGTGACCTCAGAAGTGTTCCACCAATCAAATCATTGAGCGCCTCTAGCCGACGTCACTAGTTTGTTTTTTATTAGTTTGTTGAGCCTATTATTAAATTACTAACCGGAGGAAATTATCAGGGTATAATATTAAAACAGTTGTGTTATATTATTAGCCCCCCTGTGTTATAATCAACATGTGTTTTTCAATCTGACCTTTTCCTTGTTGTGTTTTCAGTCAGCAGTCAGTCAGGGGGAAAGTCTATTAATACCACCAGTTGGTGGGTTGTGAACTAGATCAGGGACTAGGTACTGCACAGAAGACGGCTGGGTGGCTGTGACATGGCCTGCAGAGCCAACACTGAGCTGAAACCTCAGAGCTTTAAATTCACAGTTCTCTCTGAGCAGATAAACAAACTTGAGGAGGACAAATCTACTTCACATGTGACAGACTCTGCCTCTGAACCTGATGCAGTCCCTGATGCTATTCTACGGGTTGAAGGAGAGAGTTTTTATGTCAACCGTCAACGCCTGGCCCTTCAGAGTCCCTACTTCAGGGCGCTGTTTTTTGGCGGTGGCCTGGAGAGCAGCAAAAAGAGAGTGGAGATCAAGGGTGTGAGTCTGCAGCATTTTAGGGTTTTGATGGAATACAGCAAGACACAAAGTCTGGCTCTGGACAGAGAAAATGTTCTGGGGATCCTTGAGACTGCTGATTTTTTACAACTGGAGCGAGCAAGGCTGCTGTGCTGCAAGTTCCTGGAGCGTGAGCTGCATCTCAGTAACTGCCTGGGAATGATGGCCTACGCCTGGCAGCTGGGCTGCACTCAGCTCTATGCCGCAGCACGACAGGTGGTGCTCACACATTTCTCTGCTATTGTGGCTGAGGAGGACTTCCTGTCCTTGTCTAAGGAGAGCGTAGCAGACCTTCTTGCCTGTGATGACCTGGCCATCTTTAAAGATGATCTGGCCCTGGAGGCCACCCTACGCTGGGTGTCATTTGACCCCAAACGAGAGGAATATTTTCAGGAGCTCGTGGAGCTGGTGAGGCCTGAGTCGCTCTCTGTACCATTTGTCACTGAACTTTTGATCAAAATGAAAAGCTCTGACCCCGTAGCCAAGCTCATCTGCAAGCTGGATGAACATTTCCCAGCATCTTGGTCAATAGGAAGGTCAGTGAAGAGGATCAGGGCCAGAGAGACCCTCTTTGTCCTGGGTGGACCTCACGATCAGGAGCAGCAGGCACTGTACCAGTTTCACCCGCACAGTGGAAGATGGCAGAGCTGTGCACCTCTGCAGAGGAAGAACCTCACACAGTATTCAGTAGCTGCAGTAGGTAAAGATGGGGTGTGGATTATAGTGATGAAGATGAGGGTGATAATAAGTGTGTAGATTTATGTCAATCATCTGTACATTTGTCTCTCATTATGTAGGAGACAAGGTGGTCGTGACAGGCGGCTACTTCCGGGACGTGCTGTGGTTCAGTGTGGACTGGGTCAGGATATACGAATGTGGGAACCAGCGCTGGGTGGATGGGCCGGCCCTGCAGAAGTCCAGGCACAGCCACTGCTCCATAGGGCTGGACTCTGTACTGTACGTCCTGGGGGGCAGCATGGACGAAGGGCTTGTGGCTAACGTGGAGAGGTTGGTCCTGGGGTCAGAGGAGGGCTGGGTGGAGGTCAGCCCCTTGGTCAGGGCTGTGGAGAGAGCCGCCACTGCTGCTCTGGGGTTGTATATCTACGTGGCATGTGGCCTGGATGAAAACGGGGAGGTGTATGGTGGAATTCAGAGGTACATGGTGAAGGAGGATCACTGGGATGTGGTCTCCTATTCTCCGTTTCCACGGTGAGTGAGTTTTTAATAGCAGACTTTAATTTCTGTCATAATCAGACACAAACTTAGTATATGGTTTTCAAAATAATTCTTTCACAGATATGACCTGGTTGCCACAGAGCTCAACGGTGCCCTCTACCTGTTTGGAGGCCTCGCCTTGCGCTTTGACGTGGAGACAGATGAGTGGACTGTGCTAGAGGAGGAAAGTCTGGACAGGAAGTTTTTCTGTGGCTGCACAACAGTCACTGGACAGATATACTTGGTCAGCGAGAGAAAGAGTAACAAAGCATTCCCAAACATGGTGCTGATGGACCCCTACATAGACACCTGCATTGAGGTAGATGATGCCATACCCTGCCCGGTGCCCCTCAGAGGGTGTGTCACCATGAGGATGTTCCTGTGACTGAAGGAAAGCGCGTTCATCTTGTTTGTGGTTCTGTTAAAGACTGTACTGAATAATTCAAAGCCTCCTTCATGATGTTGACGTTTGAATTCGAAATCCAAATTCAGATGCTACACAGCTTTTTTTTTGCATGTTTATTAATTCTTTTTAACCCCAGTATTTCTGCACAGTTGCGCATAAAGATGAGCACAAACTAATATTAATAGTATTATATTATTTGTGTATAATGAGATATTCCAGTGGTGGTTGCATAGGAGTGTTTCCGACTTGTGTGATCCAAACCTTTTCAGTATCTCCAGAGCATTGCAAAATATCTAAAAGTCAAAAGAAAGGAAGTGTTTATCTCATGATATGTTCTGCTTAAACCCATATTTGTTGGTGTTTGCTCTCCTTCTTGTCGCGCACAAAGGAAGGCACGCACCTGTATTAATGAGGCGGTCTAGCTGGGTACAGATCTTCCTATAGGCAACATAGGCAGCTGTCACATAAAAAAACAAAAATCAAAAAAACATCCGACACAAGTGAAATTGTGGAGTAGAGTGTATGTGGAAAGAGTTTGAGTAAGAAAAAATTAATAGGCAAAAGCCTTTCTGGCTGCAGTATAAGAGAACAAGATGAAATTTTCACACACCGTATTTTCTTATTGTTTGTTACTTATTATTGTTGTTTGTCACCTGTTTATTTGTGTTGATTTTTCATTAGGTCTTTTTGTTGTTGGTAATAAATAAAATAAAATAAAATAAAATAAATGTAAAAGGGGTGGGGGTGGGGTGCCAGTGGAAGTTTGCCTAGGGTGCCAAATGTGTTGTTTCTGGCACTGGATCTAGCAACACTCTAACAGCACGATAAATACATTTATAAATTGAAGAAAATTAATTCAATAAAAAAGAAAAAAAACCACCCCAAGTCATTTAATCTGATGCATCATCATATCAAAACTGAGAATTTTGTTGGAGGATTAAAAGAAATATCAGGGTGATGACATAAAAAGAAAATGACAGTCATTCAAAGCCTTATTTTAAAAGCCTTGAAAAATATATATACGTATACATAGATAGATACATTAGGAGTGGGGGAAAAATTGATACAGAATAGTATCGCGATATTTTTGTGCAACAATATCATATTGTCACACAGTGCCATGTATTGATTTTTTAATATATATTTTGTTAATACTACAAATAAAAATTAAACTTTAGGTACCCTACTAGACTAATATAATGAATTGCTTTTTCAGTCCACTAGATGCATTTTGCTGCTGAAAAAAATAGCTCAACTCAGATGAACAGACTGAAAGTTTTATATTATTAGATAAAACAGATATTAACAAAGTTTTCATTTGGGGACATAATAAATACAGTTGAAAAAAGGTAATAAATCACAATATATCATCACAAAATATTTTAGCGCAATACTCAGCATATTGCAAAAGATTTAAAATGGCAATAATATTGAACTGAGACTTAAGTATCATGCTAACATTGTATTGTATCAATTCTCTGATGATTCTCATCCCTGATATATATGTTAGTATATATACATACAGTGGGTACAGCCCCTTTTTATGTAAGAGCTCGGGATTAGGGTGAAATTTAAAAAAAGAAAAGAAAAAAAAGCTGCTTTAAAAAATGTATAAAATGGATAGAATGAACATGGACTCAAGAGTAGTACAATAAGACAGCAGGGCTAATTTATTCAAGAGAAGTAATTTATTAAAACTTTCCAACTGGCCACACAATCAACAAAGCGTCCGTGTGCGTTCAGAAGAAAACAGTCAAGTGTTACTTTCATGGAAACATGACATTTCTCCTACTTTCATATCTATTTTTAATTTAAAAACAGTATCCTAGTGGGGGTCATGATGTGTTACCTAGTGGGTCAGCCCTTTGAGTGCTCTATAACTTCATTTTAAATCCACCTTGTGTCGTGGGCTGCAGTGTGATTAAGTCCCTGCTCAGAGACACACAACCCAGTTTCTACTCTCACCACGTATCTTCAAGAGTTGTCCTTACTAACCTGTGAATATGCAACACCTGTTTCTGGTAGTGAATGACCTCCTGTGTATGAGTGTACTGTAGTTTATGATGGTTCTGAACGATATCTCTGTTGACAATCACGATGACCCATCTGGAGCCAAACCTGGAGACAGTTTACAGACACTGAGCCATGTTTTTTTCACGGTTAAAATACATGTAAAATCCAATTATGTCTTGTTCTTTGTCTTGTCATATCAAAATACGCCATCAAGTTTATAAAAAAATCTTTACATTTACATCTGAGCCATAAAGCATTTTGACCTTTGTAGACAACTCCGCTATCTAAAATACCTCACATTTCACTAATGCCCATCTGTGTGCATGTACTTTTCATGGCTTACCTATTCACTACCAGCCTCACTAACATTTCAAGCAAAACATTAAAACTGCTCAAAGTAAAAACTGTCCAGTGAAGGTAATCCTAGTCACACACAGAGCGTAATATCAAGTGTTTGTCACAGAAAAGTGTAAAAACAGCAGCCAAGGCACAAAACTAAAGTCCAGTAGAGCAAACCTTAACAAAAAAACTTGTTGAGAAGTCATGCTGCCCGTCACAATGACAGTCAAAGTAGAAAACAAAACACACACACACTCACACAAATATGTGGTTTAAGTTCATACTTCTAGGAGCAGTAGTTTTTTGTAAAGGCAGCATTTTTAGCAGACATGGGGAGTGTGTTCTCTACAAGGACATGTTCTTCTATGGGCACCAGGGGGCGCCACATCTCTTCTAAAAAGTGATAAATCAAATCCTATCACAGAAAAATATAACTTTATCCTCCCTAAAGGACTTCTGCGGTAGCCTTTAAGATTCTGCCACATTATTGCAACAACATAAAAATCACCTGTTGAGTAAATGGTTCATAAAAAATAGATCTATAAAGTGGTTTATCAACAGATTTACTACAATCAATATTCTTAGTTGTCTATGTACAATCAACCATACTGTGTATGTGAATAGAAAGATATGGGAGTGACTTAGATTCTAGCTTCAGTTTGCCCTGTTTAAAACATGTTAGACCACACATTAGATCAGAACAGATGGACTTTGTGTAAAAAAAAAAAAACAAAGAGCAAAGAAAGGATAAATGCATCGTAGCACAGTTCAGGTATTTACAAAAAATATAATACAATGGAAATTTTGCCAAATCTATCTTAACAGTATGCAGCGGTATGGATGACGGTAACCAAGGCGTTACTTCCTAATCTTACACCGGGTGTGCAGATTTACAATCATCAGTGCGTCTTCGCCTAGCCTGATCTGAAATCATCAGTGGACCGTGCTGGATGTACACAAGACACATGTATGTATCGTATGTCAGAAATGAGTCTCCAAATAGGCGGTTGGGGGGGAAATAACTTATTTTTCCAGTGAGACTCGGTCGACGTGGAAAAGGCCGGCTGCTCCACTATCTGGCTTTGGGCATTCTGCTGTTTATATTCCTCTGGTTGGTCAGGTTGTTCAGGACGCAGTTGTTAGCCAGCGACGCCAGTTTGGAGTTGATTGTGCCCTTTCTTTGCTCCCAGCTGCACTCGTCCCCTTCCTCCTCGGGCTCCTCCTCTTCGTCGTCCACTTCACTCTCCTCGTCACTGCGTTCATCACGCTCCACCTGTGAGGAAGATAAATTCATTCAGTCATTTTATGTAACCGTTTATCGTGTTGGGGGTCGCCCTGGACAGGTCACCAGACTATCACAGGGCTGACACATAGAGACAGACAACCATTCACACTCACATTCACACGTACGGACAATTTAGAATCACCAATTAACCTGCATGTCTTTGGACTGTGGGAGGAAGCTCAAGGAGAAGACCCACGCTGACATGGGCTCCCCCACCCCGAGATTCAAACCCCCCACCCCAGGTTTGCACCAGGAACCCTCTTGCTGTGAGGCGACAATGCTAACAGCTGCATCACACAATTTTTGTCACCAAACTGACTGTGCTAAGCCTCTGTTCCCCTTTTATCTGCACTCTTCTCCTCACCTTGCCCATGAACACGAACTTGTAGACCATGCGCAGGATGAGATAGGCCCAGAAGATGTGCAGGGCTTGCAGCACCAACAGAAGGCCGTTGAAGAAGTAATAACCAAAGAAGGGCTGAAAGAATTCTAGAGACACCACCAGGGTTGTGTGAACCACTCTGAAAAACAAACACAGGAGGACATGGTCAGTTTTAGTATCGCCCTGGCACCAACTTTCAGTGATTCCCAACTGGTGCAGCCACGGAGTCCAGATTTGTCATCAGTCATTATTTCAAGGTCTACACAGTTTATATATTCAGCGTCATACTGGTGTTTGTCCATGTCGTCGAGCTAGTTAGCTGTCTCCTAATCACTCTACAGCAAGAAATGGCACTTCAAAATAAAAGCTCTGTGCTGGATATTTGCTGCACTTTAAAAGCCGGGACCCACATTTAGACCACGACCCACCAGTTGGGAACCACAAGTTTAGAGCATATCGACCACTAAGTAGAGTTCATACAACTGGGAAAATCCCCTCTTTACTACAGACTGTAAACCTGCTGCTCTCAGCTCAGAAACCAGTGATGTCAGGTCGGTGGGACAGAGAGAGAACAGGGCAAAGATGCATGAGGAAATAGGAGACAACATGGACACAGCTGGGCACTCCAGAACAACGGCGCAGATCCCCGACAGTTCAACAGTTCAACATTAGTGCACACCGCAGGAGCTACAAAAACAACAACTCTGTGTATGATGCAATGTAAGTATCTGTGTGAAAGTTGACTTGTATTATTCTTGGGACACAAACGTGCATAAAAACTTGGTGACTCTGAGTTTGAGGCAGTTTTGCAATACTATGTGTTTCTGGGAAATTTCAACATTTGGGAGAAACTGGGGGAAAAACATGGAATCTGTTTTACCTGCCAGGAAACACCACCAGCCTCGTCACCAGGAAGACCAGAGAGAAGATGACAAAGAGTGAGTCGCATGTCCTCGTCCAGCCAGCGTAGTGAAACATCTTGGCAGACTATCAGAGAAAAACATGCCTGTTAGTTCTCCAAAGCAAACACACAGCTTACATCTAAGATGAATCACTACATGCAGGTCCAGGCTTTTCTCTGATGTTGTTTTTTACTGTCAGCAGCCAAAAAGAAGTTCAGTGACGGGCTGACAGGCTGCAGGATAGTCTCCTTTAGTCTACTGTACCGCCCTGATCTTATTTCATCAATTTTGGCTTTTTGTAACATAGGAAATACCACTGCCAGTTACTGAGAGGAAAAAGGGAGACTTTTCTGAATGTAAAAGAAGAAGAGAATTCTCCAATATGAGCTCTCAGTCATTTAAAGAAGCAGTGTGTAGGATTGTGTGACATCTAGTGTTTGGTATTGCAGATTGCAACCAGCTGAAACGTCTTCAGTGTGCTGAGCATGAACTCCAGAGGCCGAATTCACAAACACTCTGAGAATACTCTCAGAGAGCTCCTAACTTAGCCTAAACAATTTTAGTAAGGAGTCCTAGCTCAGCAGTGATAGGTGTGATGCATTCGTTTAAAAGGTGTGATTGGTTGTCACAGACACACCCTTTTGTGAGCCTACAAGGTGTGGACACCCAGTGGAAATGAAATGAACTGCATCACAATATGAAACTGAAAGTGTTGTCATTTTTGTGTGATCACTGCTGTTGGACGGTTGAGACAGACACAAGTCAACACTGCTGCATTTTTCCAGTTTTTCAAATATCTTAGTGTTGTGATCATTTTGTTTCTGGCGTTATAGCGATATTTCATTGGATGCTAAATGTGTGCATACCCCTAATAAGATCGACCAAAAATATTATCCCCGCATGATCTAATCTGTAGCATTTCATTAACCAGTGTTTGGAGAGTATTTCTCTGACCTCTTTGTGTTTCCACCATTTTCTCCTCTGCTTAAGAAACTCTTCAGCCTCTTAAAAGTCCTCCTCCCCACTCTTAATCGTTTTTCACCTTATGAGCTCTTTTAAGGTCGAAGATGCTCTGAATAACTTTTGTCTTTACAAAGACCTAGCCTTAACTGTAAGGGGAAATTCTAAGAAAACGTCACAATTCTAAGAATTTTCTTAGAATTTCGTCACTGGGAGCAACTCTTAGCAAAAGGAAGCTTTGTGAATACGGCCCCAGGTGATCAAAACTGGTAATCACACTGAAAAAAGGGATTTCACGTTATAAATCACTGTTTCCCCGACACTGTTCAGCTCGTTGCAGACGGGCCAGTAGCCCAGCACCTGCTAATGAGTGCTCATCTTTTATCTCTCAACTTAAGGACCAGGGGTTGTATTCACAAAGCTTCCTTGTGCTATGAGTTGCTCCTAGTGATGAAATTCTAAGAAAATTCTTGAAATTGAGAAGTGTGATGTTTTCTTAGAATTTCTCTTTTAAGTTAAGAAATGGTCCTCATAAAGATAAAAGTTATTCACAGAGCGTCTTACACCCTAAAAGAGCATAAGGTGAAAACGTTGTTCGGAGCACAGAGGAGGACTTTTAAGAGGTTTAAGAGTTTCTGAATCAGAGGAGAAAATGGTGGAGACACAAAGAGGAAGGAGAAATATTGTCCAAACACTGAAAGACAGGGAGTAAATTAAATGCTGCAGATTTGATCGTGTAGGGATCATATGTGTGGTCGATCTCATTAGGGATACGCACACACTTCCTACTTCACAATTTAAGGCCAGAAATAAAATGATCACAACACTAAGAAATCTGAAAAACTGGAAACATGCAACAGTGCAGCAGTGATGACACACTAACGATGAGAACACTTTCACTGTCTGCAGTTCATTTCATTTCCACTGGGTGTCCACACCTTGCAGGCTTACAAAGGGGTGTGTGTCTGTGACAACAAATCACATCTGTTAAAATAATGCACCACACCTCCCCACTAAGATAAGTTTCTGTCAACAAGATGGTGTTATCTATTCCTAATATACCAACACAGTTCCCCTACTCAGCATCACACGTCTGGCTGTGCAGAGGTTACTGGCTGAATATGACACCCACATTATCCCTTTACGACTTTTATCACAGGCCAGACGACACCCAGCCAAGCCTGAGGTCACATGACCACCTCCACATATCTCCTCAGCTCTGAGATAACAATGATCATTTCCAGACACTATCAGTATAACGTTACATGCAGGACAATCAGCCTCATAAAACAGGACAGTGGGGCTATTGTCTCAGCGAGGGACTTGCAGGTAAAACTTTTACAGCCACAAAGGGTATTTTTATTTTTACCACAGCCCACAATGCTCTTCTATGTATAGCTCTATCCGAACCGGATGTGGGGTTATAATGTGTCAGGGTGTAAGAAAGCTTCCGCAGTAAACACACAATGGTTGTATTCAAGTCGATTTCCATGTAACCTTTGTTGAATGTTTGTGGCGTTTCAAAGCACTGCCCAGGATGAGTAAATATGATTCATCTGATGTATTTCCTCCTTCTTTCCCTTTCTTAAACTTGAAGTAAACATTTGAACGATTGAAACACTTCACAGAGGTTGAATTTCATGTTTGGTGTTTTACCTCGAGGAGGAAGTCGGACGAGTCGTGCACCAGCATCACCAGCGTGCCAACCCTCACATAGTTGGCACAGTAGGAGAAACCGATGAGGAATATGGTGGCGATGTGATGAATTACCTGCTCCTTGAAGTCCTGGAAAACACACATGAACACGCAGACAAGACCACACAGTCTGAGGAAGATGTATCGTGGCAGTAAGACTTCAGCAGCTCTCTGTCTGCGGTCGTGTTCGTCAGCTGTGTCCAAGTATTGAAAAGGTGGATTAACATGTTGTCTGGAGTGATTTGTTATGTTCGAGGCTCTGATATCTTTGATCAACAGCTTGGAGCCTCTGATGAATCACACCAAAACCACCTCAGTGTTTTTCTCACTGGAGGGAAATTCCCAAGAAAGCAGCAGCAAGAATTTCAAATGCTTTCCTTTGAACACGAACATGAAAAGAGATGAATTACAGTGATCATTTACTGTAATTTCTGCATATAACGCAATTTAGCAATGCAGCAAAGTCTATCTGAAACACGTCCAAAAGTTTGTTGTGTTCCTTTGCACAGCTCTGGGGTAAATCAATTTCTTCCTCCATTCCTAATTCAGTGAATTTTACAGTTCGTGCTAATCTCTTACTAAAGATTTAAAATCCTGCCACACTCAGATCTAAAATGAGAGCAAATGCTAAGTACACAAAGTTATGATGTAATAGGAGATAATCCAGTGCATAATCCGTATTAAGTGTAATCGTGCAAGAGAAAAACATTTGGATTACACTGTGCAAAAAAAACAAGTGTGTGAGCGATGACATTTGACTTTTCGGTGTTAATCATTTGGCTAAAAGATCAAATGAAATGCAGAGAAATTGCTGCTCTGAGGTTTTATGTTAATGTGTACATGTGTGTGTGGGTGGATGGGGGGGGTTTCTGTGACACTCACTTTTCGCTTGACGTCCACAGAGACGCACAGGAGCAGTGACAAATAGAAACCCATTTCCAAGATGTAATACCAGTAATGAGCCTCGGCCACAGGCTGAAGAATGAGAGGAAGACAGAAACAATAAGTGAAACTTTGCCTTCAGTGGTATGTGGCTGCAACATCCCGCTTATCTGCACGGCCTAACAAAAACAGACGCACGTTGAAACGTTTAAAGGCAGCAAAGCAAAACATTCTAAACATATTTTGTGAAACTGTTGTCATTTTTGCACAATCTGTGTTGTTCAACTGTATGTTTTAAAAGCTAAAAGAGCAGAATGAACCAATCTTGCAGCGTGACTCTGGCCCCTAAAGCATGTGTGCTGATAAAGATCTGGAGGTAACAGGACCCTAAAGGCACCCTTTGTCCTAAAACTACACAACAACTGAGCATTAGCAGCTTCACCCTGTGAGAAAGTAAAGTAGTAAAGTCCAGCAAAAGAGTCCAAAGCTCTTAATGGTCACAAACTATTTCCCTCACATTCCCATGCAGAACATGCTGTATAGTAACAACCCTGCTTTCAAGAAGAGGAAGTGTTTTTACTGAAGGAAAGCGGAGCTGTACTATCTTAAACCAAAACACCTTGTGCTTTCAAAGTCTGCGGCAACACAATGGTAGGAAGTTGACAGAGGCATTTAACCCTAAAAAGCACTTCCTCTCTCTCTCCAAAAAAAAAAAGAAAAGGGTCAGCAGCAGTGCTGCCTGCAGGAACTGTAATCAGTCAAACTGCAGATAGAAAGATCTTTGCTTTTTTTCCAAGTGCTTTCTGTTCGAGGCCACGACCCCACAAAGAGAGGCTGGTTTCCCCAGAGGAATGCCGACCTGCAGCTACACCTAACTGTCACCAGAGCTGTAGAGATATTAGCTTTTTTATGTCAGGGGAAAAAACACTACGGCAAACGGTAAAGGAAGCGAAGGAATGGAGATAAAAATTAATGGGTGGGTGGAGAGCGCTGGACGAATTGTGCTGTGAAGCCAAAGCTCTCTGTGGCTAAATCCTTCAACACAGACTAAAGACTTTGTTCTGTTGGCTCCATCTCAGCTCTTATTTTTTCTACTTACTTTTCTTTTAAAGGTATCAGTGTTTGTATTAGGGTTGTATATAGAGTAACAATTCTTCTCACAACCATTCATTTGTCAAATAATTTATCATTTAGTCTACAGACTGAATCACATTTGTACACAATAACTAATAAAATAATAAAAAATACAAGAATTACATATATGAAATTAAATGTTGCTGATTAAAAATCCGATAGCCACCTAAAAATATCACAATAAGTTTAAATGTAGGCTGTATCTAGAACATTTTCACGACTTTACCTCACCATCAGACAGCCCTTTTCAGTTACTAATGCTATTATGTCAAAGCCACCAGACTCCACTGACATAATAGCAATTTTACTTTCCAGAACAGGAGAGTTTCTGGTCTGCTGCTGCCTTGATTGGTTAGTTTTAGGTAATGCGGAAAAAATCTTATATAGCAGACACTTATACTCATATAGTTTTTGTCAGGTGGCTGTTTTTAGGTGGCTAACCTTAGTTTTGCTGAAGCCCCCTTCCACAGCAGTACATTGCTTTGCTTTTTTGCTGGTAGATTTGGTTTATCAAAGATGGTAGCTAAGCAACACGGTACATAAAATAAGCACAGCAGAAATGGCAGATAGGTCAAACCATTTTGTAAAACTATATATCTAGCTATACTATCTATCTATAAGTTTGCCAGTTATATATATCTCCACAATTCAAAACAACTGCCATTAGTCCACCTGGAAGTGATTGTTGTTAGCGCGACGTAAAGGTGGTTCAGTCCATAAACCCTGACAACATAAACATTTGAAATGTTGCTATGCCTGGATTGCAGATCGTGGTTACGCTGGTTTCTACCATTTTTTTTCCCCGTAAAAGGTTTTTTTGGGGGAATTTTTCCTTATCCCCTGTGAGGGTCCAAAGGACAGAGGGATGTCGTATGCTGTAAAGCCCTCTGAGACAAATTGTGATTTGTGGACACCTTGACGCCATGACACTAAAACCTACAAATCAAGCCAGAAATCTTGGTGTTGTTCTGGACTCAGACCTAAATTTCAATAGTCACATTAAGACAATTACAAAATCAGCCTACTACCACCTTAAAAACATAGCAAGAATAAAAGAATTTCTGTCTAAACAAGATACAGAAAAACTTGTTCATGCTTTCATTTTCAGCAGGCTGGACTATTGTAACAGTGTCTTCACAGGCCTGAGTAAAAAATCAATCAGACAACTGCAGCTCGTCCAGAACGCTGCTGCCAGAGTCCTCACCAACACCAAGAGAGTGGAGCACATCACACCAGAGCTTAAGTCACTGCACTGGCTTCCTGTGTGTCAAAGGATAGACTTTAAAATCTTGTTGTCTATAAAGCACTAAATGGTCTCGGGCCTAAATACATCTCTGATATACTTGTACGTTATGAAGCATCCAGACCCCTCAGATCATCTGGAACAGGTTTACTCAGTGTTCCCAGGATCAAAACCAAACAAGGTGAAGCAGCCTTTAGTTTTTAGTGGAACAAACTTCCAGAATATCTGAGGTCGGCTGAAACTGTCAACTCATTTAAATCAGGGCTTAAAACATTACTATTTACTGCAGCTTACCAGTGAACTAGATATGTAACTTATTGTTAGGATAATCTGTAGCTATTGTTTTTATATTTGTCTGCTGTTACTTTTGCTTTATGTTTGCTTTTTAAATGCATTTTCTGCACTGTTTTAACTATTTATTGTCTTGCTTTTAGCTTTTGTTTTTAATGATCTATTGTTCCTTTAATTTTTTATTTTAATGTATTTCTCTTGTAAAGCACATTGAATTGCCTTGTGTATGAATGGTGCTATATAAATAAAATTGCCTTGCCTTGCCTTGCCTTGTGATATTGGGCTTTATAAATAAAATTGGATTAGGTTGAATTGAATTGAAATGGACCCCTTTGTATTTCCTGTTGGGCTGTTTGTTAATGCAGCAGCTGACCAAAACTATAAATTATTATTTTTATAGTTTCCTTGGTAGCTAACAGGAAGTAAGCAGGGATCAAAGCTGTAGCCCTAGCAACAAATTAGCAATGAAACGGTCCATAAATTGTCAGGAAATACGCACTGCAAGTTCAAAGAGCCGAAGGAGATGTTTTTAAATTGCTTGTTTTGTCCAATCAACAGTCCAAAGCCAAAGACTTTCAATTTACAATCACATGAAACTAGAAAAAGAAGCAAAATGTCACATTTGTGTTTGGCCTTTTTGCTTTTTTAATTAATCCATGATTCAGTGGACTGTTGATCTAATCATATTGTGTTGAATCTACACTGACTGATATCAAGTGTTAAAAATAACTGAAAGGTCACAGGGTGCTGGCATACCAAGCAACAGTCAGCCATCTGTCAATGTCAGCTCGTTGTTGAGCTTCTGTCACCCTAGTGTTTGCTGTTTGTCCTGCCATGTTGGCACTCGTCGGCCTCTGTGGGCTTCTTTTCAGCTGAATCAGCGTGCTGAATCAGTGTCAGAGAGGGCGGAGCTGATTGGCAGTTCAACTCAGGGCACGAGAAGAGGAATGGAAGTGAGAACGTGGAGTCAAGAGGGTGTGAGATCGAAACAAACTTGTTATATATGATAAGATTTTTTTTCAGTCATTGAGCTCTTTAGCAAAAATGGTCCGTCATTGCTTGTGTGACTTTTCGCTAGCTCACCATAGATATCCTTTGTTCTGTCAATATGGGTTCGGTTGTTAATGTGCTAACTGGCCAACTAGAGCCCTGAACCCATCCTGTTGGTCTTCTGGGTTGCCTTTTTGAATGACGAATACAGACTACTGCCGCCTGCTGGTATGGAGAGTTATTTCCTCTCACGCAGGCCCAGAAGGTATGTGCTAGTCGGCCGTTGGCTGTAGTCTTTGCAGTGTGTTTTAAGTCAAACTTTTTGGCCGAGACACTTGCGACAAGAGGCAACACAACAACCGTCCCTTGTTGCCACTAGTTCTTTGATATCAGTTTGGTATGTCTGGGCCTTTACTGACATTTCTAGAGTGAAAGAGAAGCACATCAAGTTTCCTGATTTATTAGTCTGGCTAAGTCTTGAAATACTGCCGGGCAACGTTTGACAGTTTTGTCAATGTCAAACATCAAAACTTTAATTTCAGATCACACTCTTTTTTTGCTCACCTGTTTGGGATAACCCCTCCAACATTCTCTGTGATCCCAGAACCACGGAGTCTGTAAGACAGAACAATCATCAGCAGAGTCTTCACATGACACAGACTTCAGCATCAATATCAACACAAGCCTTGTACCAAAATATGTTAAACAGTGCGTGACCATGACACCACATTGGGGTATGAAATGTGTCTATTACTGCTCACATCCAATAACAAGTCCTGCTTCTTTTCCTACACATTATATAAACAAGTGTTATCAGTAACGGAGAAATAAAAGCGACTAACAGACTTACATTAATTAAAGAGGCGAGCCCTGCAGTGAACGATATGAGGTAGAAGACAAAACGCCAGCTGCAAAGATAAAAATAAACCTCATCATTTGTTAGAGCCTGCAGCATAAACTAAATGAGTGAATTAGTTTTATCAGGAACAAACTGAGGAAACATCAGAGAGGCATGTTGTGCAGCAGTGCTGTATATTTGCATGAATATGAAAGGTTTCATTCAAACATGCTGAATTTTACTGATGTAATTCGCTTTAGGAAGATAAGATCTGTCTTAAAAACACAAGACGGCTCAGTTAGCTTTTCCTGTAAAGGTAGATGTCACACTATTTTGAAAAAAGAGTGAGACCTCAGTAAAAATATGTAAAAGTGTGCGTTTAAGAAATGAAAAACTCACGAGGCCTCGCAGCACTTTTTGGTGTTGCTTGGTCGGTCCTGGTTCCTCCTGTGTCTGAACCAGGTCTGGATCTTCCTCTGGGAGAGTCCACACTGCTTCCCCAAGCTCGCCACCTCACTCTGAGTACACACACACAAACACACATTTACACACACAGTATGGGTGCACACGTGCAGGGTTAGACTTGATTTTTCAGCATTTTTACGACAACAGTGAGCATGCAACATTTTCCCTCTCCATGCTATGCAAGTTCCTGCATCTTACTGTACACTTATTAAACTACGTTGTCTAATGTCATAGTCTGAGTCACAGGATGTAGTCTGTGCATTCGCCTCCTAATTAAGACAGAATCCCTGTTGCCATGTGAAACTAGACTTGCGTTGCCAGACCTATCACCACACTTTGTTTTAGCGCTGTGCTTGAACCATCAACAACCTCCCAGCTAGCAACCGACACACTAAAACATCATCTAATGTTTTATGATCCAGCCATTCTAATGCCAGGGCTCGCCTTCCCATGAGCAAAGGTTCCACAAAAACAAGTTCCCTCCTGACACTATCTTGCAAGGCCACCGTCGCTTTACCCGAGCTTAGCTCCACCCCAACACAACTGTGATTTGAAATACAAATAACCCAGCACCTTTTTTCCCTCCAGTGTGGAAGTACGACGAGTTCAGTCAGGCCTTTCTGGAGTGCTGGCACAGTGCTAACTGAAACAAAGGTCTGGTTATGCGAGACAAACTGTGTCATGTGTCTGTGGCCTCATATTTACATGACACAAAAACAAATACAACAGTAAGGTGCTGCTGCTGCTGCTGTTGCTCCAGGGCATATGGTAAAATATGATTTGCAAGTGTCGGCACAGTTGCATACATGCTCTTGGAGTGGTGCATTTTCATTTGATATGTCAAGTCACGTCTTGCAGGTCCAGAACAAAGTGGGAACATCACTGTCGCAATGCCAAATGAAACTGAGGGGAGGGTGGAGGATTTCCATGTGAACCGAAACTTCCTCCACTTGTCTGCACCTGCTCACTGATTAAGGGAATAAACATATTTCTCTGCACAATTCTGAATATACAGTAGTTACATTTTATGCAGAGGTTAACTCTGCATAACATTTCTTGGTTTCCCAAAAGGAAATGGTGGCAATGAAAGGTGATCATGTAAAGCCAGGAACAGAGGCAGCATACTAATGGTGGGGGCGTTTAAAGGAAGTAACATCTTATCTCTCTGTAGAGTGAACACACCTCAAACAAAACAATATATTTCCTGTATGACGACTGACTATTGTGCCATCACGTAGCCTCAGTGTCACTCATGTAAATCAGGTGGATCTTTAGGGACTTGCTTTGAATAGTCCAAGGAACAGTTCCTTGTTCCGAGACAGCTGACTGCCATCATGCTCTACAGTCAAGATGCAACAACACCTATAAAACTGTGTAAGCACCACTCGTGCATTTTCACATCTGTCTTTTCACTCTCTGCATTTTGATTCGCAAATGTATGCAAACCTCCTCGCGCATTTCCTTTACTGTTCCTGACTTTTACAAACTCACTGAGCAGAATGAGAGTGAGAAATCCCATCAAGCTGTGCATCTACCCTGCAGGGTTACACAGCCTATCTATGGAGACATGCACCAGTTTCCCTCAGACACCGTTGTATCTTTTCCCACTGCAATCAAGGGTGTAGGTTTGGTTGCGTAATTGTGGAGGATGTAATGACATCGAGGATCAAGTTAAACTGCATTCATATTAATCCAGCAAAGCATGAGCAGTGCAGTGTAAACTGATATATCATTAGTGCAATGCAACCCCTAAAGGAATACTTCATCTACAACATGATCATATGTATATCAGTTACTCACTGCGTGTTACCTTGAATTTGTGGGAAAAAAAAAACTGTTCTTGCCTCCATGCCTCCAAAGTGAAGGGAGAAAAAAACGGCAAACATTCTTCATGAATTGAAGTAATCAGGGTCCATACTTAAATGCACCCAAACTATACCAAAAGACCTGTTTACAAACTCTGACACAACTCGCACAGTATAATCCAAGTGTCATTCATCCAGTTGTATGCTCAGTACTTCCCAAACACACGCACTGTTGTTAAACCTTACTATTTAAAACACATCAGTACAAACGGTCTCACGCATGGACCAGAGGTGTGTCTGGACACAAGCATATGTTTGAACTCTGACCTCAAACAACCATTCATGCTCAGGCACGCTTTGGGAACGCCACATGTAGAGGACGATGTTTAATTTTTCAACGTTTTAGCCAAATGCATGTGTTTGGGAAGTACTAAGCATGGGTCTAAATAAATGAGTCTTTGATTAGACTGCACAAGTTGTGTGAGAATCTTGATTTAGTTTCGCTGTTGTGAAATAGGCAGCATGCTGATGCATTAGTCACCATTGTCGCCTCACAGCAAGAGGGTTCCTGGTTCGAGAAGCCCTTCTGTGCAGAGTTTGCATGTTCTCCTGTGTCAGTGTGGGTTTTCTCTGGGTACTCCAGCTTCCTCCCACAGTCCAAAGACATGCAGGTTAATTGGTGACTCTAAATTGCCCGTAGGTGTGAATGTGAGCATGAATGGTTGTCTGTCTCTATGTGTTAGCCTTGTAATAGTCTGGCGGCCTGTCCAGGGTGTACCCCATCTGGGATAGGCTCCAGCCCCCCCCGGTGACCCCCAACAGGATAAGCGGTTACTGACAATGAATGAATGTTGTGAAATGCCGACCCTGTTTACTTCAGTACATAAAGAATGTTCAGCTTTGGCTTTTTTGGATTCTTCGTTCACTAAGGAGGCAAATAATTTCCTTCATGAATTCATTTCCTTCATGTGTTGAGTAACTGATATACAAATAGTTATTTTGTGAATGAAGTATTCCTTTAAACGACAAACATTACCATTCTAATCTCTTTTTACTACTGCTCTGTGTACTGATAAATTATTGCAAACACTTTTAAAATTTTAATCTCACATTCATTTTTCAGGATGACTTTGTAACATCTGTCCAGGGACGGCAGATGAAAAATATTCTTTAAGCTAATTGTAGCACCTCTACATCAGTGTTTATTAACGTACACTGTCCCTGTTAAATAAACCCACATAAATTCGCTTCATCAGTAAAAAGACTAATGTGCTGCCTTATATTTGATTTATGCTCAGTATACTAGTGTCTTTTTAGAAGAATATAACTATAGATCAAAACATAGATTGAATGTTTGTTTTTTTATCTGATAAACACACTGAGGAAGTGGCAATACTTTTGCCAGTAGGTAAGTAAACGTCTGCAGATCCTCAGAATAAGGTTTGAGTGGCCTGTACGAAGCCTGAGAGTGATATCTTCCACAAAGTGCTCGCTGTTGCTCGTAAGCTTATTGCTGTGAATGTAAGGTAATAACTGAGGGCTCCCTGGGACATATTTCATTCATTAAGCATGAGAGGGCACCATAAGAGATTTTAGTGAGTAAACCAAACTGAAGGTGTGAACGTGGGGAGAACTAAAATAGGAACTGATGAGTATTGAAAGTGAAGGGGAATACAAACTTGCGATGGCGGCTGCCTGTTCTGTTTGTAGAAAGTCTCCAGCTTTGGGATGGGAGCAGCTCGAATCCGAATCCGGTCCTTCACACCTAAATGTCTGCTTAATGGGACACCGATGAGCCTGAGAGGACAGAGAACAGGAGAGAAGAGATTTTTTTTTACCATATCAACTTCAGTCTTTATAGCACAACAAAGTGGAATAAAATCCCAGGGAGTTTAATGTGGGACGACACTAACAGCTGTCCAACGTGACCCTACTGTAGCACAGAGTAATGGCAACAAGATCACTCATTATGCTGCTCCTGACAGCCTGCAAAGCCGCTCCCATGGGCGTGTTGTGTCATTTGGCCAGGCAGCTTTTGTCATTAGCTGATATGGCATCAAGAGACACTTGATCTGCATGTGTGTGTGTGTGTGTTACAGAGAGATGAAGACAGACAGAGCCACAGACAATGTGAGTGTAAAAGCACCAAAGAGATGTTTTGGTTAAGTGTGTGTGTGTGTGTGTGTGTGTGTGTGTGTGTGTGTGTGTGTGTGTGCGCGAACGCCCGCACACGGTTTTAATCACATGTGCGTAACTCTATCTCAGAGATAATCATCCAGAAGTGGGCAGGGGCGGAGAGATCAGAGAGAATGAGAAGGTCAGGAGAACTTTACACAGAGACAAACACTGTCTCTGGTTACAGGAACCCCCAACACACACACACACACACACACACTTACAAAGACACACACACATACACTGACACAGGAAACAGCTGTGGCCCAGGGCGATCAAATGAACACACACCTTTTCACCTCCCAGCTGACTGACAGCTCCTCAGACGTAAACAACACCTTCATACTTCACTGTCCACCACAACAACTAACAAACACCTCAACCACAAAGTACACACATGCCCAGCACTATCACACACACACACACACACACACACACACACACACACAGGTGCATGCCGATACTCAGTATATAATATAATACTCTGCCACTAATACATCTAATGTTACTGCTGTGCTAATAAATACCTGATGAAGGTACAAATGAGGCTTTAGGCCAAACAATGGTGCTAAACTCACAGAGCTCATGGAGAGCAAGCTCGCGCAGTTTCTCAACTTTAGGACAGATAATACAGACACTGATATGAGGAAGCATGCAAAAACAGGCCTCCTATCGGTTCATCCATCACATGTCCCCGTCACTCTTAATGCCAGTGCTGCTACCAGCAAAACTAGTTGAGTGCACAGGTGAGCTTCCTTTTACAGTCGCCTTGTTGAGCATGAATGTACAGTCACACACTTCTCGTTTTGCATATTTCCTTCCTCATGTTGTCTCCTCTCTCATATGTTTGTCCTCATTCAGTACAGTTCACCAGACATTTAACCTAGTTATATAGGATTCAGGTATTTTCTTGAAAAATGTGTTTCATATGAATTAAGGTGGGCAGCACCGTGGTGTCGCCTCACAGCAAGAGGGTTCCCGATTCGATCCCGGGTGTGGGAGCCCTTCTGTGTGGAGTTTGCATGTTCTCCCTGTGTCAGCGGGGTTCTCCCCGGGTACTCCGGCTTCCTCCCACAGTCCAAAGACATGCAGATTGGGGATAGGTTAATTGGTGACTCTAAATTTTCCGTAGGTGTGAATGTGAATGTGAATGGATGTCTGTCTTTATGTGTCAGCCCTGTGATAGTCTGGTGACCTGTCCAGGGTGTACCCTGCCTCTCGCCAGCCCCCCCGCGACCCCCAAGAGGATAAGCAGCTAGAAAATGGATGGATGGATGAATTAAGGTCAACAGGAGGTGCATAATGATGGTGATGCAATACATTTGATTTATTGTTCAGCCCTATCATATCACAATATCACATTATCTCTTATTGATACAATGGTGCTGAACAGTGCTAAAGTCCGCACAGAAACACACACACATACACTTGCATGCCATTTCGTTTCCATCAAGCATCTAATCCTCCTTGAGTTGGACACTGTACCTTTAAGTGCTCACTCATGTTAAGAAGCCCTGAATATGAGCTTCACCTGAGCATCTTAATGCAAGTGTTATGTGTCTTATACTGTAATGTAAACCAGGGCTCTGACTATTGATTGCTTTCAGTCATTTAGAAAAATGCACATCACAACTTCCTAGAGCCTGACATTGGGAAATGTCTTGTTTTCCAAAACCCAGTATTCCTTGTTTTTTTTTTAAATAATGTAAGACCAACAAAAACTGCAACATTTGAGAACACTTCAGAACACGGACGTATCGCAGTTGAACAAAATAGCTGCAGATTCATTTTCCGTCAATTGACTATTAATCAGGAGGTAGGAAAAAAATCACTACAGCATAGTATCGCAATATTTTTGTGTGGTAATATTGTATCGTCACCCAGTGCCAAGTTTCGATTTTTTATTATATAAATCATAAATATTACAAATACAAATTAAAGTTTAGGTAGCTTACTAATATACTATTTTCAACTGCTTTTTCTGGCCACTAGATACATGTGCTGCTGCCAAAACAAATGGCTGAAGTGAGATGAACAGACTGAAAACTTTTTCCTTTGTGGACATAATGTACTGGGTACAGACTGGGTGACGTGATGTCAACTGAATGGATTCTGTCACTCTTATGACAGTACAGTAAAAAGGTCTGTTATGGCAGTTGCTGAATTTGCCATAATGTCAGTGAACGTGACACTCCGAGCGAAGTCGTGTGTTTTTAGATGCTGTAAAGCCTGTCAGTCAATTCTAGCACCTATGACAGTGGTTTGTGTGAGATACACACCTGTGACTGGCAGAGGTTTTAGGAGGGAGGGTTGTTGTTATCCTTGCTAGTTCGAGTGTGTGTGTAAGCCGAGGAGCGGGAGTTGTTGAAGTAGCCGCTAATGCAGAGAACACCTTGTAAAGCAGACAGGTTTGTTGTTTTGGCGCTGGCTATGGCCCACAATAGCCTGTGTTAAAGTTAAGGAATAAAAAGCCAGCAGAAGGTGTTCATGCTTGGTTGCCACATTGATAAGGGACGCTACAGTGTCGTGGATCCTCTAGTGATTCCCACCACTACGATTAATCAGACTCTAATATAGTGTGTAGGTTTACTGGCCTACTGTGGCCAACGTGAAAACACAAATGGCCCAATCTAGAGCCAGTGTTTGGTTTGTCCTCTCTAGGCTACTGTAGAGCAACATGGCAGACTCCTTGTTCGAGGACCTGCTCTGTGTGTAGATATAAACAGCTCATTGTAAGGTGACAAAAACAAAACAGTTATTATTTTCAGGTGATTATACACTAATAAAAACATAGTTATGGATATTAAACACCATTTCTACCAATAGATGCCTCTGAATCCTACACACTGGACTTTTAAATGTTGCAAATGTTTAAAAAGATGGTTAAAATTCATTTGTGTTGCTCAAATATTCTACAAACAAAATGATTATCTCATCCTGAAGATTCACAGAGATGTTTTGACCTTTTCTAGGAAGTCTCTAGATGCTTCAGTGAGATATGCGTAATAAGCACTACTGGGGATTTACATCAAAGTTTTCCCAGCTGTCTTTTTTCCTTGTGAACACCCAGTGGTTGGTATATCTTTAGGAGGGTGCAGAGGCCGCTCCAGCAATTAGTAGCCACTGTGAATCAACACAGCATCTGTAGCCATTTAGCATCAGAAAGTTTAGTTTAGCTGTTTTAATCCTACATCAGCTAAAGAAACTACTTCTATCACAGAGACTATCTTCCTCTTCCTCTAACGTTCACCTCACGTTCTATAAGGCCGAGCCCGGTCCCTCTGGGCAGAGAGAGGGCTTTCACACAGTCAGCAGCTTAAAACTGTCTACTCACGATGCCTGCCTCTCACTACATGTCTGATCCATACCCTCTATGTACTGGAAGCACTAATGAAAGCTAAAGGAGCCATTATCATTAGCTACACTGGCAGCTCAGCAGGCAGAAAACCAGCCAGTCAACAAACCAGCATGGCCAGTGCCAAGAGGAAGTAGGAGACATGCAATATGTTTTAACCTTTGCTTTCATTTGGGACAGACTCAGAGAAGTTTCCATCCTGCCTGTTTCCTTGACCTTGTTTCCTTAACACATTTCATCAAGCATGCATTTACGATCCCAGGATATATCCACCATAAATACTGAAAACTGCTCCAAGCACAGCAGCCGTCAAAGTTAATACCAGTGAAAAATCTTGCATCTGTGACTTTATGGTCTAGCTGTGAGGGACGCAGGCGTGTCTCACCTCTCAAAGACATATCTGAGGGCTATAAAGGCGAAGGCCAGAGGCAAGGTGTAGATGAGATCTCTGGGTAAAGGAAAGCGGCCCTTGTCCTCCGTCACCTCAATGTCCCGCCAGCGCATGCCAGGAGGAAGCCAGTACTTCTCCTGCCACAGCCACTCATTCAGCAGCGCCTCCATCCTGCAGGAGAGGGAGCAGAGCAGTGTTTCACATGAGTGTTTGTCGGGTGCAGACCTGACCTGTTTAAACATTGATGCCTTATTCATATTTATGGAAAACAGCAGCTCAGACCCTCGAGATTAGACCTTTGAAGATACTTTGCATTTGCAGTGATCTTAATGGGCTTTCTGTTTTCATGATGTCTTAATTTTTGGACTGTAAAAATAGCGGAAAATGAGGAAAATGGGATTTAAAGGTGGAGTCCTTGATTTTTTTATTGTGCCTGACCAACAGTCCAAAACCCAAAGATTTTAAGTTTGTGGTAACATAGTTACGGTTAAGAAAACATGAGTAAAACAAAGAATGTTTGGCTTTTTTTTATCAAAATAACTGCATGTTAATTTTCTGCCAGCCAACTAACCAATTAATTGTTTCAGCTCTACACCACAAAAATACATTAGTTTGACCAGGAAATAACAGCAGCCTGCATTACATCATAATTTGCCGACATAAACACATACAAATTCATCAGCCAAAAAAAATGGGCCTTTATCCAAACATGAGTCTGTGCATGTATGCCATCAAGACCTAACAACGCAGCCTTGATGCATGAATGGCTTCAAGAAGCTCCTCAGAAACGCGCGCGCGCGCGCGCACACACACACACACACACACACACACACACACACACACGATTATGCCATTATGAAACCACATGTTCAGAGCGGATCGATGTGAGTTTAAAAGCTGCTTCCTACAGCGTCACACGGACTGGCTTATCGATCATAGCGGTTCAGTACGGGAGCCTGTTATGTTAAAGCCTACATGCAGCCTGCTGGCAACACAAACCAAAACACCCTGCGTGTGACACAGAGGCCCAGCCACACACACAACACACACACACCTCCACTACAGATACACACAAATCAGGGTATATCCCAAACACACGCCACATTGGAGATAATAATTATCAGTAATAAGGCATGAATCTGGCAGCCAGAGGAGAGAAGAGCGCCTTTCACATCCTGACACAGCCAAACAGCTACATCCAAACAGCCCCACCAACACACAGCCTCCTTGTTTGATCCTATTCATCTATTCCAAACGCCACAAACACCGTAAAAACGCCATAAGAGAGCAGAAATGCGACATTGCGGTTACCTGTCCGCGCTCCAGTGATGGAGATGGGAAGCGCACAGCAGCAAATGGGAGAGGAGGAGCGTGTTTGACGCAACCTGCTCCTGCTGAGGGCGGGGAGAGAGAGGCGCGCGCTGTCATCATCATCGTCAGCTCATTGGGGTTTTTGTGGCACCCTGCATTAGATGAGCATATGGTGGTGAAACGTAGCAGCCAAAACTTATTTGTTGTGTTACAGCGTGCCAGCATGACGTCATTCTCTGTCAATAGACGCGGTTGTGATCATGTGGGACAACATGTTGTTATTTACAAACAAGTCTCAAAACAGCATTTATTTTTAATATTCACAACTGTTTCAATTATTTCAATACCTGAACATTGTTGTACAAAAACAAAACAAAACAAAACAAAAAGTCCAAGTGTCCTCACACAAGACGACAATTTTGTCCTGATGTCCTCAAACAAGTACTTCCTAATTAACAGCATTGCATTTTAGCTTGTTACTGTTGCTAAATTTGATCAAATTTGTACACCGTATCAAACTACAGACATTATTTAGCACAAATAATTAAGTTTGAACCATAAAAATTTGATCAGGTTTTGTAACTTGTTCACTTCTGTGTTGGGATCAGCTGTAGACTGAGCATAAACATGTCCACAAACAAGGACAACAGGTCTAAGTTAAGCAGAATTAAGTATAACATGCAAGAAACCCAAATATGAGGACGCAGGGTCTCAGGAGGATATTCTGTTTTATTTAATCCTCTGCACAATATATCCTCCTGAGACCTGAGCTTTTGATTGGTATGCATTTCTAATTCCTCCTAGCTATTTGGGATTAGTAGTATCTGATAAGTCTAAAAAACTACACATTGTCTTTTAACTGAAACTGGATTTATTGGGTTTATTTTTAATAGCCACAAGTGTGTCATAAAGTATAAAACTGTTTATTTCAATGTGCGAACATTGTTGTGCTAAAACAAAATTACAAACAATGCAACAATTGTTCAATGTTTTTTAACTCTGTGCCGGAACTGTGCTGTGCACTAAACTGTGATATGTTCATTTTGTAACTCTGTAACTGTGTGAATTTTCCTCGCTCCATACTCCAAGGTAGGAATGTCCTTTTTGTCTGTAGGAACAGTCTGTCACACCAACACATTCTCACTCCGACCTCGTCACATATTGACATTTGGTCATGGACTTTCCATGCCCACATACAATGTGCAAGGTACCCTGGGTGTATTGGTTGTTGACATTCTGAGACTCTGTGTCAAGTTCTGCCTGTTACATGCATTGTCTTCTTTCAAAATACACTTCTGTCTTCACAGGAAATTTAACATTTACATACAGTCTCTTTCAAAATAAATGCACTACATCTGTAAAATTGACTTTTATTTCCCTTCAACAACAAAAGCACGTGGTTAGGTTTAGGAAACAACAATAAGGTTTGGCTTTAGAATCTTACGAGACACAAACACCGCTTTCTCGGGTGAAAGTCAGTGTTTGTGGGACCCATCCACCACCCCTCCTGCCTGCCCCAGTCGGACTATCGCCGCCTTTACTTTCGTCCTTATCTTGCTGCATTTCTCCCTGATACTGTTAAACTACAACAGCAACTAGCCGCGTATCATGCCTAACATCTTTTTCGTTGGTTTCTGATGCCGCAAGTCACTGCCCAAGCGCCAGATTTCGACGACTTCGGAATCAAGTCCCAAGGACAACAGGTCTCAGCTGAGCAGAATGAATTACTTTGGTGCAGCAAAGCCAAAATGTGACGTCCTCGTAAGAGGACGCAGGGTTGCAGGAGGATATTCTGTTTGGTTTGCTAGAGTTTCCATAATTAATATGCACAAACAAGATTAAACATTTTATTTGCATTTATCAAAACATTTAAACATGTTGATAAGCTGAGGAAACAAGTGGGAGATTTTTCCACCTCACACTACAGGAGATAAACATCATGATACACGATTTTATTTTTGATTTTGTTTTGTTTTTTATGTTCATGTCATTTTATGCATATTTAATTATTAATAATGAGTCCTGGAAATTTCTGGAGAAAATCTCAGCAGCCTGAGTGATGTCCTACTTTCCTCTTGTTCTACTTCCTCAGGTGAGCAGAGGGAAATGAGTGGAGACACTGGAGTGTGAGAATACAAAGGACGCAGTGCTTTCATCAATGATTTCTTTGTAAGACACCAATTTGTCATTCCTCAAAGCATCTCTTCACTGCAGCGCACAACAGAAGTAACAAAACACTTAACAACAGAGAGCAGTGACAGAGATCACACAGTTGTACCAGGGTTTTGCAGAACTAACATACACACAACAGAGAACAACAGAAAGGGAAGTAATTAAAGGGATTATTCTGTTAGAGAGCTTATTCTAGCTGAAGGCACGTTATACACTTACAACAGAGGTTATTACCTGATAGTATTCACCAGAACACCCTCAGGATACTCCACTACACAGTTTAACAAGTAACATTAAAGTTGTTTTTACTTTCTTGTTAAACAAGGCTGAAACTTTTCATCTTCATGTTTTCACTGAACTGGGTGGATTTAGGAAGCTACGCCAGGAGACCTTTCCTGCCTCTGATATCATTCATCAATCAACGGTCATGCTGAGAAAGCTGATAAGATTCAGAGCTGTGTTCACATGACACTGGTTTTCATACCAGTCATACTCCAACAGAGAGGAGAAAATCCCAGCAGTTGTTTATGTAGGTAAGACATACACCCTCCCATTTTTCTTTGTGTGGCATAAAGAAGAAAGAGATATACTTTTAAATTCAATTTTTTCACTCTGTTGTCATATACACACAGGCCCGAAACACACACGCAAAAACAGGACCTATACATGCAATAAAAAGAGAGAGGCTGCCCATGGACAGGCACCCCAAGCAATTTGGGGGTTCGGTGCCTTGCTCAGAAGGTGAACTGGCACCTCTCAAGCTACCAGTCCACACTCCATCTTTGGTCAGGACGGGGACGTGAGCTTGCGACCCCCCTAAGCCCCTATGGCTGAGCTACTGCTGCCCCAAAAAACCTTAAGCTATGGTAAATGGTAAATGGACTGCAATTACATCTTTCTAGTCATCTGACCCATCAAAGTGCTTTTTACACTACGAGTCACATTCACTCATATAGCGAGGACCGAGGCTTCCATACAAGGTACCACCTGCCTCTCTGTTTTTTTAACACACTCACACACCAATGGAACAGCCATCGGGTGCATTTTGGGGTTCAGTATCTTACTCAAGGCTACTTCGATATGATGGTCTACCTCCTGAGCCACAGCCACCCCCGATATGAATGCTGTGGTAAAGTCTGGAGGCAGATAGTGAGGGAAGTTAATGCAGTATTTAATTAACAGTCATCTATTGGACATCAGCATCCAAATTTGTCACATTTTACTTTGGAAATTGCCAGAATTATTCTTCTCACACAGAGAGATTAAAGGTATAGTTGGTAACTTTTACAAAAAAATAAATCTATTAAGGTAAACTATCAGGACATCCTCTAAAGCTTTAGCTTTGGAATAGAGTTGTGAAGATGTCACATCAGACTCACTAGAAAGATATTTAATTGGGCGACCTCTCACTGTCATCTTGGGGCTAACCAGTTGAAATCATTATTTTATTCAAACAACTTGTCATTTATTTTTCAGAACAGGTTACTTTGTGATATGCAGGAGATTAGGAGTGAAATGTTTCGCATGTTCAGAGAAAATGGTCCGTTGACATATGGTATAAACCAAAACTACGAACTCATTGTCTCATAATGAATAGCTACAGTGTGGAACCTTATGTGAAGTATAATCTTAAGAAAAGACAAAGATCCCTGTCAGTAATGTTGCCATTAGCCATAAAGACTGGAAGGTTGAACGCCACCCCAGAGGAAGACAGAATTTGTTTGTTTTGTCTAATTTAGGTAAGATGACTTCTATCTACGTTGATTTCTTCTGTCTGGATGATCGTGAAAAAATTTGAGTTTTACATGTACTTTTGATTGTCACTGTAACATCACTGTAATGGTGATTTGTAACCCCATGAGGGTTGAGCACATGTAAGTGCACACAAATAAAAATCAATCAATCAGTCATTACATGAGACAGATAGTCTGTAAAAGAAAAATCATGTCCCCCTTTCTCTTCTTATTCTTTCTAATGACTTTTGCCAGAATCTACTGCGGCACATCAAAAACAACCAATCAGATGCAGAGGAGTCTCCATCACAGCTATCAGTCTGTCAATCATTTATTGTGAAATGCAGTTAAACTAGGCAGCACTGATCAAATATGAATCAAGATTCTGTTACTGCATTGATTATTTCTCACCTCAGATATTTTCAGGAACATATTTTAGTGCACTGTTTAGCTGTAAAATGAGAAAGTGTGGTCTGGACAGTGGGCAGTGCTTTGTTTTGGAATGGCTGTTGTCAACATGGTGGTAACAATATTCTCATTTTACAGGTAAACAGTACACTAAAATATGTTTCTGAAAACGTCTGAGATGGGAAATAGCTAACACATTCACAGACTCTTTTTTCATATTTGAGCAGTGCTGATTACTGAGAGCTGCCTTAGAGATTCTTCAGCTCTGATTGGTTGTTTTCCTTCAGCTGTGGTAGACTCTAGCAAATGCCATTAGAAGCACTATGACAAGGAAGGGAGGGGTATGACTAAATATGACTAAAAGCTATTTTTATATAAGGTACCAACTGCAGCGTTAAGCTTACACAGGTATAGTGCTGGCTTGCTGGTGTTATAATACTTCAAACCACTCACCACAGGGTGTAGGTGTAGTTATAAATAAGTTATTGCTCTATCTCACATAATCTTTAACCTCTTTAAGTAACTCAGTCTGGAAAGTAGGAGGTGTTATTCCAGGTATTTCCCTCTACAATGACTGGCAGTTTCATCTCTGTCCAATTTGTTATTCTATATGGAGCCTAGAGGGCGAAGCCTGGAGGTATATTAAATGCACGATATTCACTGTAACCCCAGATCTGTGAGTACCGGCTCATTCCTGTCACCACCACTTCCTGAGCTGTTCACATGGTGGATGCCAGGCAGTAAATTTAAAGTTCACTGTAGGGCAGCCGTACAGAGTAGAGTGCTCCACCTGCGCTCACAGAGCTACAACATGCTATTTGATTTAATTATCAAGAATGTGGAAGGCTCTGTGTGTGTGTGTGTGTGTGTGTGTGTGTGTGTGTTTATGCATTCTCTAAACCAACCTGTGTCTTTCTTTTCTGTCACTTGCATGTGACCTTGAGCTAGAGTTGAGTGTGACTCAGAACACGTGGATGATGAAGCAGCTCTGATGGAGAGATTAAGAGATTTTTTCCAACGTTGGTGGTGGAATTCTGCAGATATGCGGGACAGGTCCTGCAAGAGGTCAATAACATACTATAACCTTTCAGCAACCAGTGAAAGTAGACTTCTTGAGTTTTGTTTTTTAAGGTTACAGTGAATTCGCTATGTGAGGCCTTTGGTTCACCAGAGTTGCACCACAGATACCCTGATAAGCCCTCTGATTGACAGGTGTATTTGTGTTGCCCTGACGATATCATCCCTGCAGTAACGGCAGGGACACGTCCCACCTGCTGGGTGTGTTCTGTTATCACTGCATGTTTGTTTTGCTGGCCAGCTGTTGTGTTTTTAACATGCCAGAGCTAATGTTTTTAATGCCTTCATACACACTGCTATATAACCAATTTACATGTATTTTCCATTGCTGTGGGAGGGTTGTTTACATGCTGCTCATGATTTGTTTATAACATCTCCATGGTATTTCTCATTGAGTATCACTAGTTTTTGTAGTATTAAAGACCCTTCTTTATAGAATTTTTTTCATCTTCAATCTTTCCAATTTCACCTTGAATTTGCATGTCATTATGATGTTTTTACCTGATTTTAGTCTTGTGATATTTGAGGTGATACTCTAGGCACTGCTGGCCTTTGTGTAAATGTATTTTTTTTTTTTTTAAATGTATTGTAATCCTGTGGTGTAATTTTGTATTGGTTTTGCAGTGTGTTGTACTCTGTTTCTTTTTAGTGACGTGTTATCACATGATCTGTCAGGCTACCACCATTGGTTGTATATATAGAGATTTGTCTTCTTATGTTGTTCATGTCTAATGAAGGGCTGGTGCCTGAAACGTCACATGTGGTGATACAGTTAAAATTTCCAAAAGGAGCAGTTTCTGGTGTGCGCATCTCAGAAATTCACCTATGTTCAAAGAAGAACTCATGTTAAATTACTTTTTTTTTACTTTAAACTTTAAAACCACAAATAAACAAAGAATACTTTCTTATTTTATTTAGAATTTTTGTCATATACAGATTTGCGCTGATGATTGCTGGGTAATATATATGTTGATGTTGTCCAATGTCAAGTTGCAGCTAGCTTAGATGCAAAACCTTGCACTAGGGCCCTTCATAATAACATACACTGGGCCCCGTCTGAACTACAATACGCCACTGACGTACACTCACATGTGACCATGCACACGTGCAAATGCATGCTCCTTTTTTTATTCCCTAGTCATACATTTAGAATTTAATGAATTTCCATCGGCAAATCTATGAGATGTAATTATGTTAACAGCAGAGGTGGAATGTAGGCTGTCTGGACTAATAGCAGGTTACCTCATTTAGTGGAACAGGCTGGTAGACGGTACACACATGCGCCCAGATGTCAACCTTACATAGACTGAGAGAGACAAAGAAACCAATTGAATCAAATGAATATCCTGCAACAGTTTAAAAGTCCAATTATGCAAAAAAGAAAGAAAGAAAGTGAGCTCAGTGTTGGTTTTGAAATGACACCATGTGGTTTTATAGAGTGGTTTTCCCATGGTCGCTGGTGTCAGTGTGCCTTTGTGCCCAGACAAGCCTGTGTGACTAGGTGTGTGTGTGTGTGTGTGTGTGTGTGTGTGTTGGATTATAATTGGTATAATGAGCGGAACATTTTTGTCCAAACAAGTGTGACAACCACTGAAATCATTTCCTGTTTTAAGGCCAATCACAACAACAGATGCACAAACGCCACAGTGGGTAAGGTGGTAAATATCAACTGAATGCTGAACATGCAGAACAACACTTTGGATTTGTTCACCTTTAAACCATGTGGGAAAGGGGCCCAGTGTGTATAAATAATGTATTTATGTACATGTTCAAAAACATTGAAAGCCTGCTTCTTTTTCTTGTGTGCTTGTGACACTCACAGTTTTATGTTGTTACCTCTTTTTATCCATCCTCTCCTCTGTAATGATGTAAGCTGTTTTTGCTTTCTGCTGGATGAATGCAGTTATTGTTGGCATGACCTGGAGCCACAGCGAGGCTACAACATGCAAAACAATTTGGATAAAAATACAGCAAGTATGAATATACAGAGTGATCTCTGAAAATGGTAAGCAATGTGAAACACTGTGGTGGTGGTTTAGCTAAATGCTAACAGCAGAAAGCTAAAATGCTCACACTGACAATGCTAACATGCTGATGTTTAGCAGTATAATCTTTACATTGTGCACCATTTTAATTCAGGATGTAAGCATGCTAAGATTTGCTAATTATAAATACAAAGATCATATAGAAATGTCAATAGTTAAGCAAGTATTTGCTCACAAACCAAAGTGGGCCTTATAAAAAACTAAGAGCCTGTTGCCACCTGGTATTAACATGCGTCTCGGGTGATCAGATCCCAAGTGGACACCTCAAAGTGTGTCCGTTTACACCAGGCATTAGTCACCGCAAGTCTCCAGTGACCACTCTCTCTGCCCCGCTCTATTTGCAAATGAAAACGTACTGTACATCATTTACATTTGCAAAGGCCAAATACATTTTTTTTAACTGGTGGGAGGATTGTCTAGCTATCGGCACACTTAAAGTCTGTTTAAATTGGATAAAATCTTATTTCATTGCAGAGCTGTGTGCAGCACATTGATTCGCTCAGGTTCTGCGTCAACACAGAGCCTACACCATGACCTACGTTGTAGCCTGACGTGCACCTCAGAAATGTAACTACACTTCTCAACAATAGACCTCCTGTCTGTTTCTGTGTACTGAAGGGAACTGCCCATTGGTTCGACATCCCATTGTTCCGATCATATTAAACCCATTGTTCTGAAGTCCGTTCCGAAATCATCATGATGCCCTGTGGTTAAGGTCTGGTTAGGTTTAGGCACAAAAACCACTTGGTTAGGGTCAGGAAAAGATCATGGTGTGGGTTAAAATGACTAATGGGATGGCGAACCAATGGGCTGTCGGACCAATGACATGGACCCGTACTGAGACCATTTCCCTCAGTGGAAAATGAAGCTTTTATTTACTTTTATTTCACAGATAAGAAACAATAAATTGTTAAGACAACAAAGCCTCCACAAAATAACATTTTAAGTCTTGTGTGTGATTTATCCTGACTTAGACAAAATCTCTGCTAGTCACTAGGTTAATTTGTACAATGTAAAATGCCATAGGCTTGTGCTAATAACGTTAGCATGTTGTATTCGTTTGGAAAACGTGTTTAGTATAAGACAGTTGTTTTGTCGGTGAACCTTGTGAGTTATAATGGAGCCAAATGATGTACCTTTACCTTTGTTAAATGTTGCTGTGGTCCTTGGCTCCATATGAGTAGAGGAAATCTCTGTTAGCTGCTAGTCTAATTTATACAATGTAAAGTACCATAGGCTTGTGCTAATAACATTAGCATGTTCTATTTGAGGGGAAAATGTGTCCAGCAAAACACAAGTGCATTGTCCGTAATGCTGTGAGTTATAGTGAAGCTGATTTGTGCACTTGTAATTGAAATTGTCACCATTAAGCCATGTTTAATTTGTGTTTTGGGTGTGTTTCAATTCAGCTAAACTTTACAGCACTTCACAGAAACCCCACTGCCAAAAGAATGTCAGCACAAAAAAGCATGGCATCCATTAGGTGTTGAGATACTTCTGTTTGAACCAAAGTTTCGGACTGACCAACTGACAGACTGACATTGCCATCCATACAGCCAACCTGCTACCATGGCTACAAAACACAACAGCCCTATGCCCACAAGTCCCCCCATCCACACCCAGTCACCTTCATCTGTGCTCTACAGGCCTTGAGGAGTTGGGACCCTTGAGGCCCCTGCAAGACCCCTGGTTCTTAGCTGTGTACCCCTCAATCTGGGCCAAGAATAACACAGCCTTGGAGGTGGGGAATGTGTACAGGAAGCCATTGCTTCACAGCAGCAGGGCAGCAGCGGCCGTGGCTCTGAGCCTGGCTGAGCTGAGCTGCTGAGGACCTGGCTGGACTCGAGCACAGTCACGTTTCAGCTGGGGCCAGGGGGGCTCCTCCAGGAAACACACACACACACACACACACACATACACACTGCTTTCCCACGGGACCCTGACTGGGGATTACAGTGTGCCCAAATGCACACGTGCGCATTGACCCATAAGCTGTTTGTCTAGACACAAAACAGCATACACAGGCACATTTTTATAGGTTACACTCACGACGACGCTTGTGTATTTCATCTGATTTTCTCTTCATTTCTTTTTCATTAGCACACACATAGCTCCCCTGATCTTTGTGTCCAATATTCCCCTGCTCTCTCTGAGCTCTGACACTCCCTGTCATCTCCTTCTCCTTCTCTCTGCCAGGTGTTTTGTCGGCATCCTGTGGCCGCCAACACAACAGGGCCTCTGTTCTCAGCTCCCTGTGGAAGGGGCTGTCACGTGTGTGCTCTCTCTCTCTGTGTTTCCCCTCTTTCCCTCTGTTCTTTCCTCTATTAATTTCTCTCCCGGAGCATTCCTCGAGCTCCCCCTTGTTGTTTCTCACTCTTTTGTCTGTTTATTTTGGCGTCAGTTCTCCTTCGGACCCCCGGAGTGAAGCCAGTTAACTCTCCAGCTCTAAGCTCTAAAGACAACAGCGCAGGGCCTCTTCTTCTCAACACATGCTCTATCTGAGAGCAGGCTAACACAACAACTGGGGGCATACAGTAAAGATGGTGGTCTTGGGATAACTGGAAGTCTCCCACATTGGGAAGGTGTGACCTCATTCCTACACTGGACTAAAACGTGATACCACTTTATGCCTGAAGAGGGCGCCAGATATTACAGGATCTGCAGATGTCAAACAGTCTACAGCAGTAGTCAGTAACCACTGGCCTAAACTATCTAACTGTATGTAAAGTAGTTAAAACTAGCTCCATCTCAACCAACTAACAGTAAAACATTGTGGTATTGGTACTTTTACTCAAGAAAAGAATCTGAGTACTTCTTCCACAATACAGTACTTTCATTCCAGCTTCATTCAAACTATGAAGCAATCAGCGTGAAGGAGATTTGTGCTTTTATTTAAAATGTCTTTGTCTTAGATAAGGGGTAATACTTTATTTGGATAGTCCACCCAGATAGTTTGTAAAGATATTTGTAACGTTTCAACAGATTTTAAGTCAAGATTTAACAATGCTACTGTGTTGCTTTGTCTGTAAATGTATATCTATAAAGTATATGTGACAATCCACTGCTGCATAGGTTCAGTGAATAGTTCCTGCTCAGCCAAATTATTCTGAGAATATATGGGTATCATGGTGTGATGATACCTAACCAGCTCTCACCTGCTGGCTTCATCACACTGTGACCTCCAGCATGCACTGGGGCGGGTTGCAGCAGAGTGTGAAGCAGTCAGGATGAGAGTCAGCACCTCCAAATCTGAGGCCATGGTTCTGTGCCAAAAACCGAGTATCTCGGTGTCATGTTCACGAATGAGGGTAGAATGGAAGATGAGATGGATCAGTGGTTTGGTGCGGTGTCTGCAGTGAAGTGGGCGCTATGCCGAACCATCGTGGTGAAGAGGGAGCTGAGCCACAAAGCGAAGCTTTTGATTTACTGGTCCATCTGCGTCCCAGCCCTCATCTATGGTCATGAGCTGTAGTGACCGAAAGAAAAGGGTCGCAGATACAAGAGGCCGAAAAGAGTTTTCACTGTAGGGTGGCTGGGCTCAGCCTTAGATATAGGGTAAGGAGTTCGGAGTGGAGCCGCTGCTCCTTCGTGTCGAAAGAGGTCCTTTGAGGTGTTTCTGGCATCTGATCAGGATGCCTGGGCATCTGAGGTGTTTTGGGCACATCCCACTGGTAGGAGGCCCGGGGTAGACCCAGAACACGCTGGAGGGATTACATATCTCAACTGGAGTGGGAACGCCTTGGGGTCCCCCAGGACGAGCTGGAAGGTGTTGCTGGGGAGAGGGATGTCTGGGGTGCTTTGCTTGGCCTGCTGCCCCCCCCCCGGACCTGGCCCTGGATAAGCGGATGAAAATGGATGGATGGATATACAGTATGTAGGTATGTTTGTGACAATTCATGATAAGCAGTTGAAAAGTTACAAATACTCTACAAACCAGAGCACTCGGAGAGCGCAGACCTCCGCCAAGCAGCTTGGATTTCCCGCCATTTTATTATTTTATCCACTTCGCTTCAACCGATCACCACCAAAATTTTATTATCTGTTCCTTGTCCCATTATCAACCTTTCCTGAAAATTTCTTCAAAATCCATTCAGAACTTTTCAAGTTATTTTGCAGACAAACGGACAAACAGACCAACACCGGCAAAAACATAACCTCCTTGGCGGAGGTAACTATCTGTAGGTGGACTATCCAAATATACATAAAATCAAGCATTCGCTCTCTCACAATGTTAAGATCTAACCCAGGAGATTTACATAGGCGTTTTGGAGCTCTAACTTTTAATTACTGTCAAACTCTCATACATTGCCTTTGAAACTGAAGGCTGTATCCTCTCCACTTTACTTTTTGACTTACAGTTTTCCCTCAGTTTAATCCATCTATACATATCTTACACCAGCATGTTCTGCAGTTCACAGTTGACTGAAGCATCATCTTTTAGCTACAGTGAACACACTCCTATTTTTGTCAGAAATCGTCCTTTTCCAATTTGTCATACTGAAATGTATGCTTTTAGAATTTGTATTTTATTGCAAGTCTCAATCTTTCCATTGTCACACTGGAGACAGTGAAACAGTAAAAACCCCAAATAAGAGAGAATGTTTTTTCCTCTAAATGAGAAATGTTATAATGTTGTGTGATATTAACTGTCATTGCAAAATGTATTTCTTCACTGCTGACAGAATACACCACATCCTCCAATTCATTTCCACACAATGAAAGAAAAAACACTCAAGTGGTTGCCTAGTAACTATACAATAAGCAAAATTATTTTCAGGTGCATTGGGTGTGCTGAGGGAATAATAGTTGTATTTTTGTAAATCAATTTCTGCTGTGAAAACAATAAAGGAGAAAGAACACTTGACCTAATACAACGAGCAGCTGGATGAGTATTCCTCACATTGCGTGTTTTTGTGTGTCTGGGTACAAACGTGTGTTTGCTTGTGTGCTTGGTGAAAGGTACATTCCCTCCTTCAAGGGAACCTGAGGAGGTAAACATCATTAAACTTCAAGTGAGGAAGTTTGATTGTCAAGTATAAAGCCGGCTACAAAGCCTCTCTCACCCACCTGTTTACAGCCTTAATTAACAGGCAAACTTCAAGTCAGATGGAGGCTATGTCATCAGTTGTGTCAGGCTGGGGGTCAGTCTCACGCTGGAAGTATTTAAGAGACCCTGAGGTCATAAGACATAACCTCCCAGAGAACTAACCAATGCTGAGTGTTGGCGTCATCGTCTCAGAGGTTATTATTCTTTTAAACAGAAAAATACAGGAGGTATAAAACAAAGAAACTCAGCATACAACTTTAATTTAACTTAATTTAATTAGAAATCTTTATAAAGGTCAAATTGCTCATTTTAATTGCGTGTGCAGGTGTGCTCTTCACGCCACAGTAACAAGGAACAATGTCTGAAACAATGAACAATAGAATAGAAAAGTAAGTGGTTGAGAAAAACAAGCCTAAATCTGCAAAACAAAACCACGACACAACAAAAGGCTATTTCAATTCATAAAACCTTCAATATGATCCAGCATGTTCTGTGTAATTTGAACCACATTTAAAAAAAAGGATTAAAAAGAACATGAAGTGAAATGGAAATGTCTTGTAAACATAACTATATTAAAATAATGGCAACAGAAATGAACAAACCTGAGTCATGTATTGCATTTGCTAATCCTTAGAATTGTTTATTTCAAGAAACATGAAACACAGATGGGTGAGGTCTTGGAGTTCCAGTATAAGACAAGATGTACAAATCGAGAACATTGTGGCTTTTAGCAGGGATTTCAAATACTTTTCTCGTGATTCTATTATCGTTTTGTTGTTTCATGTGTTGTTTTTGATAAACAGTCTCCCACCAAGGACAAATATGTTCTAAAACAAATATTACTTGTAGTTTTGATATTTGGATACTGGACGACGACTCTGAGGAGATAATAGTTAACCTTTATGCTTAACTTGTACCTTTGCCTTCAACCTTAAGCTCTGGAAAGAGAAACCAGATGAAGCCGAGCAGTAAAAATCACTGCTCACAGGCATCGCCTCTTTTTCCAGCTAACGGTACACCTAAAAAATGACCTGTTATTATGTCCAGCTGGTGCTGTGCTACTTTTGTTTGGGGTAAAGGCCACAGGTATTCACAGGTACAGGACTGTTACGTGGCATTCCTCAGCAATGAATGTTGTCCTATTTCCTCAGTTGCTCAGTTCTGACCTGGTTTCCTTGTAAACTTCTCAAATTTTGTTTATTTCAAGATGACCAATTATTAGTTCATCAATCAATCACACAATTCTCATCTTCGCATTTTTCCGTGAAAGGCTGATTTAGAATAACTCAAGAAAACACTTGTCCACAAACTCACAATGGGGACAAGCCATGATTGACAGATTGAGAACATGACATTTGTATTTTCCATAACTAGAGCAAGTCAGCCACCTCCATTTATGATGTCTGCACAGACAGTACAGATGATAAATGGAGACCTGAGAAATCTACTGAAGGCAATAAGGGGTGTACAGCTGTTTGAAGGAAAGGAATGTTTCTGACTGGAGATAATTAAAGTAGATTGTCCACTTATTCACATGTAGTTTGACCTATCTAATTTGAAGGATAAGGTTGGTTGTTGGTTCTTCTATATGTGTTTTACTGTCAACAAATCTCATGAAATCTACAATGTATTTGTCAGTCTGTTATTGCTCTCTGACCACCCTGCCATCTCAACACATTGTAACTCCCAACTTGTCAAATTGAGTCAGAGTTAGTTCAGGCAGGACACGATGTCAAGCTCAGCTCACATCCCAGCTACATCCACTGATCTCAAACAGGTCTTTGCTGCTGCTCTACCTGCCTGGCTTTCTATGTAGGCGCATGGAAGGGCAGGGCGGTTTGCTCTCTCTGCCCTAAAGCTCTCCATGTAGGCATGTGGAAAAGCAGAGAGGCCCCAGAACAGAGCCATACCAACAAATATAATACTGCAAATGGAAATAAAGTTTTCTTTGACTCAAGCGCTCCTGACTGAAATACAGTTTTGGACATTTAGTTTCTGCTCTTTACACGCATAGTGTCTTCTCTGAATAAACGTCCTTGTTCACAGGAAATGTACAGTTTCCTCTCATTACACACATACAGTCTCTTTTCAAAATAAACTGTCAGTGCAGGTTTACTATTTCAGGTTTAGGCAACAAAAGTGTTTGGTTAGGTTTAGAAAAAAGATCATGGTTTGGGTTAAAATAAGTATGTTTGTTACTAGTGTAATGTAACATGACACATGTCACATGACATAGCCTACATCACAAACATGACATGCCATATGTGATACATGTAGTTGAAATAACTAAATGTTGACTTTTGGTTTCACATGGAACACAGACACCAGTCTCCTGGGTTAAAGTCCTGTGTTTGACCCCCCTGTCCACCCAACCACCTCACTTCCTGGATTTTCTTGCTCTTTATTCTACATCAGTTGCTCTGAGTGTCTAAAAATGATGAGGACCGGTGTGTTGCATACTGTCAAGAAGGGTGCCTCGGAGCATTGGGATCAGACAAGGAGGACCACTGACCAAGCGTCTGTATTTGATGAGTTGGGAGTGAGAACAGGCTTTCAGACACAAACCAATCTGTTTCTACTGAAAACTTATTCTTTAAAAACTGGTCACAGGTATAAAATTTCACCTCTAATAAAGGCTCAATAATCGTCCACAATAGCTGGGCACTGTAGCTTCTAGTAAACTTTACTCAAACATGAGTAAATAGTGAATTTGTTGGGGACTATTTTAATGCGTGGATTAATACACAGTCACAAAGTGAATATTTATGTCAGCAGAACGGTGCATGTGCCACTGATTGAAAATAATCCACAGTGCCCACATTTATTGTGTTGAACAAACATGCCAGTGCTAAGTTGTGGCTCACTGATGTGTTTTGTATAATTTTTGGACAACAATGGTTTGAGACAGTGGAATAAGCCGTATGAGGCTTTGGCTACACAGGAAATACTTGTTAGTAAGATGAGTTCATTGCTGGCTTTAGTTTTTTCATGGGATTTGTTGTTATTAAGATAAATATAGAATATTTTGCCAGCCTTATCCTTGAACAATTGCTGTGCACTCATGTGTTGTTCATATTGTTTAGGGCAATCAAGCTAATATTTGGAAACAAGAAAAACTGTCTGGAATCTGGAATCCAGAGAACCAAGACTCCAAATTTAAATGGAAAACATCACTGCTTGCCATGTTGCATTTGCACACATTGTTCCTTTTAGCAGTAATTCCCAGATGAGCTTCATTTTGTTGTAGTTTAAAATAAAAACGTGCCCTCATCCGAAGAAAATTTTCCCTGCTCTCCCAGCAACCTTTACCTTTTTTACCCAGTTGTTCTGTAACATGGCTTTCAACAGTCAACAAGCATCCAGGCCTTATACTAATCACACTGTCCTGAGGATAAATATCTAAAAGACTGTCGCAGATATCCCCTTTAATAAACTCTCTCTCTTGTCGGTCGTTCTCGTGAGTCCACCTTCATCCCAGCTGCCCTCCCTTCACTTTACAGGTCGGGACGCGCACAGCTGCCTCACCCCACCTCAGCTTCTCATTGTCTTCCAGTGACATCATTGAATTACTCACAGTAACACATCTTTCATCATCATTTCAGTAATGATTATCATTATCATACCACCATTAAGGTCTGTCGGACTGCATCATATTTGGCTGACTTCCTGCCCGGTCAAGAGAAAAAAAAATCTTCCATGGGGATGGCAGGAGGATAGCCTGACTTTGGGTGTTGATGAGGCATGTGGAGGAAGATGGAATGGTGGTGGGGTTGAGGGAGCATATTTTGGAGGCCAGTGAAAAAATGTTGTAGCCAACCGCTGCTGTTCCTCGACCCTAATCATGTAAGGAAAGCCTTACAGAGAATGTGCCACCTGCAGACGGTGAGCTGTTAGTGTACTTGCTCTTACCTTATCATTACCGCAAATTACTATCTATTTTAACATCATCTTATCAGCATTATCTGTTGTCACCATTTTCACAAGAGATATATCACTGCAGCTTATCACCAGCTGCTGCTTTAATTCGCCTCTCCACCACACCACTTATTTGTTATGGTTTTGAAGTGGTTTGAGGCAATTACATACCAAGTCTTTTACATTATCTCACGTGTTACAGGCTCAGCCTTTGTTCAAGCAGATAATGAGTGTTGTTTTCACAACGGGCTAAAATGACCACTCACAACGATGGGAATGGTCACACTGCTGCAGCACTCTTATCTAGCATCAGCAATGGCAGCCGGGAATGTGTTGCAGCAGTTACAATCCTATTACATTGTTTTTATAACCCTGCTATACATTAGCAGGAGGGCAGGGCTGCTTTCTGTTAGCTACAGAAGAATTCATTGTTTTTCTGTAGATGCTAAAGAATGGTGTTAATGTATTCGTATGATTAACCATCTGTTTGGTATAAAACTAGCGACACGTGTTAATCTGTAAAACTCTGTAAACGTGTCTTTTGAATGGGGTTTGAAATTGCTTCCCATGGTGAAAATGTAGTCAACTGAAAGACATCTAGGATAACAGCCAGCTGCATACATGAATGGCATATGTTACATTTCAATCTGATCGCCGCCAACACACAGCTGAGGTGCTCCACTGCCTGTTTCCGTGAACTGGCCTGCGATCTCGGCTGAGGTCTTATGTCAACAAGACTTTGGAGGTTTTAAACACTGTAAAACCTCACACCTCTTAGAGAAAAACCCTGGCCTTGGAAATGACTCCTGCTCTGTGTGGTTTTGCCTTGTTCTGTCTCATCCTGTTAATCTCAGTTTTAGTCTTTATTCCCCTATAACATCTTTGATTGTTTTCATAAAAACTATACGTGCCCCTGCATTAGCCAGAAGTTCAATAAAGCTGTAGTGGGAATCTATTATGAAAAGAAAAAATTAAGTAACCTATTCCTCATTTGCTAAAACTGTTACTAGATTCAAACAGCATGTAATGATGCAGATAATCTGAGGAAAAAAAATCATATACCTTTGCCTACTCTATTGCATGTAGCGCTTCTAATGGCCTTACCGCATGCAAATGAAAACAACCGATCAGAGCCGAGGAGTCTCCAAGGCAGCTGTCAGGCGTGTCAGTCACTGCTTGTAAACTGCTGTCAAACTGTCAAACTAGGCAACACTGATTAAATATGAAGAGTCTGTGATTGCATTGCCTGTTTCTCACCTCAGATGTTTTCAGAAACATATTTTAGTGTACTGTTTAGCTGTAAAATGAGAAAGTTGGTCTGACTGGTGGGTGGTGCTTGGTACGACTGACTGAAAATTTCTCATTTTACAGCTAAACAGTGCACTAAAATATGTTTCTGAAAACATTTGAGGTGAGAAATAGGTAATGCATGACAGAATCTTGATTCACAAGAAGTGAACATAGCCCAACCCAGCTGTCAGTGTTGGCTCGTTTGCGCGATAATCAATCGTTTTATCCTGTGTAGTGTGTTGCTCTTGTTTGCCCCGTTAAATTTAATTCATTATGCTATAATTTCAAACTCAGCACTTTCTGTATCCATTTGAAATTAAAAGCCTTTTATTGTTTCAGTGTAGAGAGTGTTTTCATTTTCTATAAAAGGCTTTAATTGTGAAACATTTGCAGGGAGAATTCAGGGACTTACTACAAAAACAGTTTGGCTGGGACTTAAACACCCATAGTGACTGAAATAATGATAGTGATAGTAATAGTAAAAATAGGAGAATAATCTGATGACATCATACATGTTGTGAAAGACAACCAGAGATGATTGGTTGTGGACCAAGATGTAGTCTGTTATGTCTGTTGGCCAAGTCATGACAAAATTTTAAGACTTATCTGACATAGTGACTGTCAGAACTGATGATCATGTTGTGTGGTCCGAACCCAGCAGAGTCCCCTCGGCTCTGATTGGTTGTTGTCGGTGCGCCGACATAGTTTTTTTTAAGGACAATCTTCTCATGAATATAGTGGCAGCTTCAGCAAATACAACAAAAAGTTATTTTCATTAAAATTACCAACTGTAGCTTTAAGATAAATCCTCCTAACACCAAATCCAGATGTATATATTAGGTCATTATATTTCCTTTCCTTTTTGTAGCAACTCCAGCTTTTTATCTCCTCATCTCCTCTCCCCTTCCCTTGCTCCATCCCTCCTCTCTTGTTGGCTCCTGACCCCTGCTGTGTGTATGAAACTTGACTGATCCCGGTCAGGAATTTGCCCTATATCACCAGAGTTGGGGCCCTCAGCTGTAAATAACATGACCAGTATGTGGGAACGGCCGTAATGAAGATGGACGGGCTGCAGAGAGAGTTGACAGAGCTGAGTGCATTCCTCAGGCTAGTCCTCCGATTATGGTGATCTCTCTCAAACACACACATACACACACACACACACACACACACACACACACTACACATTGCTATACTATGTCAAACCGTAACCTAACCCTAACCTAATATAACCCTATTTCTACCATATCGGGGGCCTTAAACTGAGTCACACTCCAATCTTGCCTTTAACCTTTCCTCCTACATGCATACAACACACCTCTGTGCTGTGTGTGTGTGTGCTCATCATGAACATATGCAGGCTTAAGACATGGAGAAAGAGGCTGAGAGTAGTGATACTTTCTTTTGCACTTGGTTGTTTCTCTCTGAATGAACTAATCTTGTTGGGAAATCAAAAGGTGACTGCTGCTGTGCACTGATGTTCATCGCCTGCTACATGGCTCTACAGTATCTGAGCCCACATGTGGAGTCTTTATTTTATTTGGAGAGCCAAAATAGAGTGAAGTATGCTAATCAAGTCAAACACACTGATGCAGTGCAGCGGCAGAGACTTTAAAACTACGCAGAGCACATTCAAACCACCAGCCTTCAACTAGTACCAGATGCGGGAGACCATGTTATAGAAAGGCTTACACACACTTCCTGCACGAGACCACACACCTCCACAGTCACATCTTGGCTCTTTGGCTCTCTTTTTTTCACTTCCAAGTAACATTACAGGAAGTCTCGGGAAATTGATGGCCAAGTTTACTCTGTCTTAAGGATCCATTATGGCAGTGTTTTTCACAGCTTTGGAAAGGCAAGAATTCAAAGAACCACAAATATGATGAACTGGCAGCTCAGCGGCCTTGCAGGCTCTCTCAAGAGTTCACTGAGTCTATCACCGACTCAACCAGACACTCGAAGCAACAAATATTGACTCTTCCAGATCCTGTGTCTTTCCTTGGTGTTGGGCTGGCAGAGCAAACAGCTGGACTGCTACAGCACCGCCTTTCATCCTGACAAACCTCCCTCCCACCCCCGGGCCTCTGTCTGCTGCTCGTACACCCTACAGTACTGCTTTCTCCATGTGGGGGGCCCTCGACACTTCAAAGCGCCCCGTGTGGGAGCTCCAGTGGGGTGACAAGCAGCCACAAACCAGCTGAGCAGGATCACACTTGTCAGTGCCAAGCAAACACATGTTGACTGTTGAGTGACTGAGTGACTTAGTGAGTGACTGAGTGAGTTGTGTCGTGTTTTTCAACTCCTCTAAAAAATCATCTGATGTCATCATTGGCTTTTATAGGCATCATCTCCTCTCTTATAATATATATAATATCTCCAAACTTTCATTTTAATATCAATAACTGTGGCCAAGAAAACCAGTTTATTCAATTGGAAAGTGAGAACAACATGATTAATCATCCACTGACTAAATCTGTTTACTGGCCACTCGAACCCTTGAGAAGCAGCAACCCTACAAAACAATCTGATTTCATTTCATAACACCTTGTCTCCATTACCGTGGTTTATCCATAACTGATTCCTCCTCACTCCGCCTCATTCACTCAGATCCTCTCAACCCCAAAATGACAACTCATAATACACCCCAATATGCTTGTGCAACACTGTCCGCCATGACTGGAATGCCCCCCTTTGTCTCGTAAATACTTCTAAATGCTAAAAAAAATCATTACTGGATTTAAATACTCCTTTGTGTTGTTTATGTACATTTACTATCGCCAAAAGAAAATGCTGTAATGCATTCCTGTAGTGTAACATCACTTCCCCAGTCTGAGGTTTCTCCCTGAGCAAGTGCACATTTAAAAATCCTCACTTGACTGATTAATCAGGTTTTGGCAGTGGAAGGAATTTGACAGATTTTGGCACTGGAAGTTTTATTTTAATATGTGAATGAAATACAGAGAAATGTTCAAATGATTTAGTTCCTTTCTGACAATAGCACTGCTAAGTAGTCGTAAAGGAATAGTTCTACATTGTGGGGAAACACACTTTCTTGCTAAGAAAAGATCCACACCGGCTTTATCCTGTCTATTGAATATGAATCTACAGCCAGGAGACAGTTAGCTTAGCATGAAAACTAGAAGCAGGACAAGAAATATTCCGGCACATAACACGACAACTTGTACTTTTTACCCTCCTGTTTTTGTGCGAATTAAACAAACCAGATATGTATTAGTTAGCTTTAGAGCTTTAGAGTTGCTGTTAGGCCAAGTTTTTTTTTATCTTTGGATTGAGCTGGGCTACACATTTTCCCCAGCTAAGCCTCATTCTGAAGCCATTTATGTACCTTGTTTGGGTGATACATACCTGGTAGCCAAGACATGTATAGCCACAAACACATTCCATTTGTAGTGTACATGACACGCCCCTACAAACCAAGCCCTCCACTAGTACAAACCAAACCCACCAACACAAGCTATTTTAACCCTGCTACAACGTGAAACTGCAGTGAACGAATAGAAGGCCAAACGAAGCAATAATCCTCTTTATAATTCATGATACATGAAGGCATGATTACCTTCAGAAGTAAGGAGATGTAACCCTTCCCATTACACTTATCCTAACCTTGACCACTTCTCTTTTACTTACTTCACTTCATAGCTACCTAATTGCTAACTTAGCAGTTTTGTTTGGACTTCCACTTCCTAGCCAAGGAGTAAATGGGGCTGATCGTGGACTGATGTATAGATATGGTGGGCAAGTCATGTAGCTGGAGGGCAGGTCACGTAGCTGCTCCAGACGCAGTTATATCTACTCGCAGCAGCCCACTGTTTTGCATGTGAATCCAAAAATCAGTGGAGTTAATAACAATGTACTGTCCTAGTATGTGAAGCATGCTGCAGTGGTAGTAATGTATGTCACATGAGATATTATGATAGTAAGAACCTACTTATTTTAAGCCAAACCATGATGTGTTTTTCTAAACCTAACAAGGGACCTTTGCTGCCTAAACCTAGAACTTCATCTAAAAGCAAAATGCTTTAACTGTGTAGTAAGTTTATTTTGATAAACACTGTATGCATGTAATGAGACGAAACTATACATTTCTTGTGAAATGGAAATATACCTAGAAAAGACACAATGCATGTAAAAATTGTCAGTTGAGACGCTGTCTTTGAATGTCCAAATTCAACACAGGAGGCTACCTAGTGAGTCAGATTTTGACGTTTAGGTCGGCTGACAAAGCAAGGGTATTTGAAGAGTTGAGATTGGAAGGCACTGGCTAAGCTAGCTAATCGACTCCTGGCTGTCATATTGACAGTGATCTCCATCTTCTCACCAAACTCTTGTCAAGAAAGTGAATATGTGTAATTCAAAATGTCAAACTATGTCAACAACTATTATTGAAAAGCAATAGTATGTAAACACAGTAATTAGCAGAACGTGCTCTGTCATTTTCCATGAAAAACAATACTTTTAAACATGACTGGTAACAATCAGAGTGAAGAAAGCTGCGTGAAAACCAACAGGGCATTTGAGTAAACGTGGCTGTAGATGAATGCATTTGTCATTCGGAACAATGCGATCGCTGTGACTTAGACGGACAAAATTAGACAAATGAGCTCAAAGTGTTGTGTGTACAAGCGAGGGAGGGAGAGAAAAACAGAAATGGGTGGTAGTATCATGATGCAGCAAACACAGCTGGCCACCTGATGCTTTCAACCCAAACTGACCCTCAGAAAAACCACAGTGGTAGTGACCACGCAGCCTTGTATCGCTTATGTGTGAGTAAGTGTGCATGCGAGCATATGTGGGTGACCATTTGTATATGTTTGCAGTTCAGAGCGTGAAAACTGACTCATCATCTCTTTAGATCTTTCCCCTTGTCACAACGTATGCTCTGCTCTGCTTTTCTAGACCACCCGCCCCCCCTCCCCTTCCCCTTTTCGGTTTGTGTAAAACTCTTGGGTGGTCCATTGATACGCAGCTTTAATAGGCCTCAGAGCATATGCGTGTCTTACAGCAATAGAGGCTTGACCCTAAACAAATGTGTCACAGACAGTCGCGGGGAACAACAAGATCTGTTTGTGTTGACAGAGGGACATGACTTCAGTTTCCCATCGAGAGGATAAGAAAGGCATTTTCGTGATTTGTTTTATTGAATATGTTTTGTTTTTGTTTTACTTCAGCACATAGTGACGATGTCTCTAAAGAATCCAGCCCCTGACATATTTTTTCACCCATCACTTCCTCTCTCTCCCCCTCGTTTTTGTTGTCTCTGTCTCCACACAGACACACACACACACACACACACACACATACACTGACATTACAGAGCTACCCCGCCTCTATGACTCCCCGTGAAAACCAGCTGCAGCTGAACAAGAAGCGAGCGTGAGATAACGGCAGGAAGGACTGGAGGGATGGATGAAAGCTGGAAGGAATGCTGAGAGGCAGGTAGGTTAAGAGGACGTTCCAAGTATCTTAGCATCTGTTGGCCAAACCTCTAATGATCACAGTGCAGCGGCCGCAGAGCTGAGCAGGCAGCGGGCTGGCTGCTAGCTGGACGTCCTGTTTCCCCATTTGTCCCAGGTACACCTGCTTTACTAGAGTTTCACACTCATAAAAAGCTTTTTGTGGCTTTTCCAACCCCACACACCAACAACACAAGGACACACTATTGTACCTCCACTTGTATGTGCACAAACTCCTGCACATGGACAAGCTAATGTACAAACATGCACCAGTGTATGTGCAGATGCCTGGAGCCGTGTTATTGTGCTCAGACAAAGTAAGTTGAAGCAGGACTCTCATGCTATTTGGCTCAGTGGGGTTTTAATGATACTAAAAATGAGAATGCGGTTCAAACTGTTTCAAGGAAATCATATTATGTTAAATCCTTTGGCTTTGATGGTCAGATTCCCCGCCGCTATCTTCACCTGTTCTGCAGACAGCGAGCTAACATTTATGAGTAAACATTTATTCTTAGCTGACAGAGATGGAGACGTGTTTGTAATGGGAAACGTCCAGTGTCCAGATGGAGGAAATTGGTCGGTCTTGTCTGAACTTATTATGAGGGTGATGTGTTTAGACTGGAAATTTACTTTGATTGAGTATTTTCAGATTGTTGGATGACAAACCTCAGCAAGTTTTACCTTTGGAAACCTATTTTTACAACTTCTTTGTTGTTTTGTTTTATTTGAACAGCCACTCATGCATCTTATGTGTGCAGATTTGTGGATTGTGTTGAGTCGTATAAATGCTTGTGTTAGTTTATCTGTAAATCTGTATTAAAGTGAAGAGATTCTCTTTGTGTAGGCTGCATGACTATATGCTCCAATGTCTCCATTTAGATCCACAATGCTGGAAAGTTACCGAGTACACCCACTCAAGTACTGTACTTAAGTACAATACAGAGATACTTGTTCACTTGAGTATTTCCAGTTTATGCACCTTACTACTCGATCAGACTTCAGAGAGAAATATCATACTTTTTAGCAACTACAATTAGTTAAAAGATGAAATTACCAGTTGTTTTGATTTCCATACAAAATATAAGATCAACTAATATATGATGCATTTTTAATGTGTATTTTTTATTTGTTTTAGGAATTTGTATTATTATTATCTCCCCTGGGCGGCACGGTGATGTGGTGGTTAGCACTGTCGCCTCACAGCAAGAGGGTTGCCGGTTCGATCCCGGATGTGGGAGCCCTTCTATGCGGAGTTTGCATGTTCTCCCCGTGTCAGCGTGGGTTTTTTCCGGGCACTCCGGCTTCCTCCCACAGTCCAAAGACATGCAGATTGGGGACTAGGTTAATTGATAACTCTAAATTGTCTGTAGGTGTGAATGAATGGTTGTGAATGGTTGTTTGTCTCTATGTGTCAGCCCTGCGATAGTCTGGCGACCTGTCCAGAGTGTACCCTGCCTCTCGCCCAGTGTCAGCTGGGATAGGCTCCAGCCCCCCCGCGACCCTCAAGAGAATGAAGCGGTTAGAAGATGAATGAATGATTTCCCCTTTTTTTTAAGAATAATGCTAATAATAATACCTTTTTATTTTGTTTGTTTTATCATGTCCTACTTGTTTTTATATATGTAATACTTTATTATCTCATACAATATTATATGTTTGTCATGTTTGATGTATCTTAAGCACACTGAGTTTACGCTTGCTGTATCAAATGTGCTATATAAATAAAGCTGACTTGACTTGACTTAAAGGTTAACATCAAGAAAGACCCTGAGACAAATAAGACAAAATAAATAAATAACTTGCTCAAAAGCAATTTGTTTGAAGTGTTACCAAAAGCACTGTTACTTTTGATGCTTCCACGTGTATTTAGCTGTCAGTACTTTGTACATACACTCAAGAACTTGAGTGAATAATTTTTACATATAACTGAACTTTACATTTTTGTATTGCTACTTTAACTGAAAGGGACTCTGTGTGAAATTCATTAACAACAGTAACAGTACTGACAGGGCTAACAATGTTAGTTAACCAGGGGGAACCGGAGGGTAAGCGCTACACTTCCACAATAACAGCATCCCAATATCAGCAGTAACCACTGTATGAGCGTAATGTAAAGCAGCAGTAATGAGCTAGCCAGTGGGATACAAACATGCACAGCTGGACCGGCTTACCACAACAAACCACAGAGAAATTTGGATTACAACACACACAGAGGTTACATGACTTCATTCTCTGCTCAGGACACCATTAGTGGTTTGCTGCTGTATTAATGCTCTGAATGTCGCACGCATAACCTTTCAGTAAAATATCTGAGTACTTCCTCCACTGCTGAAGATCCCAAGATTTGCATGGGTGCATTAAATTAAACACTCAAACCTATAATCAAATGTAAGCTCAGGGGATTCAGCAGGGTGCAGGTCAGATGGACTGAAGTAAAGAACTGAGAAACAACTGCAACACAACTGTGTGTGTTGTTCTTGTTAACAGTTTGGACACCACTACAATACACCAAAGTTGTACTTGGGTCCTTCACAGTAACACACTCCAATACTAAACATCCACTTGACTTTCTGACAGTGGGGCTTGACTCACTTTTCCCTAACTGGAAACATTTATCTCACTATTATTATTATTATTATTGTTATTGTTGGTGTTATGCTACTAAGTGTTCTTACACAAAGCAATAATTTGCAGTTGAATGGAGCAAGTTCAGCCATGTTCTCTGGAGGTTGTCACAAGGCATTTGGAAAATGTAGGAAATCAGCACTTAAAGTACATGAGTTACATAGAGGTGAAGTTCACAGCACTAAAAGTTGACTTACAACATTTCATTGCAAATAATATCATGGGTTTAGGATATTTAATGGAAATAGTGTATGAGGGTTATCTCCGATCCTTGTGGATGCAGAATACTCCGTAAGTAAATCTTGACTTTTTAAATGTTAACATAAATTTAAGTCTTTTAAAACCCAACAGTAAATTTCAATCCATATGGGTATATATGTAGTTTGGAAATGGGCAAGTTACGGCTCTACTGGACTGGAGATGACAAGTTTATGGCACACTAAAGTGCAAACATTTTAAGAGGTGTGGAGGAAGGAGATATCAGAGTTGTTATATAGGTTGTGCTTGACAGATTGTTTCTAAATCCAGACGCTATTTCCTATGGTGCTGCTGCCCAGCCCTCCCTTCTTCCAGGAGTCGACGAGAAGGGGAAAAGGAGGATTAGGCTTCATTTTTCAGCCTTTTTCTTTTTAAACTCAGTGGCATAAATCATATAAATATATTTATCCTCCACTGTTGTTGTTGTTCAGCACTTGTGCATGTGCCTGTGGCTCTGCGGTATTTGTCCCTCCTCCACTGTGATTGGTTGGCCAAAGTAACAGTGGCGACTGGGGCCTTTTTAATCCAAAAGCTGAACATTTTTCAACTTGTGGGACTCAAAAAATATGTCCAACTGGCAGCGCAACAAGGCACTGGGTGTGAGCTGAGTGCTGCTGGAAAATTCAAAGCCTCTAGAATTGGATTTTTTGTTGTTTCTTGATGTTTTGCAGCTGATTTCATATTAATAATGTATATAACTTTACTCAAATCAGCATTTTGTGTTTCTTAACCGATCATAATTTGAATTAAATGTGTGTTTTACTCCAATATTACTAATGTTAACAAATATCTTTCAGCTTTAGAAAACATTAACAACTTTTTTTGTCAGTTCAGGGATTATTCCTTTAAGGAATAAAGATGCAGTGTGTTATTTTATGTGATAACATGTTATTTTTCTCTACACAACACTGTCTACATTTCAGTTATTCCTGGCACCAATAGACAGGTATACAGAAAAATATATCAGTGCTTCCTCTTGCTTATTTAGGGGTCATGACACAGATAAGTGATTTTATTTTAGTGTTTATTGACCAGTGGATTAATTCAATATTTATGCTGAATTTGAACAGATAGAATCAGATTAGGGGCCAGTTTAGAGTGTCCAATCACCTGCATATTTTCAGACTGTGGGAGTAGACCAGAGCACCTGGAGAAAACCCACACTGACACAGGAAGAGCATTCAAACTCCACACAGAAAGGACCAGAGGTCAGGAGCTCTCTGTGAGGCCACAGTGCTAACCACTGAGCCACTGTGCCACCCTAAAACTATGAAAGCTTTTACAGCACAACTCATAACAGCTGACATCAATTTCCCACATGTATACTCTGAACATTTCTTGTGCAAAAACCATTGAGTGAGGTGTTGTGCTGTAAACCTTCATAGAGTAATTTATACCTCTTCATCGTTGACACTGATGCAGCTGCAGAATGTCCTTCTGGTCCAGGCCCAGGGGTGCTTGAAGCAATTCTTCTTCCTCTTGTTTTTTTTCCTCTTGGGCTCTGTGTTGACTTAAAATCAAAAGGACGTTAAATGCCTCAGTTGTCCTTGGTAGAATCAACAACAATGTGAAAGTTAGCATTTCCTACCAGATGTGGAGGCAGCAAGTTCCTTGTGCTGTTCCACATTATGGTACTCAATTAAAAGGAGAGGGGGCTCCTCTGGACTCCTCTCAGAACTGTCCTCCAGCGATGGACTAGACACAAACACACACAGTTAATACATTATTCCCTCACTGCTCTAATGATGGCCTCACTTCTCCGTTCTCTCATCTACCTGATGGCCGTCATGTCCAGAGGAAATCATCTCACCAAAGTTCGCTCAGCCCGCTGTCCTAATCCCACCGCAGGCATTGTTCAGGTGGTGCAGGTCGCACCAAGATAACACCTGGGGGTAATTCTGCTGAAGTGAATTCATGCAATCCACTGCTGACACTCGAGGTATGGAATTAAGGCATGTGCAGTTCAACAGACAGCTGACTATTTACTGTTTTAAAAACAGACATGCCTGACATGAGAAGAGGAGTAGTCTTAAGGGATTTCATACCCCAATGACAGGCTGCAGGAAGATGTTTGTGGAGGCTGAGCTGAGGCTTCACATGTGCTGCTGAAATGAGACAGGCAGCAGTTATTTCAAGGTACAATTAATTTAATATAAACAACATGCTAGAGATCATAAAGCCAATTAATACCTCTGATTTGTGTTGAATTTTGTTGATGATGAAAATCAGTTTAAAAGCTACAATGACGAAATTGTCTTACAAAGTTTCATACTTGGACTCCTTTTCCCCTCCCCATGCCAGACTGGACAAGGATAACACCGGGTGGTAATGGTAACAGTGTTCCAAGAGTCTCATTTGTGCTGTTAAATGGAGACAGGTGCAGTTATTCTAAGGCACAATAACAGTATAATTAAGTTCCTGATGTCAAAGATATCATCACCTCGTTTTATCATTTAACACATAAACACAGAAGACATCACTCTGCCTTCAACACACTCTATTAGTCTCAGTAAACTGGCATTTGGGTAACATGCAGCAAAGACCCATGATGTGTGCCAGTGATTCTTGACCTGTCAAACAGTCAGCGACACCAAGTCTTCTCGAATACACAATGAGTGAGTCTGTTGTTGTTCCTTGTCTGTAACTCGTTACCACAGTCTGCTGAGAGGATCCAGATTTGATGATCCACAGAGCCACAGCCTCTCTCTGACATTCCAGCAGGAGTCTTATGAATGCTTTGAGGTATACCCTGTATGAGTGTCCAGTATATATTACAGACCAACACAACAATCTCGCTCTGCACCAAATTGTTTTCTGGTGTTTTGGGAGAAGATTGAACTCGTATAAGATGAAACTATGTTGGAGCTGATGAAAATAGTTTGGCTAAATTGAGCTAAACAAGTAACTAAATGGTCAGTTTATTAATTAAAAGTCTCAAATACAGCGTTATGTTCAGTGTTAAACCCATTTAAACTTAAGTTTGAGGTTTGATTCCTACCAGGGACCAGGGACGGAGACACAAATGTAATGGGTTGTATGGTTTTGGACTGAGTCTGTGACTGGGCTGTTTGTGGCAGTATATCATATTTCTCAATCTCAATCTCAATCATAACAATTTACTTAAGAAATGTGAAGAGTGTTTGAAGCAGGGAAGAAAAATTTTAAAGGTAAAGGAACGGCAGGCATTTTTAGAAGGACCACACCTCAGTATGAACTGCCTTGAACTCACCATAAGCTGGGCTTGGGGAAAACATATCAGTTGAATTTACAGTAGAGTAGGTTACAAAGTTTCCTGATGCAATGCCGCTGCAGTCACAGTCTTATATCTAGTGTTATACAGGTATATATTTGGTTACTCGCCAAAGCATCCATCTATCCATTTTCAACTGCTTAACTGAAGCTGGTCACGGGGCATCAGGCCGAGCAAAGCATTCCAGATGTCGCTCTCCTCAGCAACACTTTCCAGCTCCTCCTGTGGGACCCCGAGGCGTTCCCAGGCCAGATGAGATAATGCCTAATACCAGTGGGACGTGCCCAGAACACCTCCAACGGGATGCGCCAAGAAGGCCTCCTGATCAGATGCCCGATCCTGATCAGATCCCCTCCAAGAATCGTCACCTTAACGTGGTTTGTGTATCCCTGTGATACAGGGGGGGGTGTTGTCCAGGGTTAATAGCCCCTGGTAGGGTCTCCCAAAGCAAAGTGGTCCCAGGGGTGGAGCCAGACTAAAAGCGATTCAAGAAGACCATGATGAAACGGCACACTGGGAGACAGAGTACCTCACCTGGTACAGGAACACCGGGGCCCACCTCTGGAGCCAGACCTGAGGGGGGAGATTGCCAGCCAGCCTCTGGTGGCACAGTCAGGCTCAGCCCAAGTGAATAACATGGACCCTGGTGTCGCAGCCTGGCTCTGGGGACTCACTAAAGCAGCTATATCGAATATCAGTTCCTAAATTGACCTGATTTCATTTTGGAACCATGAGTGATGATGAACTTCTGGGCTCTGAATCATTGAAGTTTGATTAGTTCAGAGGGGAAAAAGGTTGCATGGTAGGGAAATAGGGAGGAGATCATTTAAGCTGGAAGCAACTGGGTCTATCAAAGAATACGTTTGACTTTTTAGGATAAAAAAACATATGACTCTATAAATTGTTCTTGCATATGAGGATGGCAGATGATTACCATGTATATGAATGTTTGGAGATGTCTATATAGTAGCAATTTTTTCCCACCTCATAATACCACAACATCCTTTTTTGTCTGTCAGTGACTCTCCATTCATCTGTCCTACCGTCAGTTTCTATGTGTTTATTGGAATAGTTTTGCATTTTTGGAAATGAGCTTATTCCCTTTCCAGTGGAGGGAGAGATGAAAAGATGGATATCAATCTCCTATCTGGCAGTTTAATAAGGCTAAGGTGGTGTTCTCCCTATTTTCTGTTCAACTGTGGGGGGAGCTAGCCCCATTCGTGAGGCAGTCCCATTAGTTTCAGTACAATAGTGCAAGGAAGCAGCTGTATGCTGCCTTTTAAATGAGGTGGGAGGTTAACCAGATATGCATTTGCCAAACCAACCAGTTAGTCTTCATCCTTGAAGTCTTTTCTCTTGTTAAACCAAAAAAATAATAATTAAAAAAATACTGTTTGGTAAGACAAAAAATAAAGCTCATCTTTGTGTCGCTTGTTTAATAATGTTTTCTAGTGCAGCATTTTTTTGCTTTATTGTGGTGTGCATAGCCATAATGGACTCATTACTGCCCCTGAGGCCACCAGGTGGAAAACACGCACTGATTTTTGATTGATTTTTGACTGATGACAACCGCAGTTATCATTGACGTTTTTCACCCCTGAAGGCCACGAGGGGTGACCAAAAGCCAATTCCACAATTAAAAACATACCTCGACAAGTGATACAATAGAGAGATTCATGCTTTACTGGAAGTATTTTTCAGTTTGCAGAAAAATAAGACTTAAAGGATTAATACTGACTGGTTGGTTTGGAAAATGTTCATCAGATTGGGAAAGAGTTACTGCCCTAAGCGGCTGAGTTCAAGTATCTCAGAGACTTGTCCCCAAGTGGGGGTAAAATGGAGTGTGTAATGGACAGGCGGTTTAGTGCGGCATCAGCAGTTATGTGGATGTTGCGCCATACTGTCGAGGTGAATAGGGATCTGAGCCACAAGGCAAAGCTCTTGATTTACCAGTCTATCTATATGCAAACCCTCACCTATGGTCATTAGCTATGGGTGGTGACCAACAGAATGAGATTGCTGATACAAGTGGCGGAAATGGGTTTCCTCCGTAGGGTGACTAGGCTAGCTTTAAAGATATGGTAAGGAGCTCAGATATCTGCCGGGAGCTCAGAGTAGAGCCGCTGCTCCCTCGCATCGAAAGGGGCCAGTTGAGGTGGTTTGGGCATCTGATCAGGATGCCTCCTGGGTGCCTCCTTTTTGAGGTTTTCCGGGCACGTCCAACTAGTGGGAGGCCTGAAAACGCCTCAGGATCCCCCAGGAGGAGCTGGAAAGCACTGCTAGAAAGAGGGATGCTTGAAGAACCTTGCTGAGCCTGCCTCACCCATCACCTGACCCAGATAAGTGGATAAAAATGGATGGATGGTTAACCTCCCCAGCTGTGTAAAAAAGCAATACAAAGCCACTTCGCAGTGCTTTTCTGTGGGAGCTTCTCCAACACTGTGTATGTGACAGTCAAAAGGGGATCTGGGACTTGGACAAGGTAAGGTTATTTCAGTTGCCTGGCAACCAGCAGAGACTCCACAACATTGCTGGCCTCAGCTAAGAAATAGTCCAACACATAAAACGATGAATTGTTGGTTTTCATATTTCAGTTTTTGTACTGATTAAACAAATGAGATGTAACCTGTTAGTGCTGGGAGGAAGATTTTGTCACCTTTCGGTGGAGCAACAAGGATATCTCCTTGTTTCCAGTCTTGTTGAGCTAAGCTAACCCTCTCTTCACATCAGCCATATATTTACTGGACAGATACGAGAGTGGTATCGACTGTCTCATTTTTTACAGCACATGTTATTGACTGAAATGCCAATACAATAGTGTTATAAACCGTCTGATAAATGGAGTCCCTGGTCTGTCATGGCGCAGCCATAACATACATGTGACTGAGAGTGCCCCCACTCCACCCCTGCAGTCAGCTTTACAGTTGGAGCGAGAAATGACCTCACCTCGTCCAAGTCCCAGATCCCCCAAGGCTTGAACAGGAAGTAGGGAAAACACCACCCCCGCCCAGCCTTTCGCACCCTTTACAGGACTCCCAAAGAGAAAACATTCACAGTATAGGAAAGTAAAGCACCCAGAAATGAAAGTTGATTGAAAAAGTACAGGCCTGTCTGTGGATGTAAAACATATAATACTTGTAACACGAGCGAACATGAGATAAACATTTCATCCTAACCGCTGTTGTGAGTTTTGAGTCTGAATTCCAGCCGTTGTTTGGATTCCTCTGAGAGGGAATGTTTTATGCTCCTTTGAAAATACAAAAGACGTCGCACACATCTGAAAGCCATTAGAAGCTCAAACTGTTAGCAAGCAGTCTGAGGATTCTTTCCGCTCTCTTGGAATCTCGCTACATTTCTCTCTTTGCCTCTTTTCTCTTTTCATTTCTCTCTTTCCTCACTGGCCCTAACCTCTGTCTTTTGCAGTTACAAGGGTTATGGAATTTCAAAATTCCTCTCCAGAAAGTCTCTCTCCATGGCCCACTAAAAACCAAAGTCCTGCAAACTTCAGCCGTATCATACACATCGACCTCTCTCCATCCCTCTCCCCACTGTATGTTTTAACAGTCATTTAACCTTGGCCGAATGACTTGTGCAGAGTTACAGTGCGCTCTACCTCTGGGGAACAACATCACGTGTATACCCGCCTCTTCCTCTTCTGGTTCCCACAAAGCAGGCAGGGGACATGTGAGGCAGGTCTTCCCTCCTCCTCATCATCCTCTGCAGCCTAACCTCGCATAAATGGACCAATGTGTTTGTGTGCTGTTTTATGAGATCACATATTCTCATCCTTCCTTGAACACTGCCATTCTTTGTCTCCTCTTGTGTTATACTTTGAAGTTCTACATTCCTCTCCCACTGCATCACCGGGGCAGCACAGCTGCACAAGGCCAGGTCTTTACAGAGTCGAGCAAAGCAGTGCTCCGGGTAAGGTGAGGCAAGAAATGCCTGCCTGGTAAGTAAATGATGGAAAGAAAGAGGGAAGAAAAGGTAGGAAGGGGGGGGGACAAGCGTGAGAGGGGGAAGGAAAAGGGGTTGAACAGAGGAAAATTGGAAAAGGAGGCTGCGAAAAAGGAGGAGGTTATGGGTTGTTCCAGTGCTCTGCACGTGAGGACATGTCTGTCTCTCTGTTTGTGTGTCTGTCTTTCTGTCTGTCTGTCTATCTATATATCTATATCTCTCTCTTTATGTGGTCTTGCGTGTGTTTGTTTGTGTCTGTGTGTCTTCATATGTCTTTATGTGTGTGGTGCAGCGATCATATTTTCATCCATCCAGGGAAAAAACCACCAGCGGACCACAGGATTCCCAGCTGGGATCATCTCTAGACCCAGTCACACTCCACCCTGACCCCACAGGCTCCAACCACAAACCCCAAGGCCATGATGACACTACAAAACCAACCCATAATCCCTCAGCTCCACCTTACCACACGCACACACTCTGTATGCACACACACACACACACACACACACACACACACCTCAACGCTCCCATGACCTTAAGGTTACCCTTTGCCAAAACATACTACCAGCTAGAGAGACAGAGAGTGGATAAACTCAGTGTGGAAAAAATGGGAACTATGACAGTGAGCGATGTACACAAGCAAGAAGATTTCTGTTTTTTTCCACTATTGGAGGGCTTTGAAGCTCCAGTGAGTCTCCTCATCGTTGCCTCATTTGACTTGCTTAGCATACAAAGAATGAAAAGAAACCCTCAAAACAACCCTCGATTTTTTCCTCTCTTTTTCTTTAATCCTGCAGATTTAAATGACCATTGGCTAATCTTTGGGACTTTTCTCCTCTCCATATCTTGCATGAAATCTTTAAGGGTCCAGTATGTAGGATTTAGAGGGACTATCCCAACTGGCATTGGGCAAGAGGCGGGGTACACCCTGGACAGGTCACCAGACTATTGCAGGGTTACCACCATAGGGACAGACAACCATTCACACTCACATTTACACCTACAGGCAATTAGAGTCACCAATTAACCTGCATGTCTTTGGACTGTGGGAGGAAGCCGGAGAACCTGGAGAAAACCCACGCTGACACGGGGAAAACATGCCAACTCTGCATAGAAAGTCCTCCCCACCCTGGGGTTCCAACCAGGAGCCCTCTTGAATGGAGGCAACAATGCTAACCACTGCACCGTGCTGCCTAATGGCCCCTTGCATGCGAGACTGAGTTGCATAAACACTGATTTGTGATGTGAAACTGCTTTATTTGGTGTTTTTGCTGGTTTAAATCACCAGGTCTGTTTGTTTTGGAGAGGAGGAGACCTCTGAGGATAATTCGGCCCACGGTTAAAACCTCCTGAATGTCTGGATAAGAAATAAGGTGAGCGCACATTAAGTTAACGGAAAAATAGGGGAGCACACATTAGCAGGTGCTGGGCGAGCAGCATGTTGCAACAGCGTAGGAGAAGAACTTATTTTTAATGTGAAACCACTTTATTCGCTCTCTATAATGGTTTTAATCACAAGTACGTTTGTTTTGGAGGGGAAGAGACCTCTGCTGATAATTCAGCTCCTGGTAAAAAGCTACTAAACAGTAAATACTAAAGGAATTCTAACTGAGAGAAGTTTCAGCTGGTTGCAATCTGCAATCCTTGCCGCTAGATGCCACTTAATTTGTGTAAGTCTTACACACTGCTCTTTAACATATCATTAGATCTCCTCTTAGCATAAACTGCAAATCTCAAGTATAGAAAAGACAGCACTGATGGCTAAATTCCCACCATCAAATGAAACCACGTGTTGACACCAGCCAAGCTGAAGCATCATTTCCTTGGTGTGCATCCAGCTTCACCACTTGTGAAAAGACGTGTGATTTCCAAAAAAAGCCTATATGGAATATCTTGCATCAGACGTGAGGCAAGCTATTTGAGAGTTACAGCACATTTGAACACCTCATAAAAGCACAAGTTTTCGGCACGTTCATATCACTTTACATCTTTTTTTGGTGGTCAACCTCGTGGTCAAAGAATCTTTTCATGTGTTGGCCAAAAGCCTTTCTCAAGACGAGTAGTTTATGTTTATGTGCCCGTGGAAACCTATATACAGAATGAATAATGACCTTTAGCTGTGTTATATTCTACATCATGAAGGAGAATACAGCATTGTGCATGTATTTCATGTTTGTTGCCCCCTTAGGCACAACCAGAGTTATAAGACATAGCTCTACAGAAAAACAAGTTATGGAAACAAATTAAATCCTTTAAAATAAACTCCTCGGGCTCAGTTCTGCCTCCGATGACCCACATATGCACCGGTTCACCCTTGAGGACAGCAGTACAGTATGACTAATTCTGGCCATGAATCTCTCCCCGCTGAAAGGCTGTCATGGAAGTGATTTGGCTCAGTGAAGGCTCTCCTGGCTGGGCTAAAGACAGTCTGAAAGCCCCCATCAGGCTCTGGTGGTCTCTCCTGGTTGTCTCTCTTTCAGCGCTGGGAGAGATCAGGCACGGCTTCAAGAATTCAACTAACACACAAGTAAAAGCACTGAAAAAAGAGTACAGATCATCTTAGTTTGCACACACTCACACGCAAAGACAGGGAGACAGTTGCATCACAACATATCCTGAAGGATACTGATAATCAAAGCTGACATATGGAATCTGAGTTAGGGGTGGGATTTAAAGGGGAGGCGGGTTTAATGTGTGTTTTAAGTGTGTAACTATGTGTTCATGTGAGGACAATGCAATCCTCATCTGGTTTCTGTACTGGCTTGTCATCTTTTATACCATGTGAGCTACAAGAGGGACCCCAAGCCCGACCAAGCCCCCGCATTCCTGCTCCTACTGGGCTGGGCACATAATGCAGTCTGGTCCGTGTAAAACAAATGACTTGCTTCTCGCAACGTGAGCCCGTGTAGTCGCCACAGCGCTCAACCACAAGTCTCACTAGGATCATTTTACTTTCACGGAATAACAAGAATAAAACTTGATGTTACAACTATGTATCTTTAAAACATATGTTCTTGTTTGTCTAAACATGAATCCAAAGAAAAACATCCTCTACTTTAATGACCACAGTTGAAAAAATCTGTGACATTATGGGTGCCTATTGCTCTTGGGTCATGTAGGCAGCCTGCTTCTCAAGCCATTTGTATTTACCTTAGGTTGACATATGGTGTGTCTGCGTCTGTGTCAGAGTTTACATACATGTATACAAAAGTGTGCGCTGGAAAGAAAGAGATGGGAGACAATTGAGTAAGGAGAAAGCAGGGAAGGGAGGGCTACTAAAAGTATTTCCCCGGGCTCTGAAAGCACAATACACACAGACAGTGGTGTGTTTTCACTGTAGCCAGAGCACTGCCTGGCGAAATGTGGTTCTATTTAGAGGGGAGAGGGAGGGACTGCTGCGAGAGAGAGGGAGGAAAGACAGAAAAAAGGAGGGGGGGGAGACACACACATACATCCACACACACATAAATAAGCTTGAAACTCCTTAAGGGTCTAATTCTTTGTTCCCATCTATCCCAGTCTTTCATGGTGTCAGTGTGAGACTGTGAGACTCCCTACGAGCTTCTGCAGCACACCACAAATCATCCTGCAGGGCTCTGAGCATGTTGACGGCTGGTCCTATACAGCACGCTGCATGTTCCCTATTAGCATGAATCGCCATGTTCAATAGGTTGAAGTGAGGAGGGGGTGCGAACCTGTAGCTGGTTGTGTTTTGACATTTGTGTGTAAGCCTGCACGCTCAGGAGCAGACTGTAGCAATGCTAAAATGTGACTGAATGGGAATTTCCCTGGTTAGTTTCACTGTTGTTTAAATCATGTGGTGGCAACAAAGCTGAACCCTCATTTATCAATAAACACAATGTGGAAATGTTCAGGTTTTCAAGTAAAATTTAAATGGATCCCCTGATGATTAAAAGCGGTTTTACATCATCTCATCTGCGAAAATCCTAGTCCCCCACATTCACTTTGATAGATTTACATCATGCCATGTCCTGCAGAGCTAGAACGCATCATGCACATGGTTGTAATTACACAACTTTGTTAATTTGTGTCTTGAAAATTGGACAAAATCATTAAAACAAATTGTGCGAGCCCTTAAAGGCTCATCAGATGGCGTCTGAGAAAATAAATCAGTATTTCCAGGTAGCCCTCAGGTCTACATAATGCCCTATTGTTTAAAGAAGTATTTATGACCCTTATGAAACCTGTGTGTGTGTGTGAACAGACGGAGGAGAGGATTTGAGTGTCGCTGTCCTCGGCAAACAGCCACTCTGCTTGTTGTCCTCCAAAAAGGTTTCCAGTGACAAACAGGGTCTCTCCACTCTGACAAACCAGCAGTTCTTCAGAGGTCCTTTGAGGGTTTAAAAGTGTACAACACTGTCAGAAGAACTACATCAAATGCTTCCTCACGTTTATCGGTAAAATCATTGGGTCTTCTTTTTGCTCTCAAACTGAGATTTTTTATTAACTTGCTGAGACTTTATGATAAGAACAGTGATGAACCACAAACATGAACAAAAATTTGCTCATATTGTGGAAAGCACAATAAGGTTTTAAGGGTTTAAGGTCTTTCATAATAGATATCTGGAGATGTTATGATTTTGATCGGAACATTTGTAGGGTCAAATTGTAGCATCGAGATGGCTTTGGTAATTAAGTGATACTTTATCTGTTGATCCCATTTTTCAACGGATCAATGAAGCAAAGGAACAGATGTTGGACACTTCAGCAACACAGACGTTGCCAAGTCCATGTCTTGAACTTGTATCTTTTGTTAGTCAGAGATTTCTCCTCACAATCTCTCATCAAATCCCACAAAAACACAAAAGATCATATCCAGTTGTGTAACTTCTTTTAGTAAAGTAACTCCAATTTGCTAATAAATATCATACTGAATATGCTGTAACAACAATTTGGTGATGGTCAGAATCAGACTATTTTCACATGAAATTAAAGTCTGTTTGAGTATGGGCGCAAACTGATTCATTAGCCTACATTACCTTTTGTAACTGTAGCCTAATAATGACTTTGCATTGAGAACAGGCACCTCGACTCAACCTCTGCAGTCGTTTATTGGAGCCAAAACAGTCTCTTTCCTACAGCTACACCACACCGTTTTTGTTGAGAGTGGTGAAATCAGCACAGTGGGTAGAAACACTTGAGATGTGCTCAGCTGTCCTCACCAATATACCACCCACATGACCTCTCTCTCAATGTGAACTTCCTATCAGCACTTGTGGCAACAAAGCACAAGGATGTGTCAATCACAAGCCTCAGTGGGTTGGAGGCAGTAAATAGCAGGACTATTTGGATAGCGAGCGTAAATTTGACACATTGTGACAGAGTAACATGCTCTGTATGCTTTGTTGTTAGCTTCATTTATAAATGGACTGTGATCTGGAGTTAAATTACATGTCACATTTAATTTCTACTAAATGACGCTAGATTCTGATAAATATGGCAGCTAATCACAATTTCTTTACAGGAACAATGTGTAAGATTTAGGGGGGTTTAATGGCATCGAGCGGTGAGGATTGCAGATTGCAACCAGCTGAAACTTCTCCCAGTTAGAATCCCTTCAGTGTTCATTGTTCAGGAGGTCTTACCAGGAAATTAGCCATCCGCAGTGGTTCCTTCCTCTCCAAAACAAATGGGCTTGGGGTATCATTTATAAAACAATGCATAGGATCCATACTAAAAATGTATGTACAGATAAAAGCCAAAAATAGCATGCACCAAAAAATATTCTACAGTTTCTACAATCAGGCTTCCACCTCACCATCTGTGTCGCCAATTTCCCGTCTCCAAAACGTTCATAAGCACTGGTCAATGTTTCTCCAATCAAGTCTGTTTTTACACATGACAACTTTTGGGTGGGAAGTGTCATACGCTTCTTTCTTTTTATAAATGAGCCCCAGGTGATTTAAACCAGTAAAAGCATTGAAAAAAGCTGTTTCATGTTACAAATCAGTGTTTCTCAGTTGCTGTTTGGCATTTGGAGATGGGGCTGCTGGCCCGGAACCTGCTAATGTGTGCTCACATCATTTCTCTGATAACTTAATGTGCGTTTACCTTATTTGTCACTCAGACCTTCAGCAAATTTTTACCGTGCGCCCAATTATCTGCAGAGGGCTCCTTCTCACCAAAACAAACACAACCGGTGATTTAAATTGGTAAAAACACTGATTAAAGGAGTTTCACGTTACAAATTAGTGTTTCTCTGATGCTGTTCAGCTTGAAATGCAGATAGCCTAGCGCCTGCTAATGTGTGCTCACCTTTTTTTCCCGATAACTTGAGATCCCGACGTTCAGTAGGTTTTCACCGAGTCGAATTATCTGCAGAGGTCTCATCCTCTCCAAAACGGAGCCAGTGATTTAAACCTGCAAAAACACAGAATAAAACGGTTTCACGTTAAAAAAAATAGTGTTTTTCTGATGCTTTAGTTGCAGATGCCTGCTGACTTCAGGCCAGATGTGAAAACGTGAAGTGCCTTATCTAGAGCCAGTGTTTGGATTGCCTTTTCTGGGCTACTGTAGAAACACGAGGGTGCGACAGGGCAATCAGTTTAGACGAGGACCCACTTCGTATACAGATATAAACGTCTCATTCTAAGGTTACAATAGCACAGCGATTCTTATTTTCAGGTGATTATACACAAAAGAAAACATCTTGTATTATAGTCCTGCCAATATATCCCCATAAATCCCACACACTACACCTTTAATACTTTTATTCACAAACCATTATGACATCTTCACCTTTCAGTAAGTAATGTTAACCTATTGATTTGTCATTAGTGGTTCATTTTCCACAGCTTGATGTTAATGCAAATGCCGCTCTGCAGCCATCAAAGATCACCACCTCTGGTGAGACTCTTATCTCATCAATGAGGTAGTAGCCTGAAGGAGTGTTTTTTTTTTTTTTTGCAGAGTGATGATAGTGCAGCCATGTTAGCCACAGTGTGAAGGTTTAGCTGCTTGCTTGGCCCCTGTTATAACAACTCTAGGAGTCTTGAGGAATGTGGGTTTGTCCTGCAGTCCGTTACTACCCCCTCTCTCCTTCTCTGTCTCTGCCTCACTCTTGTGTCCCCTCCCCTCTCCCTAAACAGGGCATTTCCCAACTTTTCTCTTTTTCTCACAAGGCTATAGTTCAATATTCCATTCTGGGGCACATATCCTGTCTCAAATTCCGACTCTGGGCTCCTCGACGCCAAGGCACTCCAACTGTTGCAAGGTATTGTGCGCGTTAAGTGATCTGTTGACTGCGCTTCAATGAAGTTATCAATGGCTTTGATTGTGACTATTGTTTCAGAAGCCCGTTGTTTCACGGGGGATTATCTCTTTATGCATGTCTGTGAAAATAGATGGGGGTCAAATGACAAGACTGGGATGCAGAAAGGTGGATTTAAAAGTTTACATTCGCTCCTGCGCGGGTGAAGTTGCACTTTTTTACCGGCTTTTTGAGAAACTGCATGGTGAAAAAAAAAAAAAAAAAACTCCGACAGGCTAGTCACGTTTTACAGTGTGATTGCTTTCCTTGTTGCAGTTTTAATACTTTTGGGATAAGCTTTCCAGGCAAGTAAAGTTGAATAAAAAAAAAACAACAACTCTAAAATATTTTCCCATCTGGGTTTCAGCGAGTAGGCGCTGATGTTGCGTTTTTCTCCATTCATAAAGTTGCGGTGACCTGCAGAGCTCGTTTCACTGCTGCAATATTGTGGAAAAAAACATATTTGTCTTTCTGTCAGCTTGCATCTGCGTCAGTGGTAGTTTTATACTTTCAAAGTGTGACAGATGGAGCCTGTAGGCCTGTATATTTTACTGACTTCAAGTGTTTCTCACTTGTGGCTCTTAAATAACTGTATGGTTTTGCATTTCTTACTATTCCTCCATGAATGTGAAGTTATGCTGTGATGTTCAAGCTCTCAAATTACTGTTAGGCTACCATGCTTTGCCATATGAAATAATGCGCTCTCAAATGTTCTCTAATGATTAATCGATTAATTGCCAGTGCATGATGAATGCTTTACCTGCGTTATTTTGACAGCAGGGTTGGAGAAGTCCTCAGCAGAGCTCATACTCTGTAATTGATCAGGCATTTCTTTTGTTCAGCATTGATCCCGCCTCCATTCACTTCTCTAACTGCAAGCAACTAAAGCCAACTTTTTTTGTCGTGTTTGACTGGAAAATCTTGCTTTTTTTTTAATAACTCAGGCTATAATACGCCTATCAATGGAGTGTCTTACTAAAATTTTTCACCACATACTTTTATTTGTCTTTGCCTTAAAAAGAAATAGAAAAATGTGAAATATGGGATAATTACATGCAATTATGTGAACATAAGTACCTCTTAATTTCCATGTCTTCCTGTCTGGTCCCTGTCTTGCCATCACTTTTCTTTTTCTCCGCATGCTTGACTGAGTTCACTGCTCATCCATCTCTCATCTTCCATTAAAATTAATCGTAGTCAGTGGGATGCCGGGGCCATATTTGTTTTCTTTTCTTTGTCAAGCCCAGATATATAATGTGGTTGGACCCACGGCTGGGTCTGCTGAGGTTATATATCACCAGGGGGCCCATGGTTCACTCTTAAACCTGTGGTCTATAATGAGGTGGGGAAGAGAAAATAAACCTCATGGTTGTCCAAGTCAGTTGGACTCTGGGTGTTTTTCAGCTTAATAAACGCTAATGCAGTCGGGACAGGCTTGTAAGACTATATAAGCTATGCGTGGGGTGATCGAATCCAAAATAATTTGATTTAGAAAGCCAGACTGAATAAATCACATAATGAACAATAATGGGAGTAATTTAATTTTGCTCCTTCATATGGATGAGTAATTGGTCTTTGTTAGCAATTAAATATCTGAACTCTTCTCTGCAATCATGATGGAGGAGAACATTTTGAGTTGATTGATCATCTTTACCTCACGACCAAACTCACTCTCTGGCTCCCTCTAGGCACAAGGCTTTGATTTAGGGTAGTGATACCCAACCGCTTTGGCTTCTATAAATTGAAGGAATGTGTCTTTATGACCCCATACCACAGACTGAATATATGACATGGAGTGATGTCCATCTCTAAGGCTTTTTCTGCGTAAAAAGTTCCCCAAAAGGCAAAACAATCTCTCTTTAGACATGTTTGAAATTTATGACAGCTTTTTATATGATTAGAATCCTTATCAACATCCCTTATAACGACAGTAAATATTTAATTTTCAACAGCACTAGATCTTTGACTCTGAGCATGTCTTTCTAATCAGTTTATGACTTCTCTCTCAGTAGTGTGCCATCACTACATACAGTATTTGGTGTCTGTGGAGTGATAAACCACTTACGAGCCCGCTTTGAAGAGCACTATAGTGAAAACAGATTGCTGGAAGTCAGGATTTAAGCATCTCTCCTCTATTTCCTTGCATGCTCTTCTTTATTCACCCCCAACTCATATGTTTTCTCTTTTCTCAATATAACCACCAAGCATGTCACAAACAGAAAAATCAAATCAGTGGATAATTGCATTGCAAACCATTTCACAAGAGAATTGAACAATGTCTTGTTTACAGATTTTTTAAAGGTTAGGAAATGTATGATAATGATTTTAGCTGCATTGATTTGGTTTGTGAGATGGAGCTACTCTTACCTGGGGGTACTTCTGCAGTTGCCAGGAAGTATGTAGAAAGCTCAACTCACTAACGTTAACTACTTTCATTATAACCTGTCCATCAAACTGAGTCAGTTGTTACATATTAAAACCATGTGTTGCTTATTTAGAGAGCATGAAAACAAGTTGACCAGGGAATGTAAATAGTTAGCTGAAACTAAAGAATAAATGGTTAGAATGGATGGTTAGCTAAAAGTAATAGATAAATGGTTGAAGTATTGAGCTAGCCTTGGCTAAAAGAAATTAATAAATAGTTGAAGTAGTTAGCTAGCCTCGGCTGAACGTAATGGATAAATGGTTGAAGTAGTTCGCTAGTCTTGGCTAAAACAAATGAATAAATGGTAAAAGTAGTTAACTAGCCTCAGCGAAAAGTAATACATAAATGTTTGCAGTAGTTAGCTTACCTCAGCTAAAAGTACTGGGTAAATGGTTAAGGTAGTATTTAACCTCTTCTAAAAATAATAAATAAGTGGTTAAAGTAGTTAGCTAGCATCTGCTAAAAGTAATGGATTAAGGTTGAAGTAGTTAGCTAGCCTTGACTTAAAGTAATGGATAAATGGTTGAAGTAGTTAGCTAGCCTTAGCTAAAAGTAATAGATAAATGGTTGAAGTAGTTAGCTAGCCTCGGCTTAAAGTAATGGATAAAAGGTTTAAGTAGTTAACTAGCCTCGACTAAAAGTAACACATAAAGGTTGAAGCAGTGGGAACTGCCCATTAGTTCGACATCCCATTGTTCCGACCATATTAAACTCATTGTTCCAAAGTCCGTTCCGAAATCATCATGATGCCCTGTGGTTAAGGTCTGGTTACGTTTAGGCACAAAAACCACTTGGTTAGGGTCAGGAAAAGATCATGGTGTGGGTTAAAATGAAAAAGAAAGTGACAAACACATAAGCCGTGAGCCTGCTTCGCCTCAAGCCGGTCGCGGCGCACCATACGCCCGCCGCGAGCCGTTCAGCACCGCGGACAGTCGGACTAATGGGATGTCGAACCAATGGGCTGTCGAACCAATGACATGGACCCGAAGCAGTTACCTGGCCTTGGCTAAAAGTAATAGATAAATAGTTAAAGTAGTTAGCTAGTTTCTGCTAAAAGTAATAACGTTAGGTGAGTGGCTAAAGTAGTTAGCTAGCCAAGGCTAGCAGTAATGGATAAATGGTTGAAGTAGTTAGCTAGCTTCGGCTAAAAGTTGTGGATAAATGGTTGAAGTAGTTAGCTAGCTTCGGCTGAAAGTTGTGGATAAATGGTTGAAATAGTTAGCTAGCTTCAGCTAAAAGTAGCAAATAAAGGTTGAAGCAGTTAGCTGGCCTCAGCTAAAAGTTATGCAAAAATAGTTAAAGTAGTTAGCTAGCCTCTGCTGAAAGTAATGGATAGGTGGTTAAAGTAGTTAGCTAGCCTCTGCTAAAAGTAATGGATAGGTGGTTAAAGTAGTTAGCCAGCCTCTGCTAAAAGTAATGGATAGGTGGTTAAAGTAGTTAGCTAGCCTCTGCTGAAAGTAATGGATAGGTGGTTAAAGTAGTTAGCTAGCCTCTGCTAAAAGTAATGGATAGGTGGTTAAAGTAGTTAGCTAGCCTCTGCTGAAAGTAATGGATAGGTGGTTAAAGTAGTTAGCTAGCCTCTGCTAAAAGTAATGGATAGGTGGTTAAAGTAGTTAGCTAGCCTCTGCTAAAAGTAATGGATAGGTAGTTAAAGTAGTTAGCCAGCCTTGGCTAACAGTAATAAATAAATGGTTGAAATAGTTAACTAGCCTCAGCTAAAAGTAATTGATTAATGGTTGAATCTTCCAGCATCTGCACTTTGAGTAGTAGGCTGTTCTACAAACTTCACCAAAAACAACCTAAACACAGATGATTGAACTGTATGAAAAAATATTTAACAAGATCCACTTTTCTATAATTAAAGGAGCTGTTTGCGATATTCAGAGCATTAACATAGCAGCAAACAACTATTTTGCCATGTAAAGGTATACTGGAGTAATGGCGTCCTGAGCCCAGAATGACGCCACGTTCCCTGTGTGTGTTGTGATCTGAGCTTCTCTGTTTTTTGTTGTAGGTAGTCTTACCTTGCTGATGTTAGTGTGTATGAGTCACTGTGTGTATTCTACTGGCGAGCTAATCGCTGCCGCGCTGCACTGCGCTTATATGGCAGATAGCGCTGATAACTGCATCCTGACCCATGGTGTCAGAATGCCGTTGTTGCAAAGCGAAACAGTCACCCTTCAACCCCTGCCCCCTGATAACACTGTTGGCTCTGTCAGTACTGTTGCCATTGTTAGCACTGTTTGCTGTTAGCACTGTTCGCTGTTAGCCTAGCTGCTGGCTTAGCCACCTCCATGTTAAGAGCCTTGTGCAGGCAGTCATGGCTCAGACCATGTGCTCTAAATTGAGCATACAGCTCCTTTGACAGTGTTAAATAACGCTGATGAAGCTCACGATGAGCACATCTGACGGCTGTCTATGGTTATGGCCGACAAACACAATCTCTGTAGGATCGCTGTGTCAGATGAGTTCAGAGTAATTTTAATAAGTCAGTGTGTTTCAAATTGTTTCTTAATTTTCATCTCCTTTTTTCCTTTGTCTAGCCCCGACTCTGGAGTGCACACCAGGACTTGGTTTGGATCCAGGTCCCTCTGCTCAGCCTGGGTCCATACGGTGAACAGAGAGTCAGAAAGAGTGAGAGGTAACACCAGGGTACTACGATTGGAGGGATAGCCAGGCCGACCAATGGGATCAGGGAAGTTGGCCCAGGTGCTGCTGGGATGGGTGGCGATGTGTGTTGCGATGGTCCATGTGGCTTTTGGTGAAACAGGGAATGGACCATTCCAAGCCAGCCGCTTCACCGGCACTGTGGACCAGAGAGAGGTGCAGCGGGTTCGACGCCGTGGCCAGGAGACACTGAGAGGGTAAGGATGAGAGTCTGAGTGTGTCACTGACTTTTGCAAATCCCAAATGAGCAGCACAATAGTTTGCTTTTGATTTTATTTATGAATAAATTTATATTAAAAGCATTAATAAGAAGAGTGCTGAAAAGAAGAAAAGTGCATTAAGTTTGGTTTTGTATGCACAATTCAGAGCAGTTGTAGCTGTATCTGGAGAAGGTTTAAAATATAAATGGCTTTCCCCTCTTTGCTTTCCTGGCAGCTCTCTTTCAACTGCTGTGCTTTCTGGGCTTAGGCCAAGCTCGCCTTATACCAAATTATGCTGCTGAATACTACCACATTGTTTTCTCAAAAACAGCACATGTTCGACCCTAACAGGCTGCCTGCCACACTGAAATCTCCTAGTGTATTTACAGCAAATTGACATTTTCATGGGAAAGGGAGAAAAAAGCAGCTTTCTATACATCTCATGAGGGGATGATGAGTGAAAAGCTTGACCCAAATTCCACTGAGTGTATTAGTTAAGCTGGAGAAAGTAGTTCAGGACTGCTGTGAGGAGATTGCTGGCCCCGGTGTGTTAAGTCGAGGCAGCAAAGTGGTGCGTGTGGGTACATATGAACATACATGTGCATGTTTTTAAAGGTGTTGTTCATTTGAGTGAATGTATGTGGGGAGTATCCAGTGAAATGAACTACAGGGATCACCTCTGACCAGCTGCAACCCCCCTCGTCCTCCTCCTCCTCCCTCGGTGCATTTTCTCTCCTTTCACTTTGTTACCTTAACACCATGAATCAGGGTGTGGGATGTTTGTCAGTGCAGAGAAAGAGTTTTCACTGTATGTTTCGCCACTTCTTGAAAAACAAAGGATGTTTTGTTGGGGCCCGTTTTCAGTGTCTGCATCAGTTATTCCAATCAGACTCCCATCTGTCCCAGCTTATGGTTCCCCCAGTGCCAAGCCACAGGAAATGAGGTATTCGTATCACCCGAGGGGGGTATGAAAAGGGGCATTTGTTTCACCGCTGTAGGTGACAAAGCAGCAGAGAGAATAACAGAGGGCAGGAAAAGTATGGAAGAAAGAGAGCACTCGAGGAAATGAGAGATGAGATGAAGAATAAATTGGGAGAGATAGAGAGAAAGAACTAAACTTGGTGAATTGTACTCAGTTGAGGTGTATGACTAGTGCAGGGTAAAGCTAGAGTCCTAGAGCTGGTGTTTTCTCTAAAAACATATCCAGTGACGACCCCCACTGCGTAATAGAAACAGATTTGTCTGGCTTGTCACTCATTTTTCATTAACATGGAAGGCATTTGTCCATGTTAAATAAAGAAAATCACCCCTCTGTATTTAGTCATATTTAAAAGGAGACGTTACGTACCAAACTTTGAACGAGCTCCTTTAAAGGAGCAGTGTGTAAGGTTTAGGGGGATTTAGTGGCACCTAGCAGTGAGGATTGCAGGCAACAACCAGCTGAAACTTCTCCCAGTTAGGAGTTCAGGAGTTTTTTACAGGGAGTCAAATTATCTGTAGAGGTCTCCTCCTATCCAAAACAAATGGACAAGGTGATTTAAACCGATTAAAACACTGAGGAAAGCTGTGTTACGTTACAAATGAGTATTTCTTTGATGCGGTTTAGCTTGTCTTAAACGGACCGCTAATGTGTGCTCACCTTTTCACTCTGATAATTTAAGATCTAGACATTCACGAGCCAAATTTTCGAGGAAGCCCCTCCTCTTCCTCCGGAGGGGCTGCTAACCACAGTGGCCAACATGCAAACATGATGGCCCTATCTAGAGCCAGTGTTTGGTTTATCTTTTTTGGGCTACTGTAGAAACATGTGGATGAAGACAGCAGACTCCGTGGATGGACCCACTCCCTATGTAGATATAAATGCCTCATTCTGAGGTTAGAAAAACACACAGTGATTCTTATTTTCAGGCGATTATACGCTTAAGAAAACTTACTCATTATATTATGTTCCACTTCTGCCACTAAATCCCCCTAAATCCTACACACTGGACCTTTAACATTTCATTGTACTTTTTACAGCCGCCATGACAGAATTATCCTGTCTGACCCATCAGCTGTTCATTGAACCACACAGGAGGTCATTGGCATTAAACCCGAGACATGAAATATATGATCTGACTGAACAATAATTCACATTGGCAGTTTGTCCAAAAGACAGCAAGCCGGCGGAGGAGAGAGCACAGGAGAGCTTGCACAATAGCATATTATTCCCATCAAGTTGTGTGTGATTTCATGAGAACATGTAACAAAAGCCTGCAGACTTTTTCCATTACATTGTTAAGTTCTGGAAACACTGCTGTGCTAGGAATGAAATGCTCATGTAGCGATAGTTTTGTGTACCGAGGTAAATAGGTGATGAGATTACACAGCATCTCTGAAACTCAGGGTATGTTAAGGCTAAAAAGATCCATTTGCGCGCTGGGCTCCGGGCCAGCACGAGTACCACAAACCAGAGCTATCTGACAAAACGTTTGAGATCTTTTTGATTATTTTCATTGGATTTCTAGGTGTTGCCTGGTAACTGTCACTTGAGTTATTCCGAAATGTAAAGCACCTCCCATGTGCTGTGGCGGGCCGGCCAAAGCAAATAAGTCTAATGTGTTGAATTTATTTTCAGTTTCTGTTTGAGTGTCGTTGGCTGAAAAAGATCACAGTTAATCTGGAATTGGGTAATATTAGTCATTCGCATGTGTGCATGTTTCATCTAACTTCTGGACAGAAGCTGTGGGGTGAAGAAATAACATGATGAGTGTTTTGGCTCTGTGATTTTACTACAACTCATTCACCCCAACAAACTTGTGTCTTACTACAATGTTTTCATCAAAGAGTTGCAGCAATCACAGTGACTGTCAGTAACTCTGTATGGGTTTCACAGATTCCCCCGCGTGGGAGATGGAGGGAGGTTAGGTTAATGATGGTCATTACGCTGGCCTTGGGCTGGGGTGCAGTGTTTATTTGCTGGCTAGAGCTCCATATCCCCTGGTCTGTCTCTGGTAGCGCCGGGTCTGATGCTGACTGACTCTGATTTATTGGCTCCCACCGCACACTGCAGCCTGGCATCAGTCCACTCAAGGGCGGTGGTATCTGATCAGACCATAGGCTGGCTGGCTGGCTGGCTGGCTGGCAGGTCTGTGTTACTCAATTGGTGATTGACCGTCATGTTGGTAGAATGAGAGAAGGAAAGTGTGAGGCAGAGACGGGGAATTTTTGCTTTTGATTTCTCTGTCTTGCTTTCAAATGCCTAACTAAAACAGTTGAGTATTTATAGTTTAATAAGATCTCTTGTATGCTGGAGTTTCAGTATCCAGCCAAGTTTTTTGTTGCAGCCACCCACCTTATTAACTTAGCCCAGCTTGGCCCAGCTTTACCCAGCTCTGCTGAAGAGAGACGCCTTGGATGCTGGCTAACTTGGCAGACAATCAGCCCCAAAGCAGAGAATTACTTTCAGCCACTCAAGCCCCTTCCAGGATAATGTCAATACCACCCTGATGGCCTGGACGGGGTCCTCTATTTACAGTCTGCCTTGGCATATGCCTATTTGACAGGGAATGGATGTCATAGGACAAAACCTCTTTACCTCAGACAGTATCTGAGTGTTTTCAGGACAGAGGAAGGAAAAAAAAGAGCCACAAAATAACTCAAGAAGACATTATATTTTGGACGAGTGAACAATTGCCAGTTTCCCTTTCTGTTTTATGTGTATTAGGTTCCATTTTAGGTTTTTATGTGTCTGCGTTTTATGCTTACTGCACTGTATGTGCAAGCTAAGACTGCACTGTAAAGACAGGATTATCTGGGACAGCTGATTGGCATGTGGTCTGTCAATAAAGTGCTTTCTACTTAATGTCAGATTGTACGAGCAAATTTAACCATCAGTTTACTTCCCACATTTGATGTCTCTGCCCACATTGACATCCACACAATAATAAAAACATTTTGCATTTGTGATTTACAATTACTTCTACTAAACATTGTGTCATTAAAACACACAGAACAATAAACAGATATCCTCTCTGGGGTTTGTGTGGTTCACCACAGTTTTTGTTGTTGTGCTTTATGACTGTATCTCTTGTTGTCTGTCAGCCAGAGGGGTCATCAGTACACACACCAGCTCAGTGATTTACTGTAAGTTTTGTAAAGGTCCGTCTCTGTTACACTACCAACAATCTCCCACTCATTCCTGTTTATCTGTTTTTCAGTTAAAATAAATTTCAGTTATTTAATTGCACAAACTTAGCAAGACAATACTGCCAAGATTATTAATCCATCGATCTGTTTTTCTTCACTGTTTTCACCTTTCAGAGTTAAAACATACGTGCGTGGAGTTTTGATGTACTTTGATGTACCTTTCATATTGAAATATATTTAACTCACTATCTCATCTAATAGGTACAGTTACTAGTTGCTCTGCAGACTGTGATTTCACGCTGATTACTTTTACTTCTTTTTACATTTTACAGTTGTTTTGAGTAACTCTTAGGCCACCGACTGATTAATATCTGTTTGCCTCACAACCATCTGTAGGTAATTTTCTATACACTACATTCCTTAACATCACACCTCCTAGATCTGATAGAGGAGCAACTGGCCCAGGTGTTGCTTGAGGCAGCAATACATAAGAGATTCCCTGAGGAGGGTCAGATACCAGGCAGTTGACCTTTGTCCTTTGACCAGTACACACACACACACACACACACACACACTCACACACGGACACGTACACCTGACCTGGGGCCTGAGCAACTGTGAACTTCTTGTCTGGAAGCAGACCCGTCTGTGGTCATTCTCCATGCCTGTCTGATGCTGACCTTCCTTGTAGGTCAGTGGAGGGTGGCTGTTCTGAACTGCCATAACCTCTGACCCTGTGGATTCCTGCATGGCAAGAGGACCCACAGGCTACAGCTGCATAACTTGTTGATCTGGCTGTTTCTAATTTTGTAACTCTTTTTAAAAAGACCCCCCCAAAACCCCTAAAGAAACCACAAAGAATTTACAACAGCAGAACGTGTTGTACAAAACATTTTGTCCATCCAAAATTTCCCAGGGTCCAATCTGACTTATTCATATTGCTTGTTTTATCACACTTTAACAGCCCAAAACCCAATGACATTCAGTTTACTATCAAATATGACAAAGAAAAGCAGCAAATCCTCACATCTGAAAAGCTGAAATCAAAGAATATTGAATGTATTTACTTTGAAAATGACTAAAATGATTATCAAATGAGTTTCTTTTAGATTAATTTTCCATAGATGGATTAATCGACTTATCGCTTCTAATCTGAAGACTAGTCTAATTAATTGAGCTTCTTGAAGTTACAGAAAATGCACATTGCGAAATGGTATGTAGTTATTTGGCCTACTTCATGTCCAAAAATCTGCCTCCCCCTTTGACTTTGAAGTCAGTATCCTTTTCGCTTTCATTCTTGAATGATCGCTTTGGATGAGGTGGCAGCCATGTTCCTTTTATTACTATTAATGGCAGTTAACGAGCAATCCACGGGCCGGGAGGCAACTTCAAAGGCGGCGACATGGCCACAGAAGAGTTAATCTCCTTTAGATTGAGCCCTGAGAACAGTAGGACATTTCAATATTGAGGAAAACCCCTGGGGCTTAAAGTCCCTCTTTTATGGCTGTCTTTCATTCTGTTTTACTTCAGTTCATCCTCTAAAGCCTCGTCCCTGCGATAGGAGAGCAGGCACTGACCTGGAGGAAAGACCACGACAGAGAGAGGAAGAATAACAAACCAAAGCACTTCAGGGTCAATCCCTCATAATCCTTCATATATTGACATCCCCTAGGTCTGTAACAGTGGAAAATCTTCAACGCTTTGTGGGGAAAAAGATCACGGACGACGCTGGGTTAACTGCTCATTAAGTGTTGGAATGCTGATGTCTCGCTCCACGCATTTCTGGCGTTTTTTGGGGAGCTCAGTTTGGTTTGTGTATTTGCCCTAGAAATTCAACCTCGGCCAAGGGTCGGGCCTCTTCTTGCTTATGCTGCTCTCTCCTTCGTTTCCATATCTCTGTTTTCCGCTCCCTGCTCCTCCTCCTGCTTCCTCCTCATCTCAACATAAACTTGTTTTGCTTTCCCTCCCACTGATCCCCTGTTCCTTTCCCACCGCCCCGTCTTCTCCTCTCCTAACCACCATTCCTCTGACTCTCTTCACACTTTCTTTCTAAAACCAAACAATCCATTTCTCCTGCCTTTTCTCCCCTTCCTGTTTCGTTACAGTCTTCCTGACCACTAATTCTACCTAAATATCTCTCGTCTGCCTGCTCACCTGTTTGTCAGTCCCCCTGTCTCTCTGTGCCATCTGGTAATGTGGTTGGAGGTGTGCTCTGCTCTCCATCCATCAGAGATTCAAATCCCAGCTGTCATCTCCCTGGTGACAGCCCCGGGGTTACTACGGATACCGTCTGGTGAAGAGGAGAGGAAGGTCATCTGTTTCACGCAGGAGGAACTTGAGAAGTTCATCAAAGCTAATACTTAATTTCACACTGTGAATGCTGTACATTCCTGATGCAGTCTGTTGACTATTTATACATAAAAGCTAGTTTACTTGTCACGAGGTGTACCACTCAAGTTGTGGAAACAGTTTTAAATATCTTCTGTGGCTCTTTAGGATGAAACACTGATGATGTCGTTAGGGTTATCTTGGGTTAAGCTTGAGACAATCTCAGAACCCTTTGGCTTTGGTCTCATGGTGATTTAGCCTCTGCGGGCAGTGGCCGATATTTCAGGAGTTCAGGTGTAAGTAGTGGATACGCAGCCCAAGATGTCCTCTTCTGTGCACCAGTCATTGATTACAGTCCGAGACAGACTTTATAAACAGAGTTATGACTCTCTGTAAACAGATTTGTACGTTATGTTTCGACCAATGCCTTCCACACAAACTGTTTACCAGCAGGCAACCAAATGTTGCGCTCTTAGGACGACAAGACTCTTCTGTTTGGCAACTGTTTGACAACTCTCCCCGACACTCAGTATATTTTTTTGGAATAGTTTGCTCGGAGCAGCTGTGTCTTACATGGCAACACAACAAAACATGTCCCCCAAAACAAGAACAAGAACAAGAACAAGAAGAAGGCATGAAATTAAAATGTGTTCCGCCGGAGATTCCTGCGCATGACATTTTCATTACGTTAATGTTTCTAGGTTGCAACACAAAGCCTACTCAGATGTACTTGGTCAGTACCACTCAGACTATAAACGGAAACCAAAACACTTCTGATACCAAAATCGTGTCCTGTTGCTTATAGATTCTGAATTCATATGCAGATATCTGTTCGTAGAGATTAGCCTTGAATCAAATGTTTGACAGACAACCTGCCTTATAAAATAGAGACATGGAGTTTGAACGATGAGAGTATTAAACAGGCACGGAAGGTCCAATGGTAGAGGCTTTTGAGTTACATTTTGGAAAATGTCATACTCGGGAATAAATGCCCTGATACACCAAGTTGGTGGTCGGCCATTGGTCATTGTCTATGAGCATCTGTCTGCCTAGTTTGTGCTGGTTGTCCCATTGGCACTAATTGGCACTTTTTGGCTTTGGTGTGTTTGGGCCTTAGAAGTCAGAATATCCCTTAAAGATTACATCTTTTTTAAACACTACATCCCTGGTGTGCCCTCTTAAAGGCTTGATAAGTTGTTGTCTTGCGTTACCAGACTTTGGTCATCTTAGAAAAACACTGGGCAATCTAGCGTTACTTTAAACAGTCATAAATTATGTCCTGGGGGCAGAAATGGCCTACACTAAAGAGATGTGATCCCTGTGGCAAATGACTTTACCATGAGCATCTGGAGCAGACTATATCCCAATTTACCGAGCTGTGGTCCCTCAATCCTTAGTCATGCCATCGGCAAATGCAAACAACCAACCACCAACACAGATGACCACAGATATACCCATCATTATATGCTTTGAAAGGTCACTAAGGATATCATTAGTACAACCACACAGTTGGAATCCCTTCAGCTTGTTAAACAGCTTCTTGCAGCGTCTTGGGGTATTTCATTTGAGTGCACACACTGACTCACGCACATTTCCTCATAGTAAATGGATTTTGGTTTCAGGATTGATGCATGTTGGGACTTTTACTCCGTTTCTAAATAAACTGAGTTAAAAGTATGTGTGTAATTATTCACGGAAGATAAAAACTGAAGTGTTATTCGCATTAGCTCGTGAGGCATCTGCAGACCTCAGTCCTGCTGCGTGTTTATGTGTATTTGTGCGTGTGTGAGCAGAGGCCAGTCATCTCTAGATGTGGTTTAGCCATCTCCTCAGAGGAAATCTTTGCGGCTAACCTGTCAGGCCAATCAAGTGCTCCATAAGCTGTGATGACTCTTACATCTGTCAGACAGGGTCAAAGATCACTGCAGGCTCTCTACCAGTAAGAATCCCAGCTGAGCGAGAGGGGCAGGCGGTGACGGGGAGCAGCTCTGGATATTTGCCAGAGAACAGGACAGCCCGGCATGGAATTTGGGAGAAAGGAGGACTTTATACATCCGGTCCTTCCAAGTATAAATTCAGCCTTGAATGAAAACAAAATGTGTCTCCTCATGTTGTAGGCCCCTTGCATTTCCTTCTCCTCCTCCCCTCTCTGAAAAAATACCTCCATCCATCACTGGAGGAGGCTTTATATCAAAGTTTGTTTTGTTTACTTTAAAAGCTTAGGCCATGCAGGTCCTGGGCAGCTCAGAAAATAACTCTTTACTGTGTGTATTTGTTTAGGGCTTATACTAAAATGTTTTGGGAGGTCTGGGTGAGTAGTGAGTTTGTTTGTTCTTTATTTTCTGTCTCTATCAGGCCCAATGTGTGTGGCTCTCGCTTCCATTCATACTGCTGTCCGGGCTGGAAGACTCTGCCGGGAGGGAACCAGTGTATTGTTCGTAAGTTTCTCCATCCTTAAATCCTCTTTAATACAATTTGACAAAGCCTAGTGGAGAAGATAAGAAATAGGCGTGGGATAATTCAGTTTGTGTCTCATTGTGTATGGCTGAAGAAATGAAGAATAAATTAAATCAATCTCATCTCCTCTTTGTCTCTCCAGCAATTTGCAGGAATTCATGTGGCGATGGCTTCTGCTCCAGACCCAACATGTGTACCTGTTCAAACGGCCAGCTCTCTCCCAGCTGCGGAGCAGGAGGAGGAGGTCAGTAAGAGCGCCACTCATCACACGTAACTAAGGCTTCATCAAACATCAGTCCCATCATATGGCTTCATCAAACATCAGTCCCATCATATCAAATAGAATTAAATTATTATTAAGCAGTTTGGGGTTCAATATTCAGGGATCAAACCACCAACCCTACAAGAGCTGAAACAATTAGTTGATCATTCGACTAGTCAATCGACAACAGCTATTTAGATCATGGATTTGTCGTTTAAGTAAACAAGAAAACAGTCCCCAGTTCTAGCTTCTCAAATTATATGTGCTGCTTTTCTGTGTCTCGCTTGATTGAATTGAAGTTTTTAAGGGGTAGTTGGACAAAACAAGACACTTGACGATAATAAGGATGCTTGGGAAATACACTTATTTGCTCTCTGGTCGAGCATTTGATTAGAAGGTCAGTACCACTCATTAGTTTAGCATAAAGACTGAAAACGGGGGAAACAGCTAGCCTGGCTTGGTCCAGACATAACAAAGGTACCTACCAGCAACTCAAAATTGCTGGTTAGCTGTAATGGAATCCTGGAGTCTCCATTTGTTGACTGACAACTGCCCCCAGCCAACAAATAGGCTGAATGTCATGCTAACAACAACCATCACTTCCAGTTAACAACTGGCAATTGATTTAAATTGCGGAGATATGTGAAATCTTCAAACTCGTTTATTTGTGTTGTCATTTTCAGCCGTATCCATAGCGTCTAATGATATACACTGATGGTCCAGCCTTTCTGAGGTTTCTGCTGTGCTCATTTAATGTACTGTGTTGATTTGCTTGTCTATAGTGTGAACATATCACAATACATTTAAACCACAGACACTGATTATAAAGTCATAGTTTCTGTTCTCTAGTTTCAACAGTGTTGGCTCGCCCGCCACAATGCCCCACAGTAACGTCACGTTGCCTAACGTAACCCAACTAACGCAACGCCAACAACCTCAATGAAGTTGTTTCTTTGATTACAAAGAATGAAATGAGACGTGAAGCTCACTTGTCACAAGATGCTTGCCACAAATTTAGTCATGAGGTCCAGACTGCCAGATTTTCCCAACTCTGCACACTATAAGTCTTTTCGACTGGCACAAGCTGTCCCAGATTTCCTCCCTTTTCAGACGCTGAGTCCAGAGCTGTCTTTGTTTGGTATTTGCAAATGGAAATCTAAAAAAGTAGTAGTATAATTGAACATTGTGTATAGTCCAGCACATAACCCCAGTGAAATGACGAATTATACTTTCAACACTTTGTTTTTTGTATGGATCAGACAAACAAGATGTAATGTATTGAGCTTTAAATGTGCTGATAGGTGGATTTTGTTACTTTTGAACAAAGCCAGGCTAGCTGTTTTCCCCTGTTTTCAATCTTTGTGCTAAGCTAAGCTAACCAATATGACAGATATGAGGGTGGTATCTATTTTCTTATCTAACTCTCCACCAGAAAGCAAACAAGCATACCCCCCCCCCCAAACCTGATACTTTAAAAGCCTCTCAAACACCTGAGCTACAGATACCCATCTGTCTTAAGTTCAGACGGATAATACAAAACACAGGACTCCTTTTTCCATCAATACCAGTCCAATTTTTGAATCCTGTAGACAACTCAAGCGTAGGATTGCGTAGCGGTTAGAGGCTTTCCTTCAACTATGTTCCCAGATTGATTGAAACGTCTTTTTAAAGAGCCTTTGGCCCATTGCTCACCTTATTCGATTACTTACTGTACACAAGGACCCTCAGAATAATCCAGTAGATCATTGTTGTAATGTAAGTATAGAAATACTATATTCCCATTATTCTTCTAAATGACCTCATGCCTGACTTCACTTTACTGTGCGATAAGTGGCCCCAACTACCGATGAAACGATACTGCCTGTTACTGAGCAGTTTCAGTTCCTACTCATCCAATTGCTCGGCTATTTTCCAGATGTAATCGTTCCACCCTTCTCCCATGGGGGCTACAATAGTACTGTAGCCAGTGTAATATTAGTGCATGGAGTCCCAGGCCTGTAGGTCACAGGGTTTGTCAGGATTAAAGTAGAGAGTCTGGCTGCCCCAGCTCAGTCTGCTGGGCTTAGTTACAGACCACTCAGGATGTGTGTGTGTGTGTGTGTGTTTGGAGCAGAGCGAGGTGTTTTACAGCACATGCAGAGTGTGTGAAATCACGTTTGTCTTAGTGAGATTAGTGCAATGTGTGCAGGGTTTAACTATGAAGTTAATATGTGCCTGACATGCAGAAAACATTGTCGTTAAGCACCACTTTGGGAGCATGCAAAGTATGTGTCGATGTGTGTATTAAGTAGCGTGCAATATGTTCAGCTTCACTGCTTTGGTCGGCCAAAGTCGGCTCGTCAGTCACGCCTGGCCCCTGCCAGACCCTTTACACATGCTCACATTCCATTAAGCCCACTAACACACACATTTTCACTCGCACAACTGCACACAAAGATATACAGACGCTCTTATACTAACAGACAGGCAAAAAAACGTACCGGCACACACAAGCTAACATAGTGAGCATCAGTTGGCTGTGACCCAGAGGTGTAAAACAGGATCTGTTCCAGCCATAAGTAAGGACGACCCTCAGAGGAAGGGCATGGAGGGTGGGGTGGAGGAAAAACAGCCTCTGACCTGTATGACAGGATACGCAGAGATCTCCTGCAGAGTCAGTGCTTTGGCAGGAGCTATGAAGTCATGTTCCTCAGGGTCAGGAATGGCGCTCAAAAGCGAAGTGATAAATTAGAGTGAGAGCTTAGCAGAGCTGGGCCGAACTGATCGTCACACTCTGTGATTCTCTGCTTTCCTCAGCAGGGATTTATGGGGGGTTTCTACAGATCTACAGGCAGTGAGGAGGCAGTGAAGGAAGCTACTGAGAATTATCAGAATAATCAGAGACAGCTTTATTTTCTATGATTAATATATTAGAAATATGTTTTAGTGCACGCTGAGGAGTGTATCATTGCAATCCTCTTCGTCTGGCTTCTCTGGCAGCTTCCATGAAGGTCAGAGGTCAAACAGCTTTATGGACTGAGATAAACATACACCAATTAGTGAGCACTGAAAGCTGAGGAATGGCTCCGAAATACAGTGGAGGTCACTTTATGTGATCAAAGTTAGCCATCTCCTCTATAAGTCAATTTCCTCACTGGCCTGCATGCACTCCCCAAACTCCACTGTGTCTAAATCTTTGTTATATTTGGGTTAGATGTGTCTTCGCTCCATTAATATTTAATATTACAGCTTTGTTTTGAAGTTGAAAACTGTTTTCATAACATAATCCGTCTCGGAGGCTTCTGGCCAAGAGAAGGCAAACACTCCTCATCATAGATCTTGTCTTCCCAAACATGCTGACTCCCAAATTCAGCTTTTGGAGAGAGTCCACCATTTAACAGGATAATTCAGTGCAGTTGGAAACAAATTGCAGTTCTATGGAGATCCATTTGGAAACGCCAATTTCCTCCGCCTTAATTATACAGCCTGATTCTAGCACCCTGGTTCGCCGGGTTATAGATAGCATCTTTATGTCTCACGTCTTGCCTGTGGAATGCAGAGGTCCAAATAAATGAGCAACACATTTGTGATTTTCTACATGTAACCCACGTGTCTGCGATTATTGTTGTGTCCACACAGATGGTTGTCTATGATTTCTTTTATGGCTCTTCCTGGAATTTTTGCTGTTTGCCAAAGAACAATACAAGGGCCTGTTTCTGTGGATAGCCTGGCAGACCTTTAAGAAATGTTACACTTTTCCACAAATAGAGAAGTAAAATCTTAGCGAAGCCAAGACGGCTTTGCAGAGGTGGGACCAAGTCATTGTTTTGCAAGTTACAAGTAAGTCTCAAGTGTTTGCACTTAAGCCCCAAGTCAAGTCCTAAATGTTAAGTATCATAATGTTCTCTTCACCAACTGTAATGCTACTTTAACAACAGAGTAATGATGTCTTACATTTTAAAAAATCATGACAGACTTTTTAAAATTTGTAGCCTACTTCGTTAAAACAAGTTCTCCAACGAGTGCTCAGTAACGTAACGTTAGTTCTTCGTGGTTCTCTCCGGCAGCTTGACTGGATGCTGTCAGATTGGTTTAAATAAAGTGGATCTGGAGAGTTAAGTGTTGACTGGTTGGGAATGAATAGCGTTGACGTTGATTCAGGAAATGAGTTGATTCACGGCACATTTTTTAAATGACAGGTATTTTTCAAGTCAAAAGCCTCAAGTCCAAGTGAAGTCATGAGTCATTGGTGTCAAATATCAAGTTGAGTTGACAGTCTTTTTTTGATTTTATGAAGTCGAGTCTAAAGTTATCAAATTTGCGACTAGAGTCTGACTTGAGTCCAAGTGAAGTCATGAGTCATTGGTGTCAAATATCAAGTTGAGTTGACAGTCTTTTTTTGATTTTATGAAGTCGAGTCTAAAGTTATCAAATTTGCGACTAGAGTCTGACTCGAGTTCAAGTGAAGTCATGAGTCACTGGTGTCAAATATCAAGTTGAGTTGACAGTCTTTTTTTGATTTTATGAAGTCGAGTCTAAAGTTATCAAATTTGCGACTAGAGTCTGACTCGAGTCCAAGTGAAGTCATGAGTCACTGGTGTCAAATATCAAGTTGAGTTGACAGTCTTTCTTTGATTTTATGAAGTCGAGTCTAAAGTTATCAAATTTGCGACTAGAGTCTGACTCGAGTCCAAGTGAAGTCATGAGTCACTGGTGTCAAATATCAAGTTGAGTTGACAGTCTTTTTTTGATTTTATGAAGTTGAGTCTAAAGTTATCAAATTTGCGACTAGAGTCTGACTCGAGTCCAAGTTATTTGACTCGAGTCCACTCCTCTGCGGCTTTGTAACTGCATGATAAGCAGGCGTTACGTGTCAGTTCCCAGACAACAAGGGTTCACGCTGTCAGTCACCCTTGTAATAAACACACTGACAGTTTAGTGCAGAGCAGCTGTGCTGAGGCTTGTATAGGGTTATCTTTATAACCTCGTCCTTCCCATAGCCATAATTACAAAATCATTACCACGGACGTTCTTGCCCTAATGCCGAGAAACAGCTGTCTTTAGACTGACAGGCTTCCATTCACAGACAGCAGTAGTGAATCCTGGGAATGCAGAGAGAGGCCTTTTTTAATTAGAAGCCATGCCTTTTTAACATAGTCAGTCTTGACCACAAAGTAATGCTCCGTCTTGTTAGGTATGAGGCTTGTGTGCAAATAAATGGATCTAAATTACCCAAAAAACTGATGATGTGTGTGAAGGACTCTTAGTTTCCCAGAACGGAAAGAAATCTTTGTGTTTGTCCCTCAACCTGCTTTGACAGCATCTCATGCAGCTTTCTGGTTCACTACATTGTCCGACCATGCCTGAAAGTGAGGCTGACTTGTCACTGGTCCCTGGGGTGTGTGTAAATCAGGACAAAACACAGCTATAAAGCTTCTCAGTTTTCCATCAGACACACACACATACCCACAAGCACACACTCGCACATGCCCAACACACAAGCCTGGACTTCCTGTGTTTCGCAGGCTCTCGTAAAAAACACCCAGATGTGAGCAGCTCACCGACAACACCACCAGAGTACAGAGGTGCATTGTGGTGCCGCAAAGCAAGTCCTTTTGCTCAACGTCTGGAAGACACACACACACACACACACACACACATACATATATATACAGTACAGGCCAAAAGTTTGGACACACCTTCTCATTCAATGCGTTTTCTTTATTTTCATGACTATTTACATTGTAGATTCTCACTGAAGACATCAAAACTATGAATGAACACATGTGGAGTTATGTACTTAACAAAAAAAGGTGAAATAACTGAAAACATGTTTTATATTCTAGTTTCTTCAAAATAGCCACCCTTTGCTCTGATTACTGCTTTGCACACTCTTGGCATTCTCTCGATGAGCTTCAAGAGGTAGTCACCTGAAATGGTTTCCACTTCACAGGTGTGCCTTATCAGGGTTAATTAGTGGAATTTCTTGCTTTATCAATGGGGTTGGGACCATCAGTTGTGTTGTGCAGAAGTCAGGTTAATACACAGCCGACAGCCCTATTGGACAGCTGTTAAAATTCATATTATGGCAAGAACCAATCAGCTAACTAAAGAAAAACGAGTGGCCATCATTACTTTAAGAAATGAAGGTCAGTCAGTCCGGAAAATTGCAAAAACTTTAAATGTGTCCCCAAGTGGAGTCGCAAAAACCATCAAGCGCTACAACGAAACTGGCACACATGAGGACCGACCCAGGAAAGGAAGACCAAGAGTCACCTCTGCTTCTGAGGATAAGTTCATCCGAGTCACCAGCCTCAGAAATCGCAAGTTAACAGCAGCTTAGATCAGAGACCAGATGAATGCCACACAGAGTTCTAGCAGCAGACCCATCTCTAGAACAACTGTTAAGAGGAGACTGCGCCAATCAGGCCTTCATGGTCAAATAGCTGCTAGGAAACCACTGCTAAGGAGAGGCAACAAGCAGAAGAGATTTGTTTGGGCCAAGAAACACAAGGAATGGACATTAGACAAGTGGAAATCTGTGCTTTGGTCTGATGAGTCCAAATTTGAGATCTTTGGTTCCAACCGCCGTGTCTTTGTGAGACGCAGAAAAGGTGAACGGATGGATTCCACATGCCTGGTTCCCACTGTGAAGCATGGAGGAGGAGGTGTGATGGTGTGGGGGTGTTTTGCTGGTGACACTGTTGGGGATTTATTCAAAATTGAAGGCACACTGAACCAGCATGGCTACCACAGCATCCTGCAGCGACATGCCATCCCATCCGGTTTGCGTTTAGTTGGATGATCATTTATTTTTCAACAGGACAATGACCCCAAACACACCTCCAGGCTGTGTAAGGGCTATTTGACCAAGAAGGAGAGTGATGGAGTGCTGCGGCAGATGACCTGGCCTCCACAGTCACCAGACCTGAACCCAATCGAGATGGTTTGGGGTGAGCTGGACCGCAGAGTGAAGGCAAAGGGGCCAACAAGTGCTAAACACCTCTGGGAACTCCTTCAAGACTGTTGGAAAACCATTTCAGGTGACTATCTCTTGAAGCTCATCGAGAGAATGCCAAGAGTGTGCAAAGCAGTAATCAGAGCAAAGGGTGGCTATTTTGAAGAAACTAGAATATAAAACATGTTTTGTGTTATTTCACCTTTTTTTGTTAAGTACATAACTCCACATGTGTTCATTCATAGTTTTGATGCCTTCAGTGAGAATCTACAATGTAAATAGTCATGAAAATAAAGAAAACGCATTGAATGAGAAGGTGTGTCCAAACTTTTGGCCTGTACTGTATATATATGGACATCCCCCTACTGTGTTGCTCTACAAGTGCAGCTTTCCAGGCACAGGTCATTGGAGCAAACCATCTCTCTCCACCTGTGGGGGATGAAATGCCACGAGGAGGGGGAGCGAGAGGCGAAGTTAACCAGTGAGATCATCTCCTTCTGTCTCCAAATGTGCTTGTTTGCTTCCTTCTTCTCCTCCTTCCCTTCCTGTCTGCAGAAAAAACACATGACACCTGGTACACATGGTACCTCCAATAGCTCTCCAGCACCTGTCCCATCATCCTCTGTTCCCTAAGGGCAGAGAGTTCACTGGGTATAAGACTCAGTGAAGACTAGGTATAAGGAAAATCTTGCCCCGTATGTTCTTGACCCATTTAGAAACAGTGTTTGTGGGGGACAAGTTGCCTTTAGCTTTGGATTGCAACAAAGCTGGAATGGTTTTCTCCAGGGTTTCTGTCATGGCAGGGAAAACTGAAATCACTCACTGCGCGCATTATTCAGGTTTCACATTACCGCTCCTCTTGCTGGCCTCGAGAGAAGAAAGAGAGTCAATAGGGCTTACAGTGTTAACCTCATGTCTTGAGCTGCGGTTGAAACCTGAGAGCAGGACCAGACCCATCTCCCCAGAGAGTGAAGGGAGAGACAGCACACTAGTCCACTGACCGATAAACCCGGCTTGCCCCAGAGTCCCAAACTATTTGCTTTAATTTATCACCACATGTTACCATGAGACGCAATCCAGACAAAAAGTTGTAACTGCCAAATCTGTATGCAGAGCCTGCCAAGTGTTGCACATGAGAAAGTTAACTGGAATTCTTTCTAGACTTTAGATGCATTAAATATATCGAGCGAATGAAAGCTCTGTTGACAATTCCAGTGGAACTGCACCTCTGCCCTGCATTTACTGAAACTACACAGCGTCCAAGATTCGTGCTGTTGTGCTTTGACTCATGTAACTGAAGTCTGCGCTGTGTAATCTGCCAGTAAGGCAGGCGTGGGTGATCACAATGAAAAGCTACCTAAGACTGTGTTCACTCATCATGACTCACACAAGTCATATTTAGTGTGTTTGGGTACAGTCAGAATAAGTGGGTGGATTACAGTGGCTGAAAATGCCTCCTGTTGGCAAGTGTGCGCACTCAGAAAGTCTCATTAGACAAACTCAGCTCCGAGGAAGCTCAGTCATTTCCCCTCTGCTGCACAGCTCCGCATGCCAGAAATGTTAGAGAGGGAAAGAGACATAAACAGACAGATGGAGGGGGAGAGAGAGAAAGAGAGAGGAAATTAATGTTGAACTTGCGATTAAGATATAGACAGAGGAGCATGAAAGGCGCGGAGGGAATAGTGGAGGAAGGAAGAAAAGCGAAGGCACAGGGAGACTATAGGACAATAAAAAAATCCTCTTGAGCCAGGATGAAAGTGAAAAAGAAGACGCAAGGAAACATTAAGAGAATACTTTAGCATCCAGCATTGTAAATGTCTTCTCTAATCTTGTGTTCGATAAAAGGCTGGCTCAGCAGAAATCTTTCTGTCTGCCAGGAAGACCAATTAGTTTCCCTTCTGAGAGCTGCTGCTACGTGTTTGAGTCTGTCAGATTGGCCCTCTCACAGTCTTGTGTCGCAGTCTGCCAGCTAAGAGGCTCGGCTCCTGCTTCACATCTTAATACCTGCACCACCACATCACTCCTGCTTTGTTTATTCAGAGTAATCTTTCTCTTACAGTCGCTCCTCTGTGCATCCTGTTTGGACTTTTTTTTGCCATTGTAACATACTTCTCCTCCCCCCTCACCCAGTTTCCCTCTCCTCTCAGCAAATTCCTGACTGACTGACTGACTGACTGACTGTAGCATACAGCTGGCTCGACTTATTGCCTACCCCCAGTCTGCTTGATTAGCTTTGGTTTTGTGGCCTGGGGGCCTTTGAGCCTTGTCTGTTCATCTAAAGCTGCTAAAGAAACACCAGTGTTGTGCAAACCCAGCTCAAGTGGAAAAAAGCTTCTTAAAGTGTTAAGTGACCATGCGTACTTAACTCACTGGTGTTTGGAAACAGCTCTTAATGTGTCTTTTTATTGGGTAATAATATAATGAAGCAATCTCACCACTCGATCGTTTAACTCTCCCATTTAATTTCCTAAAAGTCGAGGTTTGGTTGATAATACCAGTAAAAGCTTTTGAATAAAAAAGTCTTAACTGACTCACACCACAAATTCAGAGCTGCTGTCTTCGCTTATTTGGTGGTAACGTTGCAGCTCATCTTATTTGGTAAAACTGGATGTGAAGGGCTGATCATTTTTGAAGTGTATCTGTTCACACTCCTGTTTCTTTGCACCCTTCCCACTCATCATCACACCTCTTTCTCTCTCTCCTACAGTTCATTCCTGTAATGTCAGGTGTATGAATGGAGGCAGCTGTGCAGAGGATTCGTGCTCCTGCACCAAGGGCTACACGGGGAGCCACTGTGGACAACGTGAGTGAAATCTGCTGCACAGTCAGCTGGTGAATGTGTGTGGGGATAGTTGCACACTGTCACCTGCTAGAGTATGTAGTTATAAGGAGCAGATATCTTTTGAGGGATAAAAAAGGTGATGGAAATGGTGCAAATTGTCCTCACTTGAAAGACTTACTATAAGCCAACCAAATACTTTCGGTATGGTACCTTTGGGACCAAAAGTAACCCTTCAGACATGGTACCTAGACCCTAGCGTTTCCACCGCAAACCCTTAAATGTGGGCGGGGTTGTTGCCACTCACTGCTCCGCCCAACACTCACTGTATTTCCTCATCACTGGCGACACAGATTGAAGTCTGCACCCGGTTTATCGTCCACAGAACGAGGCTGCACGAACTGTACCATACTGAAATGCTCGGTGGAAACGTTATACATACATACAATACATATTTCTGTCTTTATATCTGGACTTCATCAGTATGCAGCAGCTGTACAAAGGACTTTTTTAAACTATTGGTTCAGCTTTCACTTGCAGCATGTCCAACCAGAAACACAGCACACTGTATACTTTGAATTGTATTGCCAAATACATGGTGAAACAAACAAGCTGTACTGTAGCTGTTTAAAGGAATACGTCACCCTCCAAATGACCATTTGTATATAAATGACTCACTCCATGTTAGGTTGAATTCATGGAGAGAAAATGTTGTTTTTCCTGCATGCCTTTGGTGAATGAAAAATCCCCAAAACGGAGGAAAATCCTTGAAGAATTGACGTCATAGGCGGCCACAGCAAAATTATATCAAAACATCCCTTTGCAAACTCTCACACAACTCGTTGAGTATAAACTAGGTCTCATTTATCCTGTTGTAAGCTCAGTGCTTCCCCAACAGTCAGCCATTTACGACTAGGAACGCATGTAGAAGAACTGAACTAAAGCAGAACTTCTCTATTTTCTCTTCAGAGCGACTCCATTGACAAAAACAGTAATTTTACCTCACTGAACACGGGAGCTGCTGGTCGACTGCTGTCTCTATCAGTTCATATGTGTTATTGTGTGACTTTATGTTTTTAAAGGGTTTGTTCAGATTCCCCAAAGGCACACAATAACACAACAAACTACCAGTTGAGGCAGTGGTAGATCAGTGGCTCCTGTAACATTACTGTTTTTGTCAATGGAGAGCAGAGATAAGTTTTACTTTTAGCTCAGTTCCCCGCTGTAAAGGGCCGTCTGGGAAGACTGAGTATAAGGCTGGTTAAATGAGAGTGATTAAATTGCATGAGTTGTGTGAGAATTTGTAAACAGATGTTTTGAAATACTTTTTTTTTTTTACTGTTTTACTGTTGTTAAATGAGGTCGTCCATAACTTCAAATCATCGAGAAATTGGAATTTGGATTCTTTGCTCACCGTGAAGGCATCTGAGAGAAAACAAGGTTTCCTTATGAATTCTCTGGCTTGCATTAGGGTCGATTTTTGGGTTAGAGAAAAGCTTAAAGCGAGGCACGCAGTGAAGAGGGTTGGTGTTACTGGTCGAAGAACTGATGTCATCACTGAAAGTCCTCACATATGTTTGTAATACAAATATACAATGCTGTATGTGTTTGTGTGTTGGTGATGCAAGTGATTAAAAAGTGAAGTCATCTGAAGCTTTGTGAAAAATGTGTTTGTGTGTCTGTAAGAGAGAGAGAATGTCTTAAGTGTGTCATTCTCCGTGAATCACACTCCCTTCCTCTGTCTCCTTTAGCTGTGTGTGAGAATGGCTGCCAGAACGGTGGGCGCTGCATTGGGCCCAACAGATGTGCCTGCGTCTACGGTTTCACTGGCCCGCAGTGCGAGAGAGGTGAGTGCTCATCCTCGTTTCTGTGTTGAGACAGTGTGTTATGATTCACCCTGTCTCGCTGCACCTCAGATATAATACAGACCTGCTGGTGCTAGTCCTGGCTTGGTATTTTTGTGGGGAAACCAAGGGGTGCTAAAACAGGGGAACAATCCCTTATATAAGTTATTACAAAGTTATGCACACCCACAGTTTACACATTTTATGGGAGAGAAACAAAGACAAATATTAAAGCTACTTAAAGGTCCGCTGTTTTTGATTTTGCAGAGCAATTTACTGGTAACTTTGACGAGGGCTGCACAATATTGTAGTCATCATTGCGATGTCAAACACATCGTGGAAGACTGCGATATTACACTGAACATGGTAACAGCATATTAAATTACATCTTGTCTGTATGCGCTAATTTAACCGCTACACTTTGGGCAATCAGACAGAGCCTTCGCCGTCAGTCATCGCCTGACTTGTCAGACGCATCACACAATGAACTGAGGTTAATTAGACTTGTGCTGCCATATTGTTTTGCTTGGTTGAAGGAGGAAAGTGTGACAAGATGAGTGCAGACGAAAAAGCAAATGCCTAAAAGGAACTGGTGGCAAAAAAACAACAACACATCAGCCGACTGGCAAAGTTTTGGATATAGGAGAGACGACTTGGCACAAGCACTGTGCTGAGCCATGACCTGAGCACACTTTAATGTCTGTGTATTTATCATATATAATATCGTCATATTCAACAACGTTATTGCGCAATGCATTCTCATAGAATTGTTCGTATGATATCCTACAAAAAAATGCATGCAAAACAGTTTGTATGATATCGTATGACACAAATTAGCGCCCCGCAAATGACATTATGTCTTTAAATTACAGTTGCGAACTCAGCGTGAAGTTATGGAAGTTAGGGTTTGCCGAGTAAAGTTACTGTGGTTAGATTTAGGTAAAGCAACATGGTTGGGTGTCTTTAGGTTTAGGCAAGTGAAGTTACAGAGGTTAGGTTTGGCGAGGACGAACCTTAAATTGACTCAAAATTCACTCTGTTCCAAACCCGGGAGTCCAGGGGACAGTCCCAGGGGAAAATCCAGGGGGAAAGTCCAGGTTGTGAACCATCCACCACCCCAACCTTTCTCCTTACAAGACCACTTGAGACTGCTTCCTTGTTCGCTCCCATCAGCGGTTCGGTCACGTGACTGCAGCCTTTTAAAATTCATCTGATACGTGTGAATTTAGGTGCATTACTTTTCATTGGAAAACATACCAACAGTGAGAACAGCCTGTGTTGCTTATCCTCATATTGTGCAGCCCTAACTTTAACCTACTGTACTGTACTTGACACAGTTGGGCGTACACACAGTCTTTCATTTGCAATGACTGACTGTAACTGCCATTTTCTGTGAGCTCACTGTTTTCACCTCCAAATATGAGGTTTATATGGATGTCACAGTGTGTAAAACATTCATTATGACTGATGAATAATAATGGCCACTACTACTGTGCTTCTGTGTAAAAGTAAAACTAAAATCTTCCTTTAAATATACCCCATCCTGTGTACAGTGACTAAAATAGCCTTTATCGAGCTTGGGAGTCAGCTACTCCCTACCCACACTCTAATGTTAAGGAAGATATCAGAGCAGGAAGGCTTTGATGTGGCCATGCAGTCGTGAGCGTTGTTCCTATCAGTCCAGACATACTCACTCCTGTAAGGTGGATGACTTCATGCAGTTAGCTCAGACAGACAGTGGGTGTTCGTCTCCTGAGCTTTGAACAGAAGCCTGAGGTATGTGTGTGGTGGGAAGTGATGGCAGGGTGTTGGAAGTAGGTGGTACAGTCTCGTGGCAGATGGAAAAAATACCTGAATTGACGGCCGTGCTTAATTTCCGTTCACCTCAGGTCACCTTTTCAGAGAAGGAGAGGAACCTTTACACCTTTAGATACTCTCTGTCACCTAACTCACCTTTCTGTGACCCTCACCTCCTCCGTCTTTGCTCTGTTGTTACTGACACTGACAGAAGAGTGTTCTTGGCCTGTAATTTCACTCACCTCATTCATCTCTTCGATGCATTCCTTCCCCCCTACCTATACACGTTTTATATGTATGCATGCTTGTGTAAAAAAAAACAGCCATAAACACTCTCTTCCACATCCACTCATCTGTTTTCTTTCAAATGCTATCCTCCCCTCTCTCCCTATCCTCCAATCTTCTTCTGTCATGTTTGCATGTTTGTTGTTTTTACCTGTTTTCATCCGAGGCTACCTCTTCATCAAATTCTATATCTTTTCAAGCTTTCATCTTACCCTCCGTTCCTCAACTTGTGTTCCATGGAGCTCTGGAGTCTTGTTTTCTGGTAAAATACAACTTTTTGGGGGTTGAGTTCATCAGAGAGAGCCTTAAAAGACATCTGGCAATAAATACCCTCCCCTTCCTCCCCCCCGTCATCCCCACAGGACTGACAGAAAAGACTTTCTTTGTAGAGTGATCGTGGACATTTCCTGATGATGAGTGGAGAAAGGTAGGGAAGCAGAGAACGAGATGGAGAGAGGGATGGAGGGGAGCCGGGAGAAAGAAGGGAGGGACAGGGGTGAAAATGAAAATGGACTCCCCAGCTGTGTACACAAAGCCTGGTGGAGGGGAGTACAAACACTCTCCATGTTGCAGGAATGGGGAGACTGCTGGACCTGCAGGTAGTCGCAAGGGAAACACTTATAAATCTTTGTTTGTGTGTGTGTTTTTGGTGCCAGACATCCTTCAGTGAGAGGCGAGCTGGGCTAAATTTGTCTGCATAATTCATAAGAAATCACATTCGTGAGAGCAGACTTAAAAATGATCCTAGTTACCGCACGCTGGATATGAAAATTGAAAGTTCCAAAGTTGGACCTCAACAATTTGAATTTACAGCTACAACGTGTTTATTTTCACTCAGCTTGTCACTGCATCTTTAGCAAACAGGTCGCTGAGGAAATTGTTCTTCAGCTTGCCAGAAACTAATTGTTAGTGCGCAGACGAGAAGAAATTGTTCTCAAATTTCGAGTCTAATTATTCTGAGATTTTCTATAATTTTGATAAATTACCTGTATTTTTTTTTTAATATTGGGCTTGGCCTTAAATGGATGGATTCACCCTGGTGTAACCTCTGGTGTTTTTATTGCTCCCTTGGGTATTGTGGTTTGAGAGTTTGTGCAACTGAGTCCATGAGTCAGTAGATTTACTGAGTGATTCAGTAAGAAGACTGTCGATGAACTGTGATTATGAAGGCAGTGCAAGTCAACCAGTATGGGTGAACTGGGTGTGCTGAATGGACTCATGGGAAACTTCTCAGGGTTCGCGTGTCTGGGGTGTGTGTGTGCACGTGCGGCTGTGTGTTCACAGCTTGTATGTCCCTGAGGCTCGCTGACTTTGGTTAGATAGTGTTAGAGTTAGTCATTCGTCCTCATGTATAAAAAAGAATCCCCCCATCTACGCCATGAGTATCCCATCATTATTCAGCAGCGTTATGCGTGTGTCACTGTTTTGCTTCTCTGTATGTGAGTATGCATGGTTCACTATATCCATACCTTAATGTGAGTTTCACTCTCACAGAGTTGTGAGCATGGCTGTTGACTCTTTTGGCTGCGGAGAGTCAAACCATTTTTGGACCAAATAGTTCTGGGGACTCTGACCTTCAAGGGTTTCAAAGGTACCTTGTCAGTCATGGTTCCTCTTGTGCTAGGTGAGAGCCTACGCTGAATTAGGAGCTAAAAACATCCCTTAAAACAGTGTTGTAAGAACCATGATCGTTCCTATTTCTTAAGGTGGGTACACAACAAAAAAGAGGGTTCTTGAAACAACAACAGTCCCCCTGATGCATAAAAATGCCTCATGTTGCCTTGATTTGCGATTCCCGAGATGGACCATCTCTGGAGTCGGGTCAAAGCGTCCCCGACTGCCCCCAAGCTGGTTGTGATGACAGCAATTTGTGGTAGTTGCTCAGCAAAATTGTAACAAAAGTCTAAAGATCAATGATGAGAAGTAGCTGCCTATCAACAACATTGCAATCATCAACCTAATTGATTCAAGACAAGCTCATCATCAGTTAAAGACATACCTTCGAGCAGGTAGCTCTGCTGTATGGACATGCAAATCCCTGCAGTGTTCGGCTGACACACCAAGCCAAAGCCAAGCAGCACATGTGTACAGAAAAGGGCTATTAGTCTTTTTTGAAGGACTTTTTTTGGCATTTTTATCCTTTATTGAGTAAAAGAGACATATATAGTATGTAAGGGGAAAGAGATGGGAGGACCTGTAGCACTGTACCTTGGCCGGACTCAAACCCAGACAGTTGCGGTGAGCTATTTGCTGTAACTCACAATATTCACACAGCACAAAATGAGACAGATAATCTTAACATAAAATTTCATAAAATCATAAACTGCGCTCACACAGTCAAACTAGGTAGTTCTGATCAAATATCATTCAAGACTCTGTTACTGCATCGTCCATTTCTTGCCTCAGATATTTTCAGAAACATATAAGCTATGAAATGAGAAATGAGATATCTATCATAGTGGCCAGGTCACACTTTCTCATTTTACAGATAAACAGTACACTAAAAGCTGTTTGTGAAAACATCTGAGGTGAGAAATAGGTAATGTAGAAACAGAATCTAAATTCACATTAAATCAGTGCAACCTAGTTTAACAGTTTGACTGCAGTTCACTGTCAGTTGATTGCGTGAGAGACTCCTCAGCTCTGATTGGTTGTTTTTGGTGTGCTGCGGTAGATTTTAGCAAATGACACTAGAGGCAGTAGGAAGAGAATGAGGGACATGATTTCTTTTCACAGATTATCTGTCTCATGTACGTCTTTCAGAATGCAGTGACAGATTCAGCAAATATGACACAAAGTGATTTTCAGAGAAGTTCCCAACTATAACTTTAAGTGTCTGAGCAACACCCCAATATGAGCCCCACTGCATTAGTGTGTGTTAATGTATGTTTTTCACATCATTTCACCTGCGTGCGCACTAAGAGGGAGTGGTGCTGATGTGTGTACGCACAGCCTTGGCTCATTAATCAGTCTCTGCTCCAGCTCAGCTCGGTCCAGTCTGTCTCAGTGGACCTAGACAGGCTCTGTGGTCAGTCCCGATCCCAGCCAGTGGCCCAGTCCAGAGCAAATAAACCGTTAATCGCAGAGGAGCAATTTTGCCCCCCCCCCCACCAGCAGGCGGTGACGTCAAGGGCATTCTGAGGTGCTGGAAGAGTAGGAAGCTGTGCTATTTCTGCTCTATTGACTCTGGATAAGAGTGGACAGAACATGGCTGGACATGATGGCTGCACTGGTGTATGGGTGGGGCTCAGGGGCAGGCACAGGTCACCCTGTGGAAAATATTTCCAATGACAATTTAGTTTGAGTCAGCCAGTTTGAAGCTGTGCTAAATTTGATTTACAGCAAGTCTATAAATTATATACTAATGCAGCATGACATTGCCCCTTAATGTAGACCCCATATGTGTGCTTTCCATATGCAGGAATTTCTGCTGCAAGACGCCCAGTGAACCCTATCAAGGCACAAAGGAGCAAATATCAAGCTAAGAACTGGTTGACAGTGTAAAATGCTGCAACACTGTTTCAATCCATGTCTGGAAATGTGTCTCCCTGGGCTGAGATAATGAGCCCTGTGCTCCTTCCAGATATTATGTATGATTATATGCTGCGAGTTAAATCATCATGTTATATATTAAGTGTAATTAGGAACGTCACATTTCACAAGCTGTTTTTAGTGTCTGCTTTTCATGGGGCACTAAATTTTGATGATCCGTCTCATAAACAAAGAGCGGAGGAAATTATTCACCAGTGCCCTGGCCCAATTTACAGGCTCTGGTTTGTTCAAATCGATACTTGAGTAGTCTCACGGGATGGCGATGAAGGCCGTCTTTGATCTGGCCTGATGAAAAATGGGCTGATTTACTCCTGCTGCAGTCAAGAGAGCACTACAAAGACTTCCCCCTCGCTGAATAAGTAACATGTCCCATGAGTGGTAGTTGTTGATGGAGCCTGGAGCCCACTTGCCCGACTGTGTTTTCGCCTGGCGGTGTCTGCGTTCAGTAGAGTCTGCGTTATTGTCCACTGTGGGACGGTATTGTGGCGGCGGGTTTCCCAAAACAGACAAAAATAGCAGCAGAAGTCGAGATGGATTTGACAGTACAATGGGTGAGAAACAGAAACAATAACAGAGGAACAACTTGATGCCACAAGATATGACGTCACAGTTCCAACAAGTGTGCGCAAAGTGTTAAAAATGACCGATAATTTTGATAATATATTTTTCCATGTGGTCATATGGGCTCTGTACACTATACACACAGCAGTTCACTACAAGCTTTCAGATCTTAGTAGATAGCTGAGGGCTTATCTTTCCCTTTTCCATTCTCCCACAGTTGCTACACCCTGTATGTGTGTGTATGTGTGTGTGTGTGTGTGTATTTGTGCTGTGTTAAACACTTAGTCACGTATGAGTGACTGCTTTTGGTGTGGATGAAAATGAAAGGAGCAGACTCCTTGAGGAAAGATAAGGCATAAAGGAAAAGAGTGATTTCAAGCTTGTTGATAATGGCGCTGATAAGACAAACAGAGACCGCTATGGTCGGCTTTAATGAGGATAAACCTCCAAAAAAACACACAGACACACGCACACACACAGACACATGCACACACAAACAAACAAGCCCACACATTTGAATCATTTATTTATATCCACATCAGCCGGGGACACACGGACACAAACAATGCGATGCAATCAGAAATTCCACAAGACCCGCCAGACATGTGCTCCGTCTGCACCATAGAAATAGAATGAGAGTAGAACAGGCATTCCCATTCAAGTCAACATAGCAGGATGGTCAGACTAGTGGGAATTTTTCTGTATATTGCAGCCGTTATAGTGGGCCAACTTTTAGATGAACTTCTATAAACAAACCGACTTGCAGCTAATCACAAACTCACTGAGGTTAGGTTTTGCAGTAACGACCAAATAAGGAATGGAGTAGTGTGAAGCATTGTCTCCCTAGAACAGTAACTTGTTGGAGTAATTTTGTGTTTTCCCCCGTGGATAAGTAAAGGAAATATTCTTATGCCAGTTTTCCTTATTAAAAAAAAAATACTAAAGTACACCTCTCTCCTTCACTGAAATAAGACCAGCTGTATTGCCTTGATAACTCAAAAGATGGCGCTATAGCTGCTACAGAGTCTCTTCTTTATGCCCCTTTGCGTTTTTAATTTGTGTGTGATTTTAGTTAACATGCCGGCACTACGGATTAAAAAGAGGTGTGACGGGTGTGACATGTAACACAACAACGTTGGCCTCTAGTGTGACATATAACATATGCAAAGGCAGCACTTTATTAACAGTAACAATGACATAACATGGCAATAACAATCATTTACCATCCCTGTTATATGGCAGCTGATCTCGTCCTCTGCTCAGAGGATTAGGAGATCCTGGACCTTATTGTTTTCCCGGTTCGTGGACATTTTCAGCCACTGCTCTTCTTTGAGTTAGCTGCAAACTGCAACCAGCTACTTTTCAAATCTCCTGGCAGTGGGTCACATGCAGAAGACATTCTTAAAACATCACACCTGTGCCACCCATGCATGTCTGTCCTGTTTATACAGACGTCATTTCTGCCCTGTTACTACCTCTGATGCTGGCTTGAAGGCGAGACCACTCTGTTCCCCTATTATGGGCTTGTATCTTTTATAAAAAAAACACAAGATGGCATAACACCATGACATTCCCGGCCTGAAGAGGCAGTGTAAAAGGGGCTATAGTTAGTCTCATTTGTTACTGAGTTAGTTATTTGATCGTTCCAACAATCGTCAACTCTGATTTGGTTGAAACAAATCCTCTATTAAGCTGTCCACTGAGCAGCTGCTCTCTTCTTAAGAGGCAGCTACAGCACATCATGTTTCAATAAACATGCAATTAATGGCACAAAAGAAACTGGGAAATTACAGTAACATTTTAAAAGTAACAGATTGCTTATTGAAAATGCAATTTAATGACAGTTGGTCAAAACGGAGTTCTCAAATTTTGTGCCCACGGCAAACAGCTCAGTGTCTGTTCTACTCTCATTCTGTTTCTATGGTCTGCACACACCAACTAGACATGAACGCATGAGACACACACACACACACACACACACACACACACACATGCACAGAGAATAATTAGAAAACGACTATTTTTCAACAGGTGAGTAACAGCATGACGTTTCGGCTGAGAGTAAATCTTCCAGCTGAATAAAGTCTAGAGAGGACATCCGGTTTAAAAACACATGCATGCTTACACACCCACCCACACTTGCACACACACTCACAGAGGAGGCACGTGTGTACACACACATATTTCTTCTCTTAATTTATTTGACCCTTTTGACCTCTTGTCATACGAAAGTATGTATAAAATGATAATAGCTTTGTTTCCATGTGATCAACTCATACTTCTAATAAGTCTCTTATCTTACCAGACCTCCTCTTCTGGGAGTTTTATAAATACTTCAGCAGTTATTAATGAGTCTGAAACAGGATTTTTCCTCTTCTCTCGTGCCATTTCTCCTCTCCTCTCTTTTTCTTCTAGCGCTCAGGTCAGTACCCCCGTCTCATCTCCCCGATCCCACAGCTGGATGGGGTTGATGGGAAAATGTTTTCCCAGAAGGGTTTGCGTTCCAGACAGGATTAACTATTTTCTCACCTCAGCCTTTACAGTATTTTATCTTCCTTTAATCCAACTTCCATCACCACAAAGAGGAACAGGCTTTGATGTGTGATCATGTTTTGTTCTGCAATATTAGGTTATTATGTGGTTGGCTTCACTACAAAAACATCATCTTAAACGAAGGGTCAGATCCCGTTAATGTGGTTGGATATGGCTGTCTGGCTAATCTATGTGAAGACTAATTTAGGTGAAAGGTTACAAGTACTTTAAACAAACTCGGGGCTGCGTTACAACTGGCAGTGACTCCTGGAAACTTTTATTAGAAGTGCTGATGTTTATGAAATGAAAGCATTATAAACTTGAAGGAATGAGATAATTCTATTAAATCCAACACAATGTGTCTCATTATCGAGGGAAATGGATTTTATTCACAGTGACGTATGCTGGTTATGAATGAAACCAGAGACGTCTGGACGAGGAAGAGGTTGCTAACAGTGGATTTAGGAGTGAGGGGTGGCTAGAAGAGGATCTGGTGAATGTTTTTGATCTATTGAGCAATTTGAACACTAATTAGGCAAAATTACTTCCCAATGTTGTCAGCGGGGCCGAGCCAGGATGTTGGATTGCTCCCTTGTCCTAACCTGCCCGAGTCCATGCTCGCACGTGTCCACTGACTTTGCATGCATGACATACAGATGTGCATACCACCACATGTAAATTTAAGGCTAACAAAAGCCTGTGTGCACACATTGATTGGGACGCTGAGAGAACGGCAGTATTTCTTCCCCGCTTGTTATTTTGTGCTTTTAAAGAAAAGCTGCATCGCTGCTTCAGTCTTTTGTTTGGCTCGACGCTGCAGCTTGGACAGATGCTGTATTTTCCTTTAAGCATGTGTATTTACACAGACATGTGTGTGTGGGAGAGAGAGAAGAGCTGGGCAGAGTTTAGAAAGCATGTGTATGCATATATGTTTAATTAAGTGCACATGTATACACTGCTGACCTTGGCTGCTGTGTGCGACTATCTAGTGTTGCTGGATGATCAGAGTGTGGGAGAGTCCAGTCTCCTCGAAGTCGAGACGCTGTTGATTTTTGCTCAAGATCAAAGGCTAAAGAATTTCTGTCTTTTGGTTTTCCTTTTTTTCTTCTTTACTGTCCATTTGAACTGTTTCCAGTGTTATTATTTAGTCCCGAAGCAACTAAAACCACTGACAACACATCAGTGAGTCCCATCATTGCACTGGCTGACATGTTCCTTCGTTCCTGAGAACATGACACTGTAGTTTACTTCTAGCCAGTCACACAATACACCATCCTGCAACTGTAAGTGCTCATTACAGGACCAAAGGTGCACGTTGCAGCTGAGAATAGTCCCCAAAAATGCACTATTTACTTCTGTCAGAGTAACAAGAACCAGGAACTATGGTTTCCAGCTGTGTTACGAAATTACCAAGCCTTTTTGAAATGAAAGCTATGTATTTGTGTGCATTTTTAAAGGTTTACGTCTTCAGTAAGAGCCAATGGGCTTGGGGAGCATCACAGACAGCGTAGTGAAGCTGAAAAGTATGGAGAGATGGACTTAGAGTATTGCTGGTTTGGGTCTCTTTATGGTCTTTGCTGACAAAAAGAAAAATACAGTGGTGGAAAAAAGTTTTCGGACACCCCATGCATTTGTGAAATATTGCATTAAGAACCACTCTTAGGTCTTCAAGTGCAATTTCTTTTAGTACAGTCACAGCCAAAATATTAAATAAATCCTAAAAAAGCCATTAAAAACTTAAAATTGATTGGTTCCATAAAAATACATAAGAAATTTTGAGTATTGGGTCATTTTGGTACCAGTGATGAAGGTCGTTCTTTTTATTAAAAGACACAATTTTTGTTGCCAAGCTTCGTGTCTACATAAAGCCAGCACATTTGAAAGTTCTTCAGACACAAAAATGGCTAAAACAAGGAACCTAACGCAGGAAACACGCCTGAAGATAAAGATTCTCAGCCAGGAAGGGTACAGCTGCCGCCAGATAGCCAGGAAGTGCAGATGCAGTCCTTCAGCAGTTAGATACACTCTGCAGAAATACAGACGAACCAACAGCTTGGAAGACAAACCAAGATCTGGGTGTCCAAGGGTTTCTTCAGCAAGAAATGACCGCATCCTGATCCGCATGTGCAGGCAAAACCGCCGACATGACATGACATCACAGGAGCTTCAGCAGCAGTGGTCAAACCAAACTGGTGTCCAGTGTTCCACCCGCACTGTACGTGGCCGACTTTTAGATCATGGCTTAAGGTCCTACAAGGCTATCAAGAAGCCCCTGATCAATGAGAGACAGAGGTTAGCCCGGCATCGTTGGGCCCAGGCACACAAGAATTGGACAGCCAGGAATTGGAAGAAGATTTTGTGGTCAGATGAGTCCAGTTTCCAGCTTTATCTTCCTCCTACTAATGTGAGGGTACGCAGAAGGCCAGGCGAAGCATTATCTCCAGCATGTACAGTACCTACTGTCAAGCATGGTGGAGGCAGTATCATGGTTTGGGGATGCATGAGTGCTGCTGGTGTTGGTCATCTCACTGTCTGTGATGGCACATTGAACTCTAAGTATTGTACCATTCTCGAAACCCACATGCTCCCTTCTGCGCGTGCACTGTTCCGTCGAGGTAAAAACTGGATGTTTCAACAAGATAATGCCCCTTGCCACACATCCAAGGCCAGTAGAACTTGGCTGCAGGAGCACAGTATCCAGGTCTTAGAGTGGCCAGCTCAATCCCCGGACATGAGCCCCATTGAAAATCTGTGGTGGATTATCAAAAGGTCTGTTTCAAAGCATAAACCAAAGAATTTAGAAGAATTAAAAGCAGTAATTCAAGAAGAATGGGACAAGATTACCCCTCAACAGTGTGAAAGGCTCGTGGGGAACATGCCAGCCAGGATTAGAGCTCTACTACGTGCCATTGGCAGGACTACTAAATATTAATTTGATGATGTGATGGTTTATTTATTTTTTGTTCAGTTTTGAACACATTCTCTGTTATTTGTTGACTTTGATACCGACAATGTTGAGAACTGACATATTGAAACTGTCAAGAATTTAGTTTTGTTAGTTTTTCTTGTAAACAATAAACAAAAAAATATAATTTGTATTTGTTTGTATCTGTCTAATGCAGCCACACCTTTTGAAACACAAAAAAGATTTTTCCACAAATATTTCATGATAATATTTGAGATTGTGTAAAATTTTAAGGGTGTCTGAAAACTTTTTTCCACCACTGTATAAACTAATGGCAGCCTTATTCTTTGAGGATATACAAGATTTTCCTCACAAACAATGTAGTGATTCCTCTCAGTCATCACTTACGACCCACGAAAAGTGTGTGGTGGTGTATTTTTCCGCAGAGACTCTGACCTCTGCCTGTATTTTCTTATTTTCTGGGCTCAGTGTTCTTCCAAAGCACTCAGGTGAGGTTGGGGCTTTATAAAAAGGTCGCAACCAGGTGCCAGAACGTAATAAGCAGGCATCCAAGAGACACAGCGCCAAAAAAACCCAAATATAATGAGGTGAAATGCCAACTGAGAGTAAATATGGGGTTGGCTTTTACTTTTACTTTCTCTGGCGAGTGTGTTTACAACTGACAATCCTGCGGAGTATACCTTCAAGCTTAGTGTAGTGTTAAAGGAAAGGTAAAGGAGTGTTTGGCTTCTTGGTGTTCAGATGTGTATGCAGATCACTCTTGTATTATATCTCAGATATATAGCTCGCCTCTTCTCTGTGCCTACCAGGCCACATGTAGATAGAAGATCAAATAGCGGCTGATAGTCAAGGAGAGAGCAGAAGACAGACAGACAGGAAGACCTAAAGCGGGCAAAGAGAAATAAATACAGATGGAGTAGAGGGAGAACTGGCGTGAGCCCCAACCTGCACTCTGCATGCTCAGTTTGACCTACTTTACTTTCCTCCCTCCTTCTCTTTTTTTTTCTTCCCCTTTCTTCATGCGTCTCCTACTCTTTGCCCCCATTCTCTGTGATCCCCTTTCATGTAGCACAAGGAACCAATAAGTCTGAAGAAGGACTCCCACCAGACACCACCGCTGATTCCTATCTCTCCATGTCATTCTGTCCTTCAGAGCCGAGCACGCCGCTGTCTTTCTCCACATCTCACTGTCACAGCCTTGGCCGGCCAACCATGCAGTTTGTCTTTCATCTCCTCTGTGACAATCTAACAATCTACTGTTTTTAATGAAGGCTATATTAAGATTGGCGCCACTGTGGAGAACTTAATAAGGGTTTCTCCCACAAAGAAGCCGTCATTAGGCAACATGTGATTGGAAAGATGAACGTCGTATTGCTGACATAGTTTCAGCATGAGGTCATTGTGCCTGAATTGTGAAGTGCGTTTAATGGGATGGTGCCATGGTGTCACTGGCAAACAGCATTGACAACAAGGTGATCACTGAAGACACTTTGTTCCCATCAACATCTGTTTGAATGACCTTTTGTATTTGCTTATCTTCACCAGTGTTACCAACCTTTCCCGAAAAGATAGGCTCTGTGATTTCAACACATCTGTCTGACTTCCATGAGATATTTGTGTTATTGGCAACATATGTGTGTTTGGACACACACAAGTGCATTGTCCTGAAGATGACATACAGATGTGTTAAAATGCAGCGTTCATTTTTAGCGTGAATGATTGTCACGGGGTGATTGTTACCGGCAACCACATTGCCATTAGCTGCTTGTACTGGAAACAGAAACCACTACTGTTCAGCCCTCCACCAACTCCTAGTTAAAATACTGGAATGCGCTTCAGTGCGTCAGTGCAACGGGTTACCTTATTATCACAGAGACTAAATACATAGCAGTCATTCAAATCCTATTGGTGAATTCCTGTGGAAAGAAACAATCTGGATGTGTTTTGCAGTTTAATCTAAGCAGGTTTAATAAGAAAAATGCCTGAAATCACGTGCTCTGACGTGAGGCTCTATGTTGCTACCGACTCTCATATTGTTCTTCTTAAGTGCTGGTAAAAACCGCTACTTGTAAATGCTCCTCTTTGAGAGACGATTGTTGATCCAAAGACTAAACACTTGAAACAATTAAACTGTGGGGACGTGTTTGAAGGTTCAGTGAGTCATCTCTGTAAAATCATCCTCTAATGCTGTGCCAGATTTTTTCCACATCCATTCCTCTGTTTGTTGTTGCAGTAGAATTAACAGAGAAAGAAGGCGGGTAAAAGATCACTGACTCAGTTAGATATTACAGGAAATATGCCTTCCCCGTAAAGGAGAAAATCCTCAACTCTATACTTAATCTGGTTTCATTTAATGGCGCACCAGATGTGTTCGAGGAAATGAATCAGTGTTTTATCATCTAATCAATCAAATGTTAAATCAGTTACTAACTAACAAAGCATCCGTGCCTGTTTCCTCCGCAGACTACAGGACTGGGCCGTGTTTCACCCAGGTGAACAACCAGATGTGCCAAGGCCAGCTCAGTGGAATCGTCTGCACCAAAACCCTCTGCTGCGCCACCATTGGTCGAGCGTGGGGCCACCCCTGTGAGCAGTGCCCCGCCCAGCCACACCCCTGCAGGCGAGGCTTCATCCCCAACATCCGAACCGGAGCCTGCCAAGGTCAGATCGGAGCACATACAGTCGCATACATCTCTCTCATTCTTGTACACAGACACCTGGCAGATCTTTTCAGCAATGTTGACGGAGGATTCCCGCAACACACAATTGCCACGATAAACAGTGCAACCAGTACTTAATCCATCATTATCTCAGCTGGAATTCCTGCCCACAACATCCGTGAGGTAGTGTTAACAACAGCAAGGATGTTTACATGTACACAGGTACTGTACATGTAGGTCAGAGACGAGCATGTAGTTTCCTGTTAAGGTCTAAGCAGAAGCATCTCCATATCCTTGAGTAGTCCACGAAAGCTGTAAACACTGAACAGCTATGGGTGTTATTTATTTAGGTGTCAGTGTCTCAGTGACTGAGCAGGTCCCAGCTGTCACATCAGTCTTTCTTCAAGGCAAAATGGGAACATGTCCTCACCTTGCTTAAACTGCTGTGGTGCATTCACAGTGCATTCTGTCACTGATTGATATCAGAGTGATAGCAGGATATAAATATGCATGTATTAGGAAAGCAAAGATACTTACAGTGTTAATTTAAACACTTTCTCACTCACAAAAACACTTAGGGTCCTTCTCCAGACATATTTGAAAGCAGTGATTCCCAACTGGTCCAGCCACGGGGTCCAGATTTCTCCTTAGTGATTTGTTCAAGGTCCACATGGTTCAGTGTATTCAGCGTCATACTTGCGTTTGGCCATATCACTGAGCTAGTTTGCTGTCTCTGTCATATAGCTTTCCATTAGCCACTCACTAGCTATGTTTCCATCCAAAAGTGATTCGAATCATTGGGAAATGCGCATTAAAAGAAATATGAATCCTGTGTGTTTCCATTAAATGTACGGACTTTGGTGAAAACTACGAACTCGCGTGAGTTTTCCGCAGAACCAGAAACAAAACAAGTCTTGCATTCTTCTTCTTCTACGTTTTCTGGTGGTTGGCAACCAGCTTGTAAATGCATTAACGCCTTCCCGACCTGTAGTGTGGATATCACCATGGAGAGAGGTGCGCTACGTCAGACTTAATTCGAACATAAGTGTTTCCATCTCCCATTTTGCGAATCAGCATTTTTTTGAATCAACCAAAACCCGGCTAAAGCGAGCGTATTTTAGTTTGTGCGAATCAGGATTTTAATTTAAATTTTGGTGTTTCCATCATAATTTTCCGATGCGATACTTCTAGATGCGCATCTAGACAGGCTGATGGAAACATGGCTACTCTACAGTAGGGAATGGCACTGCAAAGTAAAAGCTGTGTGCCGGAAATTCATTGTACTTCAAAATAAAGTGTGTTTTTTACAAACTTGACACGTTCGCGAGTCACTTGAGGTCCATTCAGAATAGACCCAGGACCCAACAGTTGGGAACCACTGTTTTAAAGTATGTAAAAATACTTATATTGATGCTACTGTTTTGTTTAACGTGGTCTTCCCACATAAAAAGTTTCAACTAAAAACTTTGAAAAGGGGTAGGAAGCAGATCCACTGTTCCTCCCTCATTGAGAAATTTTTGATCTGGTCCCCGCCCAGCTAGGTTGACCAGTGAAAGAGCAGTGCGTTAACATTAGAGAAAACATTGAGGAGATTCAGCCATCCATGTTTGAGCCTCAGTCAGACCCAGACTCAGATAAGGAGTCTGTTGTGCACCAAAAGTGGTGACTAGCAGACGTATGAGAATGTAAGTGTAGTTAGCATCTTTTGGTTTGTTAATGCTCTTTGTTAGTTGTAGGCTAACTGGCAGTGACACACAGCGTTAATGGTTGTGAGTCATACAATATTATCTGCCATGATGGGGTTTTTGGTAGATAGTGGATGGAAGCTCCAGGATCTGGTTGACATTCAAAAACGGTCTCAGGTTTTTTGCAGCTGTTGTGTTTAAATGTCCTCCCCCTTAGATATATGTTTCCCGAATCAGGCAGCGATTAGCTTTTGTTTTAGTGATGTACCTAATCTATATTGCAACATTAGAGTTTCAGATTTTAGGGAAATGCTCAGACATCGCCCCCTTCAGTAGAGGAATGTGAAAACACCTCTCTAGTGACAAACGTTGCACAGATACAAGTCAGTATAAACAAGGTCAGACATTTTGGAGGACATGATAATTTTGAGTTGAAGATTAACCATAACGGATTTAGTACATACATAACAGAATTAAACAGCTCTTGCTAAATGGATCCAAAAAAGTGCAATATAGAGTTTATAAGCGAGAACCTGAACAAAATATGAACTGAGATTCACCTTCTTCCATCAACATTCCTGTTGCTGGTGTCCCAAAACCCCCTCAGACCAGACCAGCGTCTCTGCATGCCTCTAATAACCTGTGGCCCTCACCAGACTAAGCAATAAGACTGCATCAATATATGACACATGTGGAGGTCGTGTCCCCTGTTAAATGAGCCCAGCCAGGCTCTTTGTTGCCTCAGTCCAGCTCCTCTCACATGGACACACCCAGCACCACCCTGGGCAGATTGTGATGGTTGATGTCTAGCTGAAGCCGTCACAGGGGGAGACTGTGTTTTTGGTACTGGTGCTCATAGCACCTGGCCGCACTTCAACAGTATCACAGCTAAGGACGTTGAGTTCATGTATTTATGCTAGGAAGTCGAGGATTATAGTAAACTCAAGTGTTGTTTACATTTACAATAGAAAGCAACGTATGTTGTAAAGAGGTTTCAGGCATCTGAATTGCGGCCCACATCTCCCACTCATCCAGCGATTTAAATCATGACTGAAGGGAAACAAAATGGACATTCCATCTATTTATCAGGCTAATATGTTGAGCAATCTGTCTCTGTTTTTGTGCAGGCACAAAGCTAGCTGTGCTATTTATTTTTGCCAGGAGCAACTACATATTTGCACCAAACCCCACGTGTGCAGAACTGGGTGGAGTAGGCTAGCTGTGTTTATGCAGATCAAGTGGTACAATCCAATGCCGGGTCTTATTTTGGCATGAAATTGCGCAAGCCAGTAATTTTCATGGCTCTAGTTACAGCAAAGGCGAAGACACAAACCTGTCAAAAATCTCATTTACCTTCTCATTAACTGTCTCTAAATACTTATTTGGGGCCCTGTATAGTATACATGTGTGCTTTGTCCAAGGAAAACATGTTAATTGAGTTAAATGGCCAATGTATCAGATTCCAATGTAATGTCTATAATCTTTGCAACATGCAAAAGAGCGTTGAGTGCTTTTTAAAAAGTTTTACAAGTTCTGTTTATTCTCAACTTTTTTCGGAGCCATGAAAGAGGCAATTAGGTATAATAGCTATTGGCTGGAATACCGTATGTACCAACAATTATTGATGTACTAGCGCTTGGCACATGGAAAGACATGTGTTAAACATTTCAACAGGATATAACGCAGCCTTCCATAAGATATAGTAATACCACAATCCACCCAGCTATATGTATGAGTCCGTATGCATTATTTATGAGGGTGATTCAAAAAGGTAACACATCTGGGATCAGTAACTGGTTTGTATTTAGCTCCACAACTTCCTCTCTTTTTGACGTGGCTGCCAGGCTGCTCATGTGTTAGAGGTATGCCAGTGTGAGATGATCACTCATCTGTGTGTGACTCACATGCCTCCTCTCTCATTCTCTTTTTCACTGTCTGTACTTCTCTCTCTGAATCTCTATTTTTGTCTTTTCTCCCCTTTCTCTCTCTCTCTTTTTTTTTGCTCCTTCTTTCTCTCTCTCTCACACACACACACACACACACACACACACCAAAGACACCTAATCGGCAGAAAGCCTAGAGCAACGTCTCTCTGGCAGCAGTACAAAGCGCACCTGACCATGAATCCAAATGTAAGGATTGCACTTCAGGCTCCACATCAGGATGTTGGCTGATAGATTCTTTCTTTCTCTCTCAGCCTTTTGGCAGAGAGAGTTTCTCAGCACTAGCCCATATTTTCAGCCTTTCTCAATAAAGAAGCAGAGATTGAATGTATTCAGATGATTAGAAACAGGCTGTTTGTATATATGTGTGTGTGTGTGTGTGTGTGTGTGTGTGTGTGTGTGTGGTTGTATGTGCAATATGTACACATATTTTAATAGTATAGCTGCACATTTACAATACTTGGCTGCTGTGTTGTGACTGGCAAAGAGGTGAATATAAACCCACTGTGTGTGTACAGTTTGTGTGTGTGTGTGTGTGTGTGTGTGTGTGTGTGTGTGTCCCAGGGTAGACAGGATCAGAGGTATCCACAGTTTCTTACAGGAACCCGCCCTCTGACATAGTCTATGCCCAATACTGGGGAAAGTGACTCACATTGAATGCTGGGAAAAACTTACATTTAAAAAGCCATTTCCTGTTCAAACAAGAGCTGGAGTGGGTCTTTCTGGAAGTGGTCTTACACATCACAGCCGGCGCCAAGTTACCACTCGCTTTTACCTCATCCCCTTTGCAAAGATGTAGAACAGAAGAATGAAGAACAGTGTTTCGGCAACAGAAAGTGTGCCGGACACATGCTCTAAAACGTGCTTTGGACCATAGTTAACTAATATAAACATAGCGTTTTTTGTAAAATTCACATTGTTTGAAGTCCTATTTTTGTTGTCTTGGTGTATTAAAAACATACTGTAGGATGCTCCATCTCTTGAATCATGCTTTGCAAACACTACTGATTATTCTTACAAAAGTCTGTTTCTTTCTGTTCTTCTCTTAGATGTGGACGAGTGCCAGGCAGTGCCAGGCCTTTGCTCCGGAGGTAACTGCATCAACACTGTGGGATCCTATGAGTGTAAATGTCCCGCTGGCCACCGTCAGAGTGAAACCACCCACAAATGTGAAGGTGAGTCTGATCTTAAAAAAAAGATGTATTAGAGTAGTGGGTTTAAAGAAGCTTTATGTGACTTTCAGAGTGTATCTATGATTCTGAGTTTGAGCTGGGAGTGTCTGCACACGGCTCTCAACATGGAGGTGGCTGAACCGGTACCGGTGCTAACAATGCAAACAGTGCTGACAGAGCTCATGGTGTTAAGGAGGGGGGAACCATAGGGTGGGCTGTAACCGCTGTATGAGCATAGTGTAGAGCGGTGGCTATTGGTAAGCCAGTGGGATACACACACAGAGCAGGGACTCACATGGGCTAATATAAACACACACCCAGACTGTCTACCACAACGAAGAACAGAGAAACTCAGATTTTCAACACACACAGAGGTAGCGTGGCTTCATTCTCTGCTCAGGACGCCATTACCCCATTCAGTGTTAACATGGCAAATAGTGGTTTGCTGCTAAATTAATGCTCTGAACGTCACATACAGAACCTTCAACACAAAGAAATGTTCAACAATTTGGAAAGAAACCTTCATAGTGAGTACCTAAGGCATTAAAATAGCATTTAAAAATGAATGACCATCATTTCTGTGCAACCCTGGACAATAAATGGACCATGAGTACCAGCTGCCATCTTTGATGTGCTGCGGTTATTGTATAAATTGCCAGATGTTGAGTGACGGGTAGATATTAATTCTGTAGATAAAGCAGTGCAGTGTAAGCTCAGTGTCAAAAACATAAGGACATAAGTTTTGTTTCAACATGAGGGGGGGGGGCACATATGAAGGAGAGGGTTTGGGGGTCTTTGCCAGGAAATTATGGGCATCAAACACTTCATTTCCTGCCTTGTGGTGAATTTTTATGCACAAATTTATGGTGGAAATGTATTTTTTTTCCCATCAAAAATGTTTGCCCTCTGCTACTTTAATGTCTTTTAATAGGGGGGGGGCAATGCAGATGTTCTAAATATTGAGGGGGGTGGGTTCCCTGCACCCCCAAAACTATTCCTATGCCTGTACAAACACAGTTTTCACAAGTAACAGGAAGTAGGGTGTTGAAGTAAACAGGGAGACAGTCACCAGTATTAGATTCACTGTGCTCTGCTGGTGTGTCCATAAGTATGATGAGAGGAAGAGATGTTGATTTCCTGCTCGTCTGTTTAAATATTCTAAAGTCTGATCCATAAAACACCTCTGAACTCATTCATACGAAGCAATGAAAGCCACGCTAATGTTTTGAAGCTATGTGCTGAGTACTCGAGTACATAAACTAATCACCAGCCCAAAAGAATCCAGTGCAACCTAAATTGCATTTTGTTGAGTTACTGGTGAGACATTCATGGACAGTTCACTTTATGGTAACTGTGGGTTTGCTGGGATCAGTTAACAAATCTCAATGGGCGTTTAAAAAGTGACGACATGCTCAGAGTTAAAGAAGTCTGGACGAGTGCACAAAAGCACACACATACACGTCGAAACACACGCACAGAGTGGATTCACATTACAATGTGTTGATTGGATGGAATTTAAACAATGTCCAGGCTAAACAGTCTGATAGTTAGCCAGGTAGGGGTTGTGTCTGTTGGACTGAAGCCGATGTGTTCTTACTCTTTAGGGAGGATTACAGAAAGCTCTTAAACTGTTTCAGCCAGATGACATCTATTCTACTGAACAAGACCAAGGCCAACCTGGCTATCGCAGTGTATCAGCATATGAATTATTATCTAAATTCTCCTTTTATTAACGTCTTGCATGGCTGAGAGTTGCACCAGACATGGAAAGAAAACGAATGTCTCCACCTTGAGATTCATGGGAAGCAATAACCATGATTCACACCAGAAATTGATTTATGTCACAGGAGGAAACAGGGAGGATGACTTCACTAAATTCACTAGAGTCCCAGTTTCAGTTGTGGTTTTGGGTGGACGCCACCAACGGTTCAGGACTTACAGTAAAGAGAGAGTGAGCGCTTCCAGGGAGATGCTGAGCGCTGCTTAAAGAGATTTGGGTGTGGATGTTGTAGCCACATTCCAACATACAGCAGGCTGGGCAGTTATTCTACAAGGACACTCTGAGTCAAGGTAGAAATAAAGCAGGAATATAGGATTAAACAGTCCTGTAGCCCTTCTATCTGCTCCCTGGGCTCCAAAGATTTCCAGTTACTTTAGCATTTTGAACAGAACTGGCCATTGATGATTACATGGTGATTGACAAGACAGAGGAGGAGAGAAAAAACAGCTGACTAGTCAGGGTGAGAGATGTGTACCTTAAAGGGATTTTTTGAAGTCGGATTGCATGAGGTACTTGTCCATAGTCAGTGTATTACCTTCAGTAGATGACGGTCTGCACGCTCCCAGTTTGAAGAAGCAGGCTGGATGCCGCCACAGAAGCTAAACAATGCCCTGCTGTGGACAGGGATGCAGGGACACATATTTCAGCCACCTAAAAAAAAAATATGAGGGGTGTCGGTGGCTTAGTGGATAGAGCAGGCACCCCCATGTACAAGAATGTTGCCACAGCAGCCCTGGTTCGAGTCCAGCCTGTGGCCCTTTGCCGCATGTCATCGCCTCTCTCCTCCCCCTTCACACCTGTCCGCTAAAGGCAAAATGCCCCAAAAAAAAATCTTAAAAAAAAAATAAAATAAAATAAAAATCAATATCAGGCTAAGTGTATGCTATCAGTCAAAAAGAAAGTCCAGAGTGCTCAGAAGGTTCATCTAATCATGTGACGAAGGTGCTCTTTGGTCTCCTTTATTTAAAAAATGGCTGTTTCATTTAGAAAAGGTTAAAACATGATGAAAGTGGGTTACAGCCCACGTGTTTCGGCACAAAAGCCTTCTTCAGCATGTAACGCTCAGCACACTAATGCTCCTTACATAGGATGATTAGGAACACCTGAGTAGGTAGGAGGACAATAGAAACATGAGAATTTTTTTTAAGTGTATGCTATGTTTAGAATGTTTTCACTGCTTTACCTTGCTGTCAGACAGCATTAGCATTTTCTGACAGGGAGCCTAGGCTGTGCGCTCGTCAAAGCCTCCAGACTCCGTTAACAAAAACAGTAATTTTACCTTGCAGAACACAGGAGCTGCTGGTCTACCGCTCCCTCATTTGTGTGTGTAATTGTGTGACTTTGGTGAACTTGTACTAACTCTTTAAAACACCAAAGCCATGTAATGACACAAACAAACTAACCGAATTGAGGCAGCGATAGCCCAGCACCTGTGTTCTGTGAGGAAAAATTACTGTGTCTGTCAAAGGTGTCTGGTTACTTTGAAAAGAGCACAGATAACAGCCTCAGTGCCCTGTTGGAAAGGTAAAGTGGTGAAACTGTTCAAAATATTGCATACACTTCAACTGATAGTTGTTTTTTTTTTGAGTTGGTGAAATTACATTTTGCTGCTGCCCCCTTCCACAGCAGTACATTGCTTAGCTCTCATGTCAGTACTCCTGTTTGGTTCTCCAAAGTATGGGCTGAGCTGACTGCAATCTCTGTAGGTAATACGCCCACTTTG